>NW_012101410.1:506607-628051 GCF_000951045.1 Mandrillus leucophaeus | reverse complement strand
TTTTGGAAATAAGAAAGAGTAGTGTGTTTTCAAGAAACAGGAGATTCAAAAGGTGCTGAAGCGATTATGGAGTCTGGAGACCACAAATTTAGAATGTTTTCTTTCCATTGGCTTGTTATACCCAGGAATTTATATGCCTACAAAAGGCAGGATGTTGTACTGAAAGATCAAAAATACAGTGTCTTAATGAGACAGTCGGGCCCTTGAATTGAGCTATGCTCAGAATCAGTTGGGCACCTAGACTGGGTCTTTGGAGTCAATAAATATCTGGACACTGATTTGGAGACAATAAATTAATTTTTGCTTCAATAATTTGAGTTAAATCCCTGTTCTTACAACTAAATGTGTCACAACTCATTTTCTAGGGTATGTAGTAAAGTATGGAAGGCCAAGAAGGGGATGACAAGAAGAAAAAGGGAGAGTAATGTCTACAGAAACTAAGAGCAGGTGAGGTGACGGTAAAGCTGTGATAATGTTGGAATGATAAGAGATTGTGTAAGAGATGCACATTAGATTCCTGATGCGAAGCAATTCTAAGAAATAATGCCCAGCTCTGAACTAGGACATAGGCATGGTGAAGTTCAGGGAATTGTGAAGTTAGAGTATTGATGATGTTACTCTCACATAAGATAGACTACTCCAGAATATGACAATATTAAAGATTCAGTTACAAACTCTCAGATATTAATTTAAATATTGTCTCTAATACTAGCTGTGTTACTTAATTTATCTGAGATTTGGTTTCCTCATACATAAAATGAAGATAAGTATAATATCCATTACGCAAAGCTCTATAGGGATTAACTGAATCTATCTAAACATAACATAGCATGGCTATATTTTGACTTATTGTTGTTTTTAAATACTGACTTAGAGAAGAGAGACTAAGGTAACTACATGTTTAATGAATATGGAATAATCAATCAAAAGAGATTTTTCTTTGATACCATTACTATTACTATTATTACTAACTTCTGAAAGGATGATATCAACTTCCTTTCAGAAGTTGGTAATAATAGTAATAGTAGCAGTATCAAAATAATAGCAATAAAATTGTTTATGTATCTAGGGACTGGGTGTTTAGCGGTGCTATTCAGAATAGTAGAATATATCCATTTATTTATCCATTAAAAACTCCAGCCTACTGGTTCGTGTTCTCCAGCAGAAGGCCCTGGGGTATGTATGAAGATAGAGTATTAGGTCCTTACACTGGGTTTATTCCATAACCAGGTCAAAGCCTGACTTCTCCTTAAGGCATCTGGCTGTAGTGTATATAGGTAATCAATTAGTAGTTTAAAAATGCAACGTGGTGTTTGTTACTTAGTTCTACAAATTTCCAAGAGATAAAGTTCTTCTGCTAGTATCTAATTTAGAAACAGTCAAAGAAAATGTTTGGATCAAATTATTTTGTGGACATGTTTTTCCTCCCTCTTTCTCTAGTTGGTGGTTTTTGCTGCTGCATGTTATGACACTAAGAACGAAAAAAAATTTAAGAGTTAAAAAGTATGTGGTGCTTTTAAAAATATTTGTAGCTGTGGGGCTTTGTTTTATTATAATTATTAGATGGCCTGACCTTGCTTTTCTTTAATGTTGACAGAGAAAGAAAATTATTCTGATAGCCCCAGAAAACAAATAGAATCTGACATATATTTTAAAAATTAACTTAAAAGAATTAGTATAAAGTAGAATAAATAATATACTTAGTTGTTTGATAACAAAACAATATTATATAAAAACATTCTTTCTAGAGAAATATCAAGAATCCTTGAGCTTTTTGTGTCTCTTTCTATATAAGCTTTGAAGTAAATTTCAAGTCTTTTCTTTCACCTACATGAGAGTGATTCCAAAATTTATAACTCTAACCTATAATTCTCCTACTGCTGTTTCATAATTGTAATGACTGCTGGTTATTTCTATCTGGTGGTCATAAGGATGACGCAATCAAAAAGTATAGTATTTTTGAGCATAGAGAGCTGTAATTTTCCAAACTAAAGGTCTTCCTTCTCCTGACTTACTTGGCGAATCCACCACCTACCATGTCACTCACACTAGAAACTTCAATGAATGATAAATAGCTTGATTTCTCCCTCTCTCTACTTTTCTTCATAAAACCACTCACTGAACGGTGATACTACCTCCTACACTCATTTTTCAGATCAATCAATTCTTCTCCCATAGTGATCTGGGGGAAGCTATAATTGTCTTCTAGTGTCCTCAAACAACTTTTTGAGTCCCCATACCTTGAGTTTCCCTAACAGAGTTTGTCCCATTGTCACTGAAGGTATTTCGTGAAAACAGATTTTACGAAGTGTTCTGCTAATAAAATGTGGATGCTGCCCAGTTGGTACTTTATATTATTAGTTCCAAATTTATATGATTTTCCAAATCAAATTTTTATTATTACTTCCACTAATTAAATTTAACTAAGTAATTAATTTTGTAGCTTATCCTGGAGACAAGTTTGGAAGGATGAGAAGGCAGAAGTGGGAGGCTAGCTGTGAAGGTATAAAAATAGACATCCAACTAAAGACTTATAGTAGAAGGATCATTGTAAGAATTTTATTTCTCACCTCAGAACAGCCACACTAGGAGTAGAAATAAAATGATGGAAGACTAAGAGTAAGAACATGTATAAAGGAAACAATAAAGTATTGACAAGCCAATAATAATGACTGAGAGACCAACGAAATAACCCCAAATCCAGCTCACATCATCAAGGCTAAAAACAGTGCAGCAAGAGTGAACGCCCCAAGAGAGAAGAGAGCTGTTGCCTAGAGAACAAATGGAATGACTCTAAGAACATGCGAGTCATTGTTTGACCTTGCCAAAATTAGATGAGCATTGGTAGAAAGGGCAGGCAGGAATCTGGGGCTGGGGGGAGCTGGTGAAGGTGGGGGTCACATACAGACAGTCTGTGTTATATTTTTCAGTGTTATGGGCATCTATTTGATTATTATCTTCAGGTGAGGCCAGTGATATTGAGAGGGTGGGATGAGAAATGAAAATGAATATATTTGTTTCCACAAATTTGCTCTAGCAGCAAATCTATCTTGTAATGATGGCAATCATAATGAAAAGACAAAATGCAGAAGAAACAAATCAAGCTTTAGCTTTGCCGAAATGTGAACTTAGTGTAATATCGTTCTGGTTTAAATCTAATAATTTCACCTCAACTTTCTCCGAGTTCTTTATCTACCTCCTCTAATAACATGTGAGTAAATAAACTTAAATGTCTTCCAAATGTAAATGGAATTCTATATTTGATTGCAGTAAACATGAAAGCCTTGTTTATACATTTTAATTTCGTTTGGAAAAAGAGTCTCTTTCAAAGCTCCAGGTCTCACCTCCCTTCTAGCCTGCTGAGTCATGTTTTGTATCACAGAGGTCCCCAACCCCCAGGCCAGGGACTGATAGCAGTCCATGGTCTGTTAGGAACCCAGCCACACGGCAGGGTTCCTCTCATTATACTCTCATTGGAGCACGAACCCTGTTGTGAACTGTACACGTGAGGGATCTAGGTTTTGTGCTCCCAGCGAGGACCTAGCTAATGCCTGATGATCTGAAGTGGAATAGTTTCATTCCCAAACCACCCGCCCCCAGCTCCGCCACGTCTGTCTGTGGAAAAACGTTCTTCCACGAAACCAGTTCCCAGTGCCAAAAAGGTTGGGGACATTAGTTCTAGCAGAAGACCTTACACCTGTATACAGATAGAGTATATCAGTCCCTATAGTAGACAATAGAGGAGGTAGATACAGATTTTCATGCTGAAAAGAAAAGCTGTATTTCCAGAGCAAGTATTCGTTAAATATCCACACAAAACAGTAGTTTTGGAGCATGTATGTGCAGAAAGCATTGTGCAGAATTCTTTAAAGAAATAAATCTATACATGTATATGGACTCGACCCTGGAGTAAATTATAAGCTAAATGTGAAAAATACATATAAAATGTGATAAAAAGAAAGAAAAGGAAAGAAAGAAACGACTAAATTGAGATATGATTGAAATTAGCATCTGATAAAAAGTGTTCAAAATTTGAGATAGAGAAAAATCGACTTGTCTTAGAGGAGTAGGAAGCAGTTAAACAAATACTGGCCTATAGTTGAACTTTTGAAGATAGAGATCATAGCTGCAACCCAAAGATCCCCAAGTTTCATCATTGTAAAAATGTATGCTTTAATAAACATGTTACATCAAAATTAGAAATGCAAATTGGCAAATTAGAAAGAAAAAGTAACACAAATATTCACTGCCTTAATGCTTACAAAGAATGGCCAGCAGAAGACAATAGAATAATATTGTTAAAACGCTGAAAAAATACTCAGTAAAGCAAACATAAGAAAATTTTAAAATATCTTCATAGAAACAATTATCGGAAGAATGGTTGACCCCTCATCTATGATAATAACAAAATTTAATCATATCCGCCTAAAATTAGATACTCAGCTAGTATATTATTTTAGAACAAAAGCAAAATTAGCACAATTTGCATACATATAAAAACTGAGTTTATGACTCAGAAAATTTTGTTGAAGGAAGTCCACAAAGTCATATGTAAACGCAACAAAGGAATAAGAGTAGGATGCAAGTAACAACGGCAACTATCATTCCTAGGGAACAATGCATTAGACAATTCAGAAAAGCATTAGCATTACTACCAATACAGTTAATATATTTATTCAGCTACGTAAAAATACCCAGTTGAATAGATCGGAGAGCTAATAAGGCAACTAAGACTTGTAAGAACAGATGTTTAAGGCTTAACTAATCGTTTTGTTTTTTTTTTTTTTACAAAAATTCTTTCAGATAATTGAAAGAGAAGAAACTCCTCAAATACCTGTGAGGTTAGCATTATCTTGATATCAATATGTCAAAAGGACTGTATGAAAATCCTAAAATGCTAATCAATAGTAAACAAAATTAAATAATGTTAATACAACATTGGATGACTAGAAACCCAATGCTACCAATTTATAAAAGCATTCAATACAATTCAAAATGCATTTACAGTTTTTAAAAATTGCAATACAAGGAAATATTTTAACAGGATAGAGCATCTAGCAAAGCAATACGGCAGACATAATATTATTGATAAAGTATTAGAACTATTTGCATTAGAATCAGAAAAAATCAATTAAAAAATGAACTTTATACTTGAAGTTCTAGGCAGTGAAGTAAGAAAGAAAAAAAGTAAGCAATATTAGGATTAAACAGGAAGAAACAGTCTTGCTCTTTTTAGTAGAAGGTTGTTAACATTGAAAATCCATGAATATCTATATACAAAATATAATGACTAATAAAATAGTAGGGCAATGTTGTTGGTTACAAGATCAATGTGTTAAAACAAATTTAATAAAAACAAATCAGAAAATACTGATTAATAAAAACAAATCAGAAAAGAGCCTTAAGATAGGCTCTTCACAACGAGAAAATACATGTAAATTGACTAACAATAAATTCAACAAAAGAAATGTCTGAAAATACGATAGTTTAATATAAGGAAATCAATGAAAATCATTTTGTTTATGGATGAAAATAATCACTATTATAAACATAACTGTTTTCCTTGATTCGACATATAAATTTAATTGCAATTTCAATTATTGATCCAATAGAGGTTTGTTCTTTACTTGGGCTGATTCTAAAATCCAAGTAGAATGATAAAAAGCTAAGGCGACCAAAGAACATATAGGAAGATATGGATGCAGCGCTTATTCTGCCAGTGCATTAACATGTGTAATACTTAAAACAACATGTTATTAGTTTAAGATAGACATAGAATTGAAAGAGAAGAAACAAGACAGAGAATCCAGAGATAGAAATATACATGTATCAAATATTGGTGTATGTGTACGTAGCTTAAAAGTGCTAACAAAAAGGTAGGTGGATCATTAAATGGCATATAGCAATTGTTTATCCGTAAGGTAAAATGTCAATTATTACTTATGTCATTAAAGTAAATAATTAAGGCTATGAATCTAAAAAGTAAAATTTCAAATTTTCTAGAAATAATAGAGAGAATATATGAGACTACATTTGATTATCCCAAGATAGAGGGAAGAAGTTCACAAATAAAAAACGTAAAGCACAAACTATATAGCAAAGGGGTGACATATTGAACCGCATTAAATTGCCAAGCTATTTACAACAATAAATAGTATACCCAACATTATAAACAAACCATTGACGTAGAAAGGAGATTTAAAATGTATTACCATTCAAAGAATTATGATACAACACAAATAAAAGTTCCTACACATAAAGAAAAAAGATGAATAAGTAAATTTAAAAATAAAAGATATAAACAGGCAAGACATAGAAATGAAAATCCTGTAGGCCGTTAGCTGGATAAAGATATATCAACTTTTTTAACGTCAGGGAAATTCATACTAATACAAAATTATACTAAATAAATTAATAGAAAAATAAAATATTCCAGAAAAAGCAGGTAAAAATATTTTGGTATATTAGGTTGGTGCAAAAGTAATTGTAATTGCCGTTTTTGCAGGGAAAACGAATGGCAAAGACCATAATTACTTTTGCACCAACCTATTATAATAGAGGCTACCCTTTAATATCTTGTAATATTAGAAAGGCTCGCTAATCCATCAATTTCAATGGAAAAATGTTTGCGATAGGGAACGCAATTTCTTTATTTGCTAAATCTGGGTAGCAGGTACATAGGTTTCCTCTACGGTTAAGATTTTCTACAATGACATTTTTAATTTAATCAATTAATTAATTAATTTTTATAATTTTTTAAGGGCGGGAGGCCGGGGGGCGGAACAATAGGGGCAGGCGTGAAGGCCCGGGGCCCCCCGCGGGCGCGCAGAGGAGGAAGCGGTGGGTGGAGGAGGAGGAGGGAGAAGGCGGAAATAGACTCGGGGCGGGTGGAGGGCGGCGGAGGGCTAGTTGGCCGGCAGCGGGGAGAGGGCGCTGGCTGCGACTGCCACGGCTCCGGCTGCTGCCTCTGCTGGTCTTAAAATGATATCCTAAACAATGAGTTTTTTAAATTCATGAGCCATCATACTGAGGAAATGCAGCAATCTCTTTAACGAATAAGTTGTGGCAGCAGAGGAAGAAGGTGTCTAAGGTCTCCTGACTGGAGAGCACTTCCACTAGAAATCCTATGCCCTGAACCCTAATTCCTCTTTGGAGAAGCACCAAGATGCTCTTGGAAACCTTTCAAAACAACTCCAGGCTTATTGAACACTCTTTAAAAGTGTGAGATACAGGTATGTCATTAACATTCGCCAAAATAGTCGTTTAATTACTTGATGTTTGTTCATATCGTTTTACCACCTGCCAGTTTATCGACTATTTACACTTTTGCTAACAGTACCCTTTCATTGTATAAAAGTATTTCTATTGCTGAGACAAACAGTGTATAACAGGGATAATTAGCTTGTATTTTTAGAAGTATCTGATATTACTAATAGGACTTGGAAAACCCAAAGTCTTTGCCAGTCTTTTCATAACTTTAAATTCGTGACACTGCATTTACCAAGAAAAGCACTGGTGACAGATTCTCACTACTACCATGAAACGTTTGAAAATGTTAGGTTTACAGTGTTTATATTACCCTATATTTCTATTTACTCTTTAGTCTAAATATAAGGTTCTTTTTAAGGTCATGTGGGGTTATATGCCGAGTTTACCAGGCCCATCTTAGTTGATTTATATCAGTCAGGGATATCCTTCCGTGTTAACAATTTTTTCCGGAATTATGCTATATGTTAAATATAGCATTTTTACTATGTTATTGTCATCGTTATCACACTAAAATAAATAAGGATGGGTTGTGTATTACTTCCAATTTATCACGAAGTCTCCATTAATAACGTTTGAGAACCAAATGCACTCGAGTTCTCACTAACAGATAATTAAATGGAAAAGACGATTAGTGATAATGCAACTCTCTTTTTTCTATCCTTTCACCATACAAAGTACTAACAACTCCCTTTAGGTTACAGTTTTTACATTAACACTTGAATAAAAGAACTAGTGCTGTCAGAAACCAGCAGCCAGAAAGAGTGAACTCTTCCGGTCTCATAAGGGAGACATCTTCACCTTAGCGTCACTTGTACCAGCCAGTTATGTCATCGTCCATGTTACAGACTGCGGCATGCGTAAGTTTGCCTGGTCTCCACCTGGTGGTTTAGTGGTAAATATGGACAATTATAGGTTTGGTTTCGCTGAGATCCATGTGGAAATATGGGCTCATCTGTTCCGCTGAGGACCATAGGAAGTTATCTGAATACTGCTGCTACAGAGGTGTGTGTGTGTTGTCATATTTTACATGGCATCATCTATTGCTATTTATTTCATTGTGTGGTAACATATTTTATTTTTTAAGAAACTCTGATAATAACGCATTTGGCGGTGAAATCCTGTCTCTACTAAAAAAATACAAAAAAAAAAAAAAATTAGCCGGGCGTGGTGGCAGGTGTCTGTAGTTCCAGCTACTCAGGAGGCTGAGGCAGGAGAATGGCGTGAACCCGGGAGATGGAGATGGCAGTGAGCCGAGATCATGCCACTGCACTCCATCCTGGGCAACAGAGTGAGACTCTGTCTCAAAAAAAAAAAAAAATGCATTTGTAAAAAACACGAATCTTTGAGAAAAAAGTAGGCACTGAATTTCCACTTCTCTAGAAATTTGATGACAAATGTGTATTTTGTACAAATGCCAGTGAACCTTTCCCACATTCCATGAGGGTTGTGGTATTATTCATTACCACTTGAAATCTAGAATATTCACATTTTCAACTATTTCAGAGGTTAGTAGTTGCAGAAGCCAACCTCTAAGAAGTCCCCCGGGGATTTCTGACTGGTATTACCATCGTTGTATGGTCCTTTCCATAGAAAGGTTGGTCAGTGTGGCTAACAGCAGAAGTCATGGTATTCAACATTAGATATTGTGGTTTCTATCTTGAGCTCCTGCACATACATGAGCTCTCTCTCTCCCTCTCTCTCTCTCTCTGTCTGTCTCTCTCTGTCTCTGTCTCTGTCTCTCTCTCTTTGCTTGCTCTAGGGAAAAAATAATTGTTATGAGAGAAACCCACATAGAGAGAGGTTAAAGCCTCTGGCCCACAGGCAGATGGGAACTGAGGCCTTTCTAGAAGTGAGCTTAGAAGCAAATTGTCCAGCCCTAGGCGTGACTTGAAATAACTGTAATCCCTGCCATCAGCTTGATGGCAACCTTGTGAGAGACTCAGCCAGAACCACCCTGCTAAGGTAGTCTTGGGTTTCTAACCTTCAGAAATGGAATAGTTTTTCTTAAATCTGGGGTCATCTGTTATGCAGAAAAAAACTGGGCTGTTTTACTTAAATTTGGGGATAATTTATTATGCAGCAATAAATAACTGATATGTTGTTTAAAGGAGACTAGGCACAAATTATTTAACATGTACAACTACAGAAAATGCATTTGCATACCCTTCTGTGAAGCTTGACAGTTTATTTAGAATTAGTAACTGTTCTTCTAACTTAATTGGTCTTACTTTTTCAAGTTTTCTTGTGAATGCACAAGAACATGAAGTAATATTTGTTAATGTGTTGAATTAATATCAGAAATGTGCGAACAGTTAAACATGCCAAATTTATGTCACTATCTGAGGTAATTTAAGTAGAAAATCGGTTTAAATAAAGTTTCAACTTTAAAATTCTCTTCATGGAATTAATTTTTTGAAATATGTTTTGCTAAAGACAAATATCTAACAGTTTTTTGAATGCTTTTGTAATTTAGTTAAAAAGTTAACAGTTGGTAAAACTGATTAGTTTTGAGGTGACAATACACACATTAAATTCAGTTTAAAGTACAATAATCGAAGTATTTTGGTTTGATAATAATAAAATGTATAAAATTAAGAAATATTTGAGAATAAATGTACTTAATGATTGAATTTCATGAAGATGTAATGTATAATTGTGTCTGGGAAATTTGTAGTATTATAAAACTTAAAGTTGTAGTTCTCCATGTTACAAAATTTGAATGACCAAGCTACAACATTTTTGTAATAAAACTGATATCTTGAACCCCAAAACCTAACTCACATTGTACATACATGTTTCCTTATTTTTCTTTGTCTTTAGAATAGAATTGAGACAGCCTTTAATAATGCAAAAATCTGTATTTGATTAAACACTTAAAAGGATAAGTAGAGACAATTCATTTGATAAATTTTGGCTATTGAAAGTAATTGTTGAATACCACTACAATAAAGTAAAATGAGTAGCTGTAAAACTCTTAGGCTGAAATATTTATATATTTTAATAAAAATTTAGAATAGAGAATATCCTCTATTTAGTAATTTTTTTCCTGAGCTTGCTAGATATCTTAGCATCTATAAAGTGAACATTTTCTGAATTAAAAATATTATGGTGGACAGAAAAGAATCAGTTGAAATTTTTAACAACTGCAAGTTAATTGACCATAAAATTCAACTTTGTAGAAAATTGCAGGCAATTTTGAAAATATATCAAAATAATAATATGTTAAACATATAGATAAGAAAACATACCATTGACATGTGTAGGATAACTAAGAAACTAAGATACAGCTGAGAACTGTGCAATGTACAGAAATAAGAACTGACAGTAGAGTGCTTATTTTCTAATATTGAGAGTCAATATAAAGAAGTTTCTGGTTTTGCTTTAAAATACAATATCTGCAATTTGTTATATTTTTATTACACAAATTCAAATATAAATGCAAGTATTTTATAAGTTTACCAATATAGCAAAACAATTTGTTGACTAACAAATGTTAAAAAACTGTTTGACTTTAAATATTTTTAGTGCTCCTTTTTATTTCAAAAATTCTCTGCTTTATAGGAAAACAGAAATGATCACCCTAGTTATTTTAGGCATATTTCACAGTTGAGAATGTAGGCCAATTCCATTGATCAACGTTAAACACCTCCACATTGAATAATAATTAGTACAAAGTGAATAGTGTCAAAATAAGAATATACATACAATGTATTATCTATTTCTATAAAATGTGATTTAAATTCTGTAGCAGAAAATGTTTAAATATTTTGTAATGATCTAAAATTATTTGTGTATAGAAACTAGCTGAAACTAGAGAATTAAAACTAGTTGTGGTGTAAATATAGCCAATATATTCAGCTGAAACATAGCCTTGATTTTTCCATTGCCTGGACAGAGGTAAATATTTGTCTTAGATTTCACTCTATACCAAATCTCTTTACTTCTTAAAGAGAGTCACATAAAAATGTGTATGTTTTTGTATCAGGGATTTGTAAAGGCGCAGTGATGTAAGCAATCAATAGGAAATGTAAAATCCTGAAACAATTCAGAATAGAAGTGTGTAAATGCAGAGAAAGACAAAAAAGACCCTTAGAAATCTGAAAGATTATTATTTTTGTCCTTCCAGGGAGTAAAGCATGGACACCTTAAATAATATTTTAAAATACGAATCTTTCCATAGTTAGTGAGTTTCTTGGATTATCTGCAAATACAGAAAACCTGCAGCAAAATGAAATCTACAGGCGATTTATAATAAGTCCAGAAGTAAAGGCTTACATTTTGTCCATTAGTTATTGACATTTCTTTCGCAACCAATGAAATGTAGCTTAACCATTGCCTAGGATTATGCTTAGTTTGCCAATGGCAGAACTGTAGCTGAACAGAGCCTACATTTTTCCTCAAATATTCTCTCCTTCCCCACTTTTTCCCAACAAATGCAAGGTTTTGAAATTATTGATTAAAAGTTGACAAAGGAATAATTCCAGTAACTTCGACAGTGCATCTCAATGTGCCACTATGTAATTTTGAGGTCTTAGAGAAGGCTCACATTAAGGCAGTGTAGCTTGTGGCTAAGACAAAGTTAATTTGCACTACGTTTCTAATCACGAGAATAAACTATTGCAGATAAAGTAATTAATTCTCAAAACCTCAACATGCTACAGGGAAATATCAGAAAGAATGTATGAGGCAGATCTTTTTTCATCTGGTAAAATTGATTTCAAAGGTGTAAGAGAAAACAAGTTCATCTCAGAGCTTACTGAGATAGATTTCACCTCTAATTATCTGATCAGATCTTTCTGCCTCTTTCCACATCAAACCTGGAAGAGCCAAACATAACTATGTGAGTGGGGAAAGAGGGATACAATAACAAAGGAGAAATAGTGGGGAATATGACCACAAGAGCCTCTTTCTGTGCAGAATTCTGAGTTAGACTTGAGGAAGTCTGTAGTCACATGATTTCTCTCCTGTACATTTAGGGTGACCAATCACCTCAGTTTGCTTTGGGACTCCTCGTTTTAGCACTGGAAGTCCTACATCCTGGGAAGCCCTGGAGTCCTGGTAAACCTGGACTATTCATTACCCTAGCTGTACTGGGAATTCTGTTCAATGAAATAAATAAGAGAAAACTATGAGAACAAATATTTCAACCGCAAAGGTGAGAATGGGGAGGGTTTATTTAATCAAAAGCGAATGTTTTTAAGTTGAAGATGAAGTCATAAGAACAATATACTTACTTTCTGCCTGCAGAAGTTCATTCAGTAAATAACTTCTACTTATCTTGTATATCTGTTGGCTAAAATTCAGTCAATTAACAACCATGCTGGGAAGAATGTGAAGAAAGTTTAAAACAAAAGAAAATTTAGTCTCACCATGAAGATTCTGCCTATCCATATATATTTATAGAAACAATGTGACACTTTTCTATGTCACTTCCCCCATGTCTTTGCCTAAAGTAACAGAAAGATGTGATGTTAATATTTTAACCACTATAATATTGCACATAATATTTATTCTGCTTAATTTGGTGCCAGAAAAGCAAAAATAGGACTCTGATTTAAGGTAAAATAAACACAACATTTCGTGGAAAGAGAATGGTCTTTTAAAAGACAAGATTTACTTAGCAATTACGTAATGGGTGTCTATATGGAAATCAGTGCTTACATGCTTTTATAGTATTTCTGTACAGTATTTCTGTATAGTATTTTAGGACAAATAATAAAATCAATTTTATGCATATATTCTGTTTTATACCCAAAACACACAGCAAGGGAAAGGCTCGTTTTTCCCAAGATCTTTGTACATAACAAAGTAAACCTATAAGAGCTGATCAGTGTTACATCAGATATCAACCAAAATATTAATGACACGAGGATATAGACAGAGTAGGAATATGAAAGAAATTATGTGCTTATGTTTTCTATATCACATAATTTTAAACATTGTATCAATCATTTGAAGATTTTTAATATTTAATTTTTAAAGTGTTTATTAACAGAATAAAATAAAGAACACTAAGGCATGTTGTCTAGATTATTACAAAAGAATACCAAAATACTTCATTAGAATGTAATAGTTTAGTTTTCAAACTAAACACCGCTTTTTCCTACCCTGTTATTTAACTAATCATGACTTTATTTACAGTCTCATTTCTTTAGCCCTTCTGGTCATTTCTTTAGCACTTCTGATCATTCACATGGCTATGTCAGTAATCCTAGTAATTTTTTAGTGGGAAGCAGCATCTTCTACATTAACTGAGCAGCAACAAAAGAAACTAATAAATAACGCATTTTTTTCTTTTTTGATAATCTAGAAAACAGAGTTACAGGGAAGTATTTGGTAGTGCCTTCCTGCTGTGCAATTTTGACTCCCTTTTAATAGACTCAAAAATATCAGTGAAGCAGCTTGTGCAGATTGAAACATATTATGGCAGGTAACGCTTCATTTTCCACAGGCCTCTTGTTGAGAAGAGGTCAAAAAAAAAAAAAAAAAAAAAACCTAAGAGAAGAAACAGTGCTTTATGTAATGTAGTTAACATTTGACATTAAGTGAAAAATATTCATTCCTTTCCTATCCAAAGCATAGCAATCTTCACAAACAATAACATACTATATACTAAACATCATTAAGAAAATTTCCCTAAAGCTGTCCATTAATAATCCCCTTTGGGTGGAACAACTTTCAGGGGAACTTTAGTTTACCCAGACTCCAGAGGCTACAGGGTTTGTCTGGAAATATCATGAAGCCTGGATCCCTTGTGAGAATATTCAGCACTTCAGCCTCCAGACTCAGCTGGAAACACTATAGGCAAGGTCTTTCATGTGGTATTTCAACATTTCTCACTTCAGCCTCTGAAAGAAATGGAAATAAACCTTGTCTATGTTTATTATAGCCCTAGAAGGAAGGTTGGATTTCAAGACTGTTCTTCCAGGAGAGTGAAAGGTCGATCTAAGAGTGAAGAAATAACAAAAGTTATTCTCATCCTCCTTCAGTTCTTCTTCACTCTGACCTCCTCGTTCCTAATGGGGGTTTGTGGTGTTGGCGACATGGCATTCATGCAGGTAATTACCTTTCCATGCTTATTTTCTTCCCATTTACACATATACCTCCTTGCTACTTAACAGTGGACTTCAGGAGACACAGAATAGTACTAACAGTAGCTGTTGTTTATAAGCAGATCATACTCAGCTGTACATTATTGTATTCAAGTGTATTTTCAAAATCACATTGTAATTATAATTACATAAATGCAACTAAATGTTATACTATTATGCATTGAGACCTCATGATAAGAGCTAGCTCTCATTCTTACCTTCAAGTTAGATATTTAACTTCTTAACTTGGCACATGCTTAAAGTTTAAAGTACTTTCATCTGCATTATCTTGTATGATTCAAGGTGATGAATCATTACTCATAATCATCAGTGGTAGGGTAACTGGGTTACAGTTTTACAAATGAGGGCAATGTGCTTGATGTGATCAAGTGACTTGCCTAAGAAAAAGTAGTTTACTGAGCCTAAGAACCATGGCTGGAAATAAGGTCATTTGACTTTATGAAAATGGCCTATTCTTTCAACAAAATACTTTCTGATAATTGATCAGAGTCAAAAACAATATATCGTGTTACTTACATAGATTTAAAAGTACAGAGCCTTTGCTTCCAATACTTTCTGCAGAGTTGGAGTAATAAGACACACACATACATATGATGACAAGAAATGCAAGTCAATGGTAAATCAGTGAGCAAATAATAGTCATGATTATTGTCAAAAGGAAGAAATCTCATGCCTTGGGGTGGTAAGATAAGGCTTTGCAGAGGTCCTTATTTTGATGCAGTTCCTATCTTTCAATATAAACTATTCTACACTTGCTGCAGGACATAGGGAGATGTGGCAAAAGTAGTAATAGAGCATCAACATTTTGACCACTTACTATGCAGCAAGGATTTTCCCATTGTATTATGCAAATCCTGACAATAATTCTATAGCACAAGGACAATGTTACCCTTATTTTACAGAAGATGACTGTTCACCAGGGAAGTTACTACCCAACAAACAGTCTTTAACCTGAGGGTAGTAACCTACTCAATAAACAGCTAGAAAGTGGAGCCTCAGTACTGAAATTGAGCCCTGACTGACTCTATGGCTGGAAATTTTAATTACAACATATATTATCAGGTGTGAATAAAGCAAAATAGAGAAATCATTAATTTTTCTTTTAAGCATAGGCCAGTAAGGCTGAGAAACCTACCCAATGAGTTTGTAGTGCTCAATTGAAAATGGATCTACATAAACATCAATAAGCATGCTACCATTCAAGGCTGCTAAAATGGAACAGAGACTACATGGGGAAAGATAGACTTTTGATTATAAAGTCAAGACCATTATTCTTGTGAAACAATTTAATCTGGATCCATTTAATTTGCTATAATAACTGTTAATGATTGAATACATCTTTACATTGTATATATAAACCTTAACTGTTTTTAATATTTCTATCAATGAACCAAATAATTATCTTTAATCAATTGCATTTTATAATATGTATTGTGTGCCTGTAAGGGGAAAATATTTTTTTTCTAAATTTCTCTTCACAATTCTGCATCTGATTCTAGAGAAAAATTGCTGTTTCAATATGTCAGAAAAACTGCAGAGCTGGGAGACCTCTAGTTCTGGCCTGGCTTATTTCTTATATTACCTTGTCTATATTTTCTAAATGAGTCCCCTCATTTGTAAAATAGATGTAATATTAGGTCATGCTTCATGAGACATGAGATAAGGGAAAATAAATTTCTTCATTTTTGCCTGAAAAGAATATTACACAATAAGTCATAATATCCACAGTTCTTTTCTGTTTGAGATACGATCTGCCAAAAAAAAAAAAAAGAAAAAGAAAAAAAACTATGCAAGAAGACTTGTGATGGGAAAGTCAAGCAAGAGTGTGAGCCTATTTGGCAGCTCTGATGCTGAGGCCAATCATACCATTGACTGTTCAGTCTCTGTCCAGACTTCTAGAATAGGTATTACATGTCATAGCTTCAGTGAATGCAATTTGGCACCATAAAAAAAAAATCTAATGTTTGACTGACAGAGTCCTTCACTTTTGAATTAGTTTCAAATGTTTTAGAAGTGCGCAGACACAACTATATCATCACAACATCATTTGCCACAAGAATTAAAATCAGAATATATGCAGATATCAAAACAAATATAATTCCTTTTTTTTCTTCTTCTTCTTCTTCTTTTTGGAGACAGAGTCTTGCTCTGTCGCCCAGTTTAGAGAACAGTGGCGTGATCTCAGCTCACTGCAACCTCCACCTCCGGGTTCAAGCAATTCTCCTGCCTCAGCTGCCTCACAAGTAGCTGGGATTACAGACATTGGCCACCGCACCCGCTAATTTTTTGTATTGTTAGTAAAGACGGGGTTTCACCATGTTGGCCAGGTTTGTCTCGAACTCCTGACCTTAGATGATCCACCCGCTTCGGCCTCCCAAAGTTCTGGGATTACAAGTGTGAGCCACCACGTCAGGCCCACAAATTTAATTATTGGTTTCTCTTAAACCCACATGTGAATGCTTTCCTTACAAGTTTTTAATTTTTACACTGTACCTGGAGTTGATGAAGAGCAAGTGAGCCCCAAAATTGGGGCTTAGTTTGTGATGTGGTTTGGTTCTGTGTCCCCACCCAAATATTATTCAAATTGTAATCTCTAGTGTTGGAGAAGGGGCCTGGTGGTAGGTGATTCAGTCACAAGGGTGGACTTCTCCCTTGCTGTTCTCATAATAGTGAGTGAGTTCTCATGAGAGCTGGTTGTTTGAAAGCATGTAGCACATCCCCCTTCACCCACTTTCTCCTGCTCTCGCCAAGTGAGATTTGCCTGCTTCCCCTTCCATCATAATTGTAAGTTTCCGGAGGCTTCCCCAGCCATGCTTCCTGTAAAGCCTGCAGAACAGTGAGTCAACTAAACCTCTCTTCTTTGTGAATTACCCAATCTCAGGTAATTTTTTATAGCAACCCAAGAACAGACTAATACAGCCCGGGAGGGCTCTTGGCTTTACCCAGGAAATAATTCAAGGGCAAGCTGGTGGTGTTAGACAGTAACTTTTATTGAAGCAGCAGTGTACAGCACCAGCAGAGGTCCTGCTCCTTGCAAAGCATGGCTACCCCACACGCAATGTGTCCAGAGCAATAGCTTAGAGGCAGGTCTGCACTCATATTTATACCCACTTTTAATTGTATGCAAAGTAGGAGACAGATTTTGCAGATATTTCCACAAAGAGGGTGGTGAGTTCCAGGTTATTGGGTCATTGCCATGGAAAGGGGCAGTAACTTCCTGGTGTTGCTGTCACAACGGTAAGCTGATGGGGCACACTGGTGGACATGTCTTACGGAGAGTGGCTTCTGCCCTGTCCTTATTTTAGCTTGTTGTCAATTTGGTCAAATATCTGAGCCCTGCTTCCGGAGTTGAGTCCCCGCTGCTACCTCAGATTCATTTGATTTGAAAAAAAGAAAGAGAAAGAATGGGAAAGGAAAGCACTTAGTATTAAGTCATTTTGAAAACTTTCTATATTGTTGGACATGTGCATGACAAGTAATTCCTAAGAAATTATTCTAAGGTCTTTCATAGTGTTGTCAATCTCAGAATTCAATAATTGAACTCTACAATTATATAGTTTAGGGGCTACAGCATCAGTTTCTTTTTCTACCAATTGATAATTAGACAAAACAATAATTCAGATATTTTATGGAAAATACTTCAAACTATTTGATTCTCAACACAAGGAGTTAATGACATAAGAACTTACAAAGTACTGTAGGCCATTCAACTAATGAGAGGCAATCAATGATTTCTTCAAGTAGCATTGTGTCTCCTCTTCTTAATTAAAAGAGTTAAACTTCCAGCAAATATTTTGAACTTAGGAAGGTATCACTGTCTTCTTTGTATACTAAATTAATGAGGGTAGAAAAAAATAAATGTAAGAAAATGTTTCAGATGAAAGCACTGCAAATAAATAGAACATTTGGATTATCATCGAGTAACCTTTCCTGTCTCTTTCATGTGTTGCTCTGGGAGTGTATTAATCTTTAAATCCTTTTTACATTATAAATACTGCTTATGGCACAAATCATGCAAATTTGTCCCCCTCTCATTACTTCCGAGCTTCCTAGGTCAAGAGTTATCATTCCGGCAACATCAACTGCTTCGACTAAACCATATTATATATCTATGTCAGCTTCTATTCAAATGCATGATGTAGCACCCTGATAAATCCCTCCTAGCCTTGGGCAAAGGTAGCAATGTGAGACTCTGTTTACAAAAGAGGCTTTCATGGTTTAAGTGCACAGTTCCCAGGGAGTTAAGGAAACAATAAGCAACCTCTATGACCAGAGAACTTTAAAAATAGCAGGAAACAATGTCACCAGTGATAGGATCACAATGTGTTAAGGAAAATTGTGCTATGGCTACCTATTAGAGAGGGTGGGAGAATTTTCCACTTATAATGAGCTGTCAAGGTGTCTAGAGAAAAACAACATACTACAGTAAAATTTATGGTAAAATGGAATTCAAAAGCACTATCTACAATTGCTGTTAAAAATTTATGAAACTGTCATGTTAAGAGTGAAATACTCTCTCATGCGTATTCCTCATCTCTGGCATCTCAAAATGCACAAAATCAGGACGAACACCCAACTTTTTCATTCAACATTTTAAATTTGTTTAAATCCTTTCTAGATTAGCAGCTCCAAGATGGCAGAGCAACTTCTGTCTCTTAAGCAGTATGTAGAAGTTGTAACTAAAAAGTTTAAAATATAATTTATTAACCAGTGAATCGACAGGATAATTGTAACCCATGTTGTCTTTTAGCATCATGATCTTGGATGTCCATATACTTGTTCCAACTATGCAATTCGTTTTGTAGATTACTCTTGAAAAAATCTTCTAATTTATAAGACAATTCAGGAAGTAAAAGCATCTTTTATTCAACTTTAGTATTATTGAACCTACCCCAAATTACCCAACTTGACTTAGAATGATTAAACCTAACACATAATTACCTTGATTAGGGACTGGTCACTCTATGAAGTGATGTCCACATGTTTTTTTCCTCCTGTATTACTCCCTACACTCCATGGGCTAACTAATCTTGATGTTGTCATTTTGCAGGTGCCACTAGTGAAGCTGGGGAGTGTTGGGACAAGGTCAAGGCCGCACAGTCCATACATATCATGATTGAGATTGGGTCCTAGGAACTGAAGGCCCCGTGACTCTGATCTCATCTCTATATGTCCTTAAGGGAACCATAACAAAGTACATATTAAAGGACAAAAATTTGCCCTCTTTGAAGATATTAAAAATAATTTATTGAGGCCAACTAGTAAAAATAAGTCCAGGTCAAGAACTGCCTCATTGGAGTAGGTGCCTAGTTACTGACAGTTAAAGATAAAACTCATTAGAAGATGTAAAGCTTGATATATTTTTGAAGGAAAGAATTATGTGACTTTATGTGTGCATTTCTTATAGTTCTAGGCTGGCCTCACACACAAGTCAGTGCTAGAAATATTTTTTTCCAGTGATGGTGATATGATGATAAGGCAAGTGAAAATAACAAAGAAAAATAGCTTCTCTTTGTTAGTTATAAACTAACATATACATGGCTTGTTGGATGACATGAAACAAAAACATTGGCAGAGAATTAATCTTTTTTTCCATTTATGTTTGTGGATGAGAAAACACTAGAAATTTGAAGAGCGAAGCTGAATTACATGTGATCCAAAATACACAATATTTTAATGACCGGGACTTCTTTGCAAAAGCTTATCACTGCAGTAATTTAATTTATTGTAAAGAAGATAAACTGGGCTATATTTGTCATATGAACCTTAGGAGTAGGGCTGCATCCCAAACAGAGGAACTCTGTATCTTTAAATTTGGCTATGTGGTCTGGAAAGCCATTGTAGCAATTCCTAGTGAAATTTGGAGATCAAACACAAAATACAGCAAAAATACTAATAATACCCTTTCTACTTAGCGATTGGCATTTAGTGGGTTGGTCTCGTTTTCAATTTCTGTTACTGCATATGGGCCAACAATACAAAAGGGAGTAACACATGATTTTACTTTAAAGCAACTGATCAATAACATCATAATTATTTTCTCAGCACACATTTAACCTACTGCTATATTCAATTAAAGGATCTTCTTAGAACTATATAGTTTCAGTTTCAAGTTTGGTTCAGAATATAGTTTAAATTGAAAATTCTCTAAAAACTTTCTCCAATAATTCTTCAAATGACTTGAACTTATACTGTAACACTGATGACTTCCCAGACCTATTTGCCGTAGTAGGGGCAGCTTCATCTTGTAACATTAAACCTGAAGTTAGCATTACATGCAAAAGCAGTCTTACAGGTCCCCAGATTTTGTTCTCTGACTCCAGAGATCCTGCAGAAAGCATACAACTGGACTAGATCCATAAGTCTCAGAGGCACTGACAGCTGGGAAGCCTTGCTAGATTTCCACCCTCTGCACATGGATCCTTATTGAGCAAAGAGACCAAGAACCACTTCCCCTTCCTTATCACTTCTCTGAAACCATTCTACCCTGCTCCATCCCTGAGACCCTCTACTTACACACATAAAGGGACATCCTCCTGGTCACATGACTCTACAGCTGTGTGGACTTTAGAAGTAATGTTAATAGGCACTTAATAGGCATCTCCCTTTTCAAAAAATGTAACTGAAATGTAGAGTTTGAATATTGGTGAAGTTTGTATAAATACAACTGCTTTACATTAAATACATATGTACTTTTGTATTACTACTCTACTGATGTGTTTGTTCTCTTCCAAATTGCTTTTAAAAACCAATGAGTCAGTAAAGCAGAATCTCTCTTACACCTTTGAGTGTTTAAGCCAATTTCTCAAGCTTATATCTTCCCAATGTTTATCCACAGTTTCCTTTCCTTCCATAAAGCTACCGGAACATACCTCTACTTAAACCCCTTCTTCATTTAACATTATAAGAAATCACAAAAGTCCAAAACTCCTTGAACTAAATTTAGTTTCAGTGACTGTTAATTCTGGGGACACAGAGTCCTAGAAATCAAGTGTTGGGTTGCTCAGTAACCATGCACTACATATTTAGGTTTCCGTTAGCCCTGAGAAAAGGCAGAGATATTTTTCAGTACAAAAGTAAACTACTTGAAATTCATGAAAGTTAAACTAGTGAAAAGAAGAAAAAAAGGAAAAGAAAGGGGCTTGTTAATTTACTCCTTCAGTAGCTCAATAATTTGTACTTTCAATAAATTTACAAATGTATCTGAAACCTATTTAGATAGAATAAATTTATATATCAAAAAGGAACTAAATGCATACCTCAAAGATGGATAGGTTTAGTCTAGAATACCACAATAAAACAAATATTGCAAAAAGCAAATCATATGAATTTTCTGGTGTATAAAGCTGTATGTCTGCATGATACTGTAATCTATTAAGTGTGTATTAATAGCATTATGTCTAAAATCAATGTGATACATTAATTAAAAATAATTTATTGCTACAAAATGTTAACAACCATCTGAGGCTTCAGCAAGTTGTAATCTTTCTGTGGGTGTGGTATCTTGCCTCACTGTTGATGACTGTTGACTGATTGGGGTGGTTGCTGTTTAAGGGTGGGGTGGCTATGGCAATTTCAAAAATAAGACGACCAATGAAGTTTGCCATAATAATTGGCTCTTCCTTTCAGGAATGATTTATCTGTAGTATGCAATGCTGTTTGATACCTTCTTACCCACAGTAGAACTTCTTTTAAGTTCTACTTGATAGTTGTACTTGGAGTCAATCCTTTCAAAACCTGCCACTGATTTATTAAGCTGTGCTTTATGTTATAGTAATGGCTTATTTCCTTATGACATAACTTGATGTAATATTTAAAATCTTGTGTTGTCATTTAGACAATGGTCACAGCATCTTCACCAACAGTGGATTCCATCTCAAAAATTTTTCTTTATTCTTTTGCACGTTAATAAGAAGCAACTCCTCATCTGTTCAAAATTTATGTTGAGATTGCAGCAATTCTGACACATATTCACGCTCCATTTCCAATTCCAGTTATCTTGCTATTTCTACCACATCTTCAATTACTTCCTCCACTGAAGTTTTGAACCCCTCAAAGTCACCCACGATGTTTGGAATCAGCTTCTTCCAAGCTCTTATTAATGTTAATATTTTGGTATCTTTTCCTTAATCACAAATGTTCTTAATGACATCTGCAATGGTAGACCCTTTACAGAAGACTTTCAGTTCACTTTGCCTAGATGCATCAGAGGAATCACTATCTATAGCACCTACAGCCTTACTGAATGTACTTCTCAAATAATTATAGTTGGAAGTCAGAATTAATCCTTGATCCATGAGCTGCAGAATGGATGTTCCCTTAGCAGGCAGTAAAACGACATTAATATCCTTGTACATCGCCATCAGAGCTCTTGAGTGACTAGGCATATTGTCAATGAGCAGTTCAATTTTTAAAGGAATCTTTTTTCTGAGTAGTAGGTCTAAATAGTGGGCTTAAAATATTCAGTAAACTATGCTGTAAACAGATGTGCTGTCATCCAAGCAGTATTGTTTCATTCATAGAGCATAAGGAGAGTTGATTTAGCATAATTCTTAAGGGCCTTTGGATTTTCAGAATAGTAAATGAGCCTTGTCTTCAACTTAAAGTGACCAACTACATTATCCCCTAACAAGAGAGTCATTCTGTCCTTTGATGCTTTAAAGCCAGCCACTGATTCCCCTTCTCTAGTATGAAAGTCGTAGATGTTATTGTATTCTCATAGAAGACTATTTCATCTATTTAATATATTGAAGAAACTGCATCAATTAATAGGCAAGCTAACCAGCTAACATCATAATGGCAGGATCAAATTCACACATGACAATATTAACCTTAAATGTAAATAGGCCAAATGCCCCCAATTAAAAGACACAGACAGGCAAATTGGATAAAGAGTCAAGACCAATCATTGTGCTGTATTCAGGAGACCAATCTCACTTGCAGAGACATGCATAGGCTCAAAATAAGGGAATGGAGGAAGCCCTACCAAGCAAATGAAAAGCAAAAAATGCAGGAGTTGCAATCCTAGTCTCTGATAAAACAGACTTTAAACCAACAAAGATCAAAAGAGATAAGGCCATTACATAATGGTAAAGGGATCGATTCAACAAGAAGAGCTAACTATCCTAAATATATATGCACCCAATACAGGAGCACCCAGATTCATAAAGCAAGTCCTTAGAGACCTGCAAAGAGACGTAGACTCCCACACAATAATACTGGGAGACTCTAACACCCACAGTCAATATTAGATAAATGAGACAGAAGATTAACAAGGATATCCAGGACTTGAACTCAGCTCTGTACCAAGCACACCTAATAGACATCTACAGAACTCTCCACCCCAAATCAACAGAATATACATTCTTCTCAGCACCACATCCCACTTATTCTACAATTACCACATAGTTGGAAGTAAAGCACTACTCAGCAAATGTAAAAGAACAGAAATCACAACAAACTTCTCTCAGACCACAGTGCAATGAAATTAGAACTCAAGATTAAGAAACTCACTCAAAACTACACAACTACATGGAAACTGAATAACCTGCTCCTGAATGACTACTGGGTAAATAACAAAATGAAGGCAGAAACGAAGATGTTCTTTGAAACCAATGAAAACAAAGATACAACATACCAGAATCGCTGGGACACATTTAAAGCAGTGTGTAGAAGGAAATTTATAGCACTCAATGCCCACAAAAGAAAGCAGGAAAGATCTAAAAATGACACCCTAACATCACAATTAAAAGAACTAGAGAAGCAAGAACAAACAAATTCAAAAGCTAGCAGAAGGCAAGAAATAACTAAGGTCAGAGCAGAACTGAAAGAGATAATAGACACAAAAAACCCTTCAAAAAATCAATGAATCCAGGAGCTGGTTTTTAGAAAAGGTCAACAAAATTGATAGACCGCTAGTAAGACTAATAAAGAAGAAAAGAGAGAAGAAACAAATAGACGCAATAAAAAAAAAATGATAAAGGGGATATCGCCACCAATCCCACAGAAATGCAAACTACCATCAGAGAATACTATAAACACCTCTTTAGTTTATTTTTTAGTAAATAAACTAAAAAATCCAGAAGAAATGGATAAATTCCTGGACACATATACCCTCCCAAGACTAAACCAGGAAGAAGTTTAATCTTGGAATAAACCAAGAACAGGCTCCGAAATTGAGGCAATAAGTAATAGCCTACCAAACAAAAAATTCCAGGACCAGACGGATTCACAGCCAAATTCTACCAGAGGTACAAAGAGGAGCTGGTACCATTCCTTCTGAAACTATTCCAGTTAATTGAAAAAGAGGAAATCCTCCCTAACTCATTTTACGAGGCCAACATCATCCTAGTACCAAAGCCTGGCAGAGACACAACAACAACAAAAAAGAGAATTTTAGACCAATATCCCTGCTGAACACCGATGTGGAAATCCTCAATAAAATACTGGCAAACCAAATCCAGCAGCGCATCGAAAAGCTTATCCATCATGATCAAGTCGGCTTTACCCCGGGATGCAAGGCTGGTTCAACATATGCAAATCAATAAGTGTAAACCATCACATAAACAGAACCAATGACAAAAGCACATGAATATCTCAATAGATGCAGAAAAGGTCTTTGACAAAATTCAATGGCGCTTCATGTTAAAAACTCTCAATAAACTAGGTATTGATGGAATGTATCTCAAAATAATAAGAGCTATTGATGACAAATCCACAGTTAATATCATACTGAATGGGCAAAAACTGGAAGCATTCCCTTTGAAAACCAGCACAAGACAAGGAGGCCCTCTCTCACCACTCCTATTCAAAATAGCGTTGGAAGTTCTGGCCAGGGCAATCAGGCAAGAGAAAGAAATAAGGGGTATTCAATTAGGGAAAGAGGAAGTCAAATTGTCTCTGTTTGCAGGTGACATGATTGTATATTCAGAAAACCCCATTGTCTTAGCCCTGAATCTCCTTAAGCTGATAAGCAACTTCAGCAAAGTCTCAGGATACAAAATCAATGTACAAAAATCTCATGCATTCCTATACACCAATAGCAGACAAACACAGAGCCAAATCATGAGTGAACTCCCATTCACAATTGCTACAAAGAGAATAAAATACCTAAGAATCCAACTTACAAGGGATGTGAAGGACCTCTTCAAGGAGAACTACAAACTACTGCTCAACAAAATAAAAGAGGACACAAACAAATGAAAGAATATTCCATGGTCATGGATAGGAAGAATCATTATCATGAAAATGGCTTTAGTGCCCAAGGTAATTTGTAGATTTAATGCCATCCCCATGAAGCTACCAATGACTTTCTTCACAAAATTGGAAAAATCTACTTTAAAGTTCACATGGAACCAAAAAAGAGCCCTCATTTCCAAGACAATCCTAAGCAAAAAGAACAAAGCTGGAGGCATCATGCTACCTGACTTCAAACCATACTACAAGGCTACAGTAACCAAAACATCATGGTACTGGTACCAAAACAGATATAGAGACCAATGGAACAGAACAGAGGCCTCAGAAATAATACCACACATCTACAACCATCTGATCTTTGACAAACCTGACAAAAACAAGAAATGAGGAAAGGATTCCCTATTTAATAAATGGTGCTGGGAAAACTAACTAGCCACACGTAGAAAGATGAAACTGGATCCCTTCCTTAAACCTTATACAAAAATTAATTCAAGACGGATTAAATACTTAAATGTTATGCCTAAAACCATAAAAACCTTAGAAGAAAATCTAGGCAATACCATTCAGGACATAGGCATGGGAAAAGACTTCGTGACTAAAACAACAAAAGCAATGGCAACAAAAGCTGAAATAGACAAATGGGTTCTAATTAAACTAAAGAGCTTCTGTACAGCAAAAGAAACTATCATCAGAGTGAACAGGCAACCTACAGAATGGGAGAAAAATTTTGCAATCTACCCATCTCACAAAGGGCTAATACCCAGAATCTACAAAGAAGTTAAACAAATTTACAAGAATAAACAAACAATTCCATCAAAAAGTGGGCAAAGAATATAAACAGACACTTCTCAAAAGAAGACATTTATGTAGCCAACAGACACATGAAAAAATGTTCATCATCACTGATCATCAGAGAAATGTAAATCAAAACCACAATGTGATACCATCTCACACCAGTTAGAATGGCAATCATTAAAAAGTCAGGAAACAACAGATGCTGGAGAGGATATGGAGAAATAGGGAACGCTTTTACACTGTTGGTGGGAGTGTAAATTAGTTCAACCATTGTGGAAGACAGTGTGGTGATTCCTCAAGGATCTAGAACTAGAAATACAATTTGAAACGCAATCTCAGTACTGGGTATATACCCTAATGATTATAAATCATGCTACTATAAAGACACATGCACGCGTATGTTTATTGTGGCCCAATTCACAATAGCAAAGACTTGGAACCAACCCAAATGTCCATCAATGATAGACTGAATTAAGAAAATGTGGCACATATACACCATGGAATACTATGTAGCCATAAAAAAGGATGAGTTCATGTTCTTTGCAGGGACATGGATGAAGCTGGAAACCATCATTCTCAGTAAACTGCCACAAGGACAGACAACCAAACACTGCATGTCTCACTTATAGGTGAGATTTGAACAATGAGAACACAGGGCTGGACACATCACACACCGGGGCCTGTCAAGTGGTGGGAGGCTGGGGGAAGGATAGCATTGGGAGAAATAGTTAATGTAAATGACGAGTTGATGGGTGCAGCAAACCAACATGGCACATGTACACCTATGTAATAAACCCACACGTTGTGAACATGTACTCTAGAACTTAAAGCATAATAAAACAAACAAAGCTCATGTTAAACACGATTTCTTTGAAGGAGGTTTTTGTTTGTTTGTTTGTTTGTTTGTTTGCTTGTTTTTGCCATATTCCTACTAACGGGAATAGTTTTTCCATCTTCGATCTTAGCACCAGATAACTTTACAGCATTTATCAAATCATGTTGCAATTATTTATTAGCCTGGACAATAGATTTTAAAAGCAGAATACACTTTCTCCGCATTTGATTTTGCAAAACCTAATTTTTTCAAGCTTGTAAGTGAAATAAAGAAAGGGTGAATATGAGAAACAATTACATTAATTGAGTGAAGGGCTATGCATTTAACAATATTAACATTGTGTGGTTTTCAGACACTATAGGTATTATTGTTAGTCACTCTCTATGTATGAGATAACATTTTAATGTAAAACTTTTTAAGGAAGTTGGATTTAGAATATTGCTCCTAATTATTTCATAGAAAACTGTTGTAAACATTCTCAATAATCACAAATGGTGTGTTTTTTAGTGCTGTTAATCAAATAATTGATTGAGAACAAAATTTTTTTTATATACTTTACGTTCTAGGGTACATGTGCACAAGGTGCAGGTTTGTTACATATGTATACATGTGCCATGTTGGTGTGCTGCGTGCATTAACTTGTCATTTACATTAGGTATATCTCCTAACGCTAGCTCTCCACCCTTCCCCCACCCCATTACGGGCCCCAGTGTGTGATGCTCCCCATCCTGTATCCAAGTGGAGAACAAAATATTTTTTAAGCACTTTCAGTACTGAAACTTTTTGCCAGTACAGATAGGTTTGTTGGCAAATAAGTTCACTTACCAACTAAACATCAATTTTCTCTGTTCTATTATTCTTAGGCTGAATAATAAAACTTAAATAAACTTAAATACTTAATCATTTGGTTATATCTTCAAGTGTTTTCTTCCAAGATTATCAGTTAAGTAGAACTAAGATGAAGAAACAATAAATTCGATGATTATTTTTAAGGGTATATTTTTAGTACATTGAGCATAAAAATCACAAACTGCTAGAAAATTTGTTTATCTTCTAGTTTCAAAATTACTTCAGGCAGCTGAGAAACTAAAGTCTTAAACAAGTAATACTACTTGTTTTTATAACTTTATATCTTTTTCTCATGTTTCCTACTTTTTCTCTTTATGCTATTGCCAGAAAAGAAAATATACTGAAGATAGCTGAATGCTGTTATTTAAAATAACAATAATAATGGCAATAATTATTGCCATTGGCAATATTGCCATATGGCAATAAAATAAAGAGAAATTAAACATAAAAGTCACCTGGTAAATCTGTCTTTATCCAGTTCATTCCCTGGGAAAGTAATTCCTAAAACAGTATATTTACAGGGTTGTTGTCCATCTTGAAACGATATTATCATAGATTGTTACCAAAGACATCTTACTGGTGTTCTTGCTATTCAAATTCTAGTGTACCTGAAACAGTTGCATATCAGGAGACCAATGTGACAGAAACCTTATCAATATAATTTGTCATAAAATTTAGCAGTCTCACTCTTGTCCTTCCTTATCTGTGTATTGATTACGATTGTAAACATTGTAGACTTTTCCCTTACTTTTATTGTGTTTAATTTATCTTCATGCTTTTTAGTCTTGGGAAGTACAATAAAAATGTTTTCTTCTCTAGAAATGTGTCCTGACCTTTTTCCAGGTGATCTTAAAATTCCAGCAGATAGCTGCATTCAAAGAGCGCCTGGCTATTAGAATGCTCCCTGGCATAATATCCACGCAGGCTGGGAGGAGACTTCTGAATCTCATTCCACTCTCAAAAGATGTTGAGTTAGCAGTTCTTGTTGGCTGCCTGCCACTCATTTTTCTCGGTGCTCAGGGCTTGCATTTATGCTGAGCCCACTTTCTATTTTACATTTCAAGCCTTTATCTCTTCTTCCTTCACTGATTTTGATGGATGAACAAACCAGGTCACCTAAGATAAGTCACTGTCGCTCTCCACTCAATCTTCCCACTTTTTAAGAACTGTCCTAAAACTGAATTTCTGCTAAGAATTTCTGATTAGGACAGGGACACATGACCGTATTTTAGCAATGTTGCCCTGCATCAAGGAGAGAAGTCAGGGATCTCAGTTTTAGCCATGCTTAATACCTCTTTGACCATCAGGACGTCTAACTTCTCTATGTCCCAGTTACCTAATTAGAAAGCAAGAATAACATTGTCTGTCTTGCTCATCTTCCCAAATCCTAGAAAGACTTAAATTATATACATGAACATACTCATAAACTGTAAAACACAAGAGAACAGAACAGAATTTACTTTTTCAACTTTCTGATCAGAGGTGATGCAATAAACTGCACTCTTTAAAGATTCAATACTATTTTGTAGTTTCAAAGAGGTTTTTTTAAAAAAATCTTTTTAAAGAATAAACTCAAACATACCCTGTTTAAAAAAAAAGAAAAAACAAAACAAAACAAAAGCGGGGAGCCTGGAAGTTAAACTAAACCCTGTTTTTGATTCTAATGACAAGAAAATTATTGAATTTTTAGCTACTATCTCTAACTTTATTTTGTGTCTTTTATGTTTCTGTTTGTACTACTACCAGTGAAGAGCAGAAAATGTGACTGCTGTCAGAAAGACTCTAGTATCAAACTCTGTGGTGTCAGAGCTAATGACAGGATCTACTGACAAAGAATATTATGTTGGTGGCTATGTGAAATAACAAAGATTTCTCTTAGCTGAAGTTCACTCCTTGGAAAAGACAGTGAAGGCCGGGTGTGGTGGTACACGCCTGTAATCCCAGCACTTTGGGAGACCAAGGTGGAGGATGACCTGAGGTTGAGAGTTCGAGACCAGCCTGACCAACATGGAGAAGCCCCGTATCTACTAAAAATACAAAATAAGCAAGGCGTGGTAGCGCATACCTTTAATCCCAGATACTCGGGAGGTTAAGGCAGAAGAATCAGCGGTTCAGAAGAATCGCTTGAACCCAGGAGGCGGAGGTTGCAGTGAGCCAAGATAGCACCATTGCACTCCAGCCTGGGCAACAAGAGTGAAATTCCGTTTCAAAAGAAAAAAAAGAAAAAGAAAAACAAGAAAAGATAGTGAAAATAATAATAAGTTAATTGATTCAATTCATGTAGCTAGTCACCACCTGAATATATCACCATGAATTCCACTGATATACAAAATTTTGAATTTGTTTACTGTTTTTTATATCTTTATTAAGGTATAATTGACATATAATGAAATGCAAATAGTGAAAATGCAATTTGATAAAATGTTTCTTATATATACAGCTTATAAAAGATAATATTCTTAGAAGATATATCTTTTTTCCTGTATCCGTCCATCTATTCATTTATTCGTATCTTCATTCATTTATTTACTGTCTATTGAGCACTTCCCATGGATCAGGCACTGTTATGAGTACTAGATGGTAAGCAAAACAATGTTTCTACCTTGTTACAGTCTGCTTTCTAGTAGGAAAAATGAGGCAGTGCTACGATAAATAGCAGGGGCTAGAAAGGGAGTAGTGGCTACTATATTACACAGAGAAATCAAGAAAGTTCTTACAAATATCAAATCTGAGCAAAGAACTGGACGAAATGGAATAGTGAGCCATGTGACTTTTTGGTATTAGTGTAAACAGCAAAGGCAAACGCCCTGAGGCAGGTTTGTGCTTGTAGTTTTTGGTAAACAACATAAGGCCAGTGAAGCTGGAGTGGGTGAGGAGGAGAGAGATAGTTGATGCAAGCAAGAGATCATGGGAAACCAGATCGTAGAAGGGCTTTTTGAGCCTTTGGGAGAACTTTGTCTTTTGCTTTGAGAGCAATGAAAAACTGAAAAGTGTTGAGCAGAAAGTGACACAGTGTTACTTATATTTTAACTCATTACTCAAGGCACTTAGTTGAGAATAGAAAGACTTAGAGAGGCTGCTGTTGCAAGGATCCCGGTAAGAGTTGATGGTGACACAAACTATGGTATTTACAATGCTGGAGGTGGTGAGGGTAGCCTCACTGGAGATATATTCAGATTAGTTTAGTTCATTATTTAGAAAATACTTTATTGGTTTCTGTAATCAAATCCATGTATATAAGACCTTACATATTTTATAGAGTGTGTTACCTCTATACAAATGGAAAATAACAGTTCTAGACCAATATAGCTGTTAATTTCTGTACAATGACAACTCAACATGGTAAACTGGGATAATTTTTCCAAAGTTGACAGCACAGATAAAGTTTCTAAATATTCAAATTATATGTGTATGTGTGTGAGAGAGAATGTGTGTGTCTGTGAGCGTGTGTGTCTGAGTGAGTGTGTGTGTCTGAGTGTGTGGGTGTGTATCAGTGTGTGTGAGTGTGAGTGTGTCTGAGTGTGTGTGTGTGAGAGAGTGTGTGTGTGAGTGGGTGTGTGTGAGTGTGTGTCAATGTGTGTGTGAGTGTGTGTCAATGTGTGTGTGTCAATGTGTGTGTGAGTGTGCATGTGTGAGTGTGCATATGAAAGGATCAATAGTATCAGCATGTTATGCATCAAATCATCTGAACAAAATTGTAGAGCTATCTATCCTGCCTTATTTTTAAAAAGGGGGGGAAAAGGTTAAAATGAAACCCCAGAAAATTGCAAAGTTCTATTACTGTTGTGAGACCTGGCATCATTTTTTCGATTAGCTTCTGGACAGTAATCTGGAAAGAAAACATTCTAGAATAACATTGAAAATACCTGTAAAATTTTTGAAGACAAATTTAATAGAATTTTTCAAACTTGTTTCCCAACCTTTATTTTTTTTTAATATAAACTTTACCCTAAGGTTTCACAATTTCTTGAAGTCGTCATGTGAAAACTATAACATACTTAGCTCTTCACCACATATTCTTTATGTAGGAAGTTCAACCAAGCAGCTTGATCTAACTAAACGCAGTGTCAGTACCTCTTGAGCGCAAGGACTCACAGTCTAAATCCTCTTCCCTTCTCCTTCCTTTATAATTCCACTGAATATTATGTGCTCTGGAATTTTATCTGTCATGAAGAAAAATAATTCATACTTTGGTAATTTGGAAAATAATTATTTTGTGGTTATTCTCTCTTAAGCATTTATGAAATCGAAGCCCATAAGGATGTCACTTTATTTAGGGAAACATTAAATGTCTCTTAAGGGAATATCTTATTGTAACGTATAAAGTACACAATGATAATTAATCTTGCCTACTTCTCTTTTTATATTTTTCTGCTCCCTTATCAGAAATTCAACATTTATAAACCCATTTTTGTCTTGAGGATTTATCTATTTAAAAGTTACTTGTGTGGCTCACACCTGTAATCCCAGCACTTTGGGAGGCCGAGGCGGGCGGACCACGAGGTCAGTAGATCGAGACTATCCTGACTAACACAGTGAAATCCCGTCTCTACTAAAAATACAAAAACCAAAATTAGTCCGGCATGGTGGCAGGTGCCTGTAGTTCCAGCTATTCGGGAGGCTGAGGCAGAAGAATGGCGTGAACCCAAGAGGCAGAGCTTGCAGTGAGCCAAGATCACACTACTATACTCCAGCCTGGGCAACAGAGCTAGACTCCATCTCAAAAAAATAAAAAAAATTACTTGATGAGCTATGTTCTGAAGGGAATTATGGAAGAGTGAGTATTATTGAAGTATTGAAAGAGGTTGCTAGGACACATTGCTGTCTCTCGAATGAGTAGGAACATATTTTGATAAAGATGATGAAAAAAAAAATCACTGATTTGAACAAGGGTAAATATGTAGGCCAATTTATCATTAATTTATTAGTGACATAATCATCCTAAGCACAGTATGTTAGACCTTGAATGAAAGTATTTGCTTTTGATTTTGTCCCTCCAATAATATCCAATAATAAATATATATTCTTTTCTACCTTGTGAAAAAATATATCAAGAGAAAAAAATAATAATGACATCAAGGAAAAATCAGAGGAAGCAAATAAATTGATCTTATGCATCTCTTTTCAAGGATGTTGTCATAAGAATTTTTATTTTTTCAATGTGTGCATATTATTTTAGATTCCCAATGAAAAGCCACAAGAAAACACAATTTCTTTCACAAAGAAACCTGGAATGGATTTAGCCTTCCTCTTTCTGTGTGTGTGTGTGTGTGTGTGTGTGTGTGTGCATGTGTGTGTGTGAAACTTTTAAAAATTTTTCTTTGCTGCCATCCTAATACACTTTTAAAGGAATTTTATCAGTCTCTAAAATCATTTTAGGCCTTAGCAAAAGAAATATTAAAATGCAAAATTAGTTTTTAATCATTCTTGGTTATCAAAGACTTTGCTTTTCTTTTGTTTCCGTATTACAAAAGAGCCACTGTATTTATTTATTAGTTTATATTGTGAATTGCTATATTTGAAAACATTTGCTTTCTTCCCACATCTATTTGGTGACAGCTAGTTTTATGAAAACACACCCTACCAACCAATCTTAAAGAAACAGGAAAATATCTGTGAATGTCACATTGAAATGTATTGTTCAAAACTACAGGATTGAACCACAAAATGTAGGCTCATGCCATCGTTTTCTATCTGACCTAAATACTGAGCCTATTATCAGGATGGTTTTGCATGCCATCCAGGGACATTTCCCTGGTGTTAGAGTTCCCCACCCCTCTGCACCGGCTAGACATGCCCTTCTAGACTGACTTTGTGATACTGGAACTCTGTATTCTTTTCCATCGAATGCCTTCTCAATTTTCCTTATTTTCATAGAAGGTTCAGTTGTAACTGCTCATGCATTAAACATGGTGACACCCACAAAGAATCACTTTTAGACTACTTCATCTCTTTCCTGACTCTTTAGCAATCACAAATGTATCTGAAACATCAGTCATAACTTCGGGGAAAATGCTTCACAAAATTTGAGGTTCATTAGAAACTCTCTTCAAAGTTGTGAACTCTTTTGGAAAGCCTGCAAGATATTTCCATTTTAATATTCAATAAAGTCTCCAAACTGTACATGCTTCCACATATATTTTCCCTCTAATACCACACAAATACTGAATACAAATATGATGATTAATTTTTTTCACCAACTTGACTGAGCCACAGAGTGCCCAGACTGATCAAACATTATTTCTGGGTATGTCTGTGAGAATATTTCTCTCCAATATGGATGGGCCTCATCCAGTCCTTTGCAGGCCTGAATAGAAAAGGCTGAGTAAGAAAATATTATTTCTCCTTGCCTGTCTTCAAGTGGGGACACTGTTGTTGTTGCTGTTTTCCCTCTGCCTTCAGACTTGAACTCAGACTGAAACTTACCTGCTTGATCCTCCTGGTTCTCAGGGCTCAAACTTGGGCTCAAACTATATTATTGGCTCTCTTGCATCTCCAGCTTGCTGACTACAGATCTGAGACATCTCGGTCTCCAAAATCATGTGGGCCTGTGCTTTATAGTCAGTCTCTCTCTCTCTACACACATACACACACACACTCTCTCTCACACACACTTGCATATATTTAAACTCCTATTAGTTTTTCTTTTTCTGGGAAGCCCAGACTAATACAACAAATATTCAAATTTCTTAAAATATGATTTGACTGTCACACTCATGGTTTCAATTTTTGAACAGCTTTTCCGATAGTTCTTCGAGTAGCTCCTAAAAACAATAACAGTGATTAATTCTTTTACTAATACACGATGACCTTAGATGGCTGGGAAGAAATCATCTTATGTTAAGGGCAAGGAGATATCAGGAAAGTTCTTTATCTAACTTTATGCTTTAATGGATTTTAACTCTGAAACACACTTTCCCCAAACTAATATTGAGATACATGCTGCTTTAAGAATAGTTTAATTTTACCAATTGGAATGGAAATGAACTAGCTTTTTAACTTTGCTGTCACTTGGCAAACATGAATGATTTGCCATGTGCTTTGTGAAAAATAGATTGACTTTTATCCAGTTTCCTAGATAATTGGGTCTCAATTCAGACAAGTTTTTTTTTTGTTTTTTTTTTTTTTTTACTTTTAAATTAAATCTCATTTGATTTTGCTTGTCCATATTTTTGAAGGGTCATTTATGTTATTACTCAGGCTAATTGATGTTCATGATGTCTATGAGTAAGAGGCAAGCTGCATCTTCCATTATAAATATTCTGATTACCCCAACTTCATATCCTTCATAAAATGTTTAACAGAGATTTAAGCTATCAGCTAATGCTTGAAAGAATGATAATTTTAAAAAGTAAAGAAAAAAAAGTAAATCAAATCTCATCTTTGCCATCAGTCTGTAAACCAAGCCTTAGATTGTTTTGCTTTTGTTTTTTGGTAAATCAAAAGTAATGTATGGATTTGCATCTTCATATATCAGCATTTGCATCACCAACACTGACAAAAATGTAATGCAATACTCTATATATATCTTCATACTCCAAAAATATAGCTTATTTTTAAAATAAAAATGTATCTACATGGAACTGTTTATCATATTCTGTATAATTACAAGCCAAAAGATCAGTCAACAACAAAACAAAGCAAAAAAACATGCTCCACGTGTGTGATACATTTTGAAATACTTTTGAAACATGACGCGCCAAAAATGCTCTAAATAGCTAAGATTCCTAAGAGAGTATCTGTTATATCTTAAAACATTCATCAGCCTGTGTAGTAGTAACCCTACTGAATTACTCAGGAGGCTCTTGACCTTCTAAAGCTATGGAAGGCGACAATTAATACTATCTCAGTTTCTTGATTGGATAGGCTTATTCATGATTAGAAGATCTAGATAAAGCTGGTATGTAACTGTACTTTATGTGATCTGAGTAATATATAAAATTTGACATCAAGCTTCTCTCATGGTAAGACTAGTGAGCAAAATTATGATGAGAAATAAGATACATAATCTCAAATTATCTTCTCACAAAACACCTATTATTAATAGTTGCATAGCAAAAAAGGGAAACAATTTAGCACAGAAAGACAATGCCTTACTCAAGTGGTCAGAATTAATTAAATGTGTAATAAGATCATGTGCCTCCTGACAGGATGCACGAAAAAGACCAAAACATCACCACTCTGGTATTTCTGCCCAAATGTGCACAACCTGAATATAATCCTAAGCAAACATCATGCTAACTGAGGGACATTGTACAAAACTCCCCAGTACTTTTCAAAATTATCACGACCTTGAAAAACAAAGAGAAACCGAAAAACACTTCCAAAGTAAAGGAGATGAAGGAGATATGGTAACTAAATGCAACATATGATCCTTAATTGGTTCTGGAACTAGAATATTTTTCTGTTACTATAAAGTACGTTTCATAAAAAAAGAGAGCAAGATAAAGATAGAAGGAGTAAAATTGCAAAAAAAAAAATAATAATGAAAGAGTGCAAATGTAATAACATTGTAACATTTGGAGAATCTAAGTGAAGATACATGGGAAACCCTTGCATTATTTTGAGACCTTGCAAGTTCAAATTTATTTCAAAGTAAAAAGTGAAAAAAAGTATATAAAATATTTACATTGGAGTCCATTACACTTGTGCTGTGCACAAATTGTTTTTCCTTCTGTGTTATCACAAAAACATATTGCTAGTGATTCTCATTGGACTTCCAGGCTGGAAAGGATTTTTGACTTTATTTAGCCCATCCCTCCTCCACCTCATCATATTTTTATTCTTACAGAATAAAGATACCTAGACCTACACGGATAAAACTACTAGCTCATGTTCATTCAAATATTAAATGAAGGAGTCATAACAATATATATTATTCATTTTTCATGTTTTCTTTAAGAGTTTGATCTTTATAAAGGTAATGTTAGAACTAGTTATCTCTGTATTTACATTTCCCTAACATCTAACCTAAGATTTTACATAAAGCACACAAAATGATACCCCTGACCATTGTAATTTATGATAGTCCTTTTACTAGAATTCCATTTCTTCATTATTTCAGAAAATCAGTGGAGTATTTTCTCCACAGCAAACTCCATTGCCAGGAATATTATTACTATGTCACATTCCTCTCCCTCGCCTTCTTAAGAAACTCGCCCTCAACTTGGAGAAGATAGTTCTGTGAACCAAGAGTTAAAATATGAGACAAGTAACATGGTAGGACCAAAAGATAAAAGAAATAGCTGAGACAATAATGAATACTCTGCTAATTTAGAGAATTAACACATTGGTTAGTGTACTGACGTATGATTACATTGAAAATAAAGTTATGGTGGGACGCAGTGACTCATGCCTATAATCCCAACATGTTGGGAGGCTGAGGCTGGTGAATTGCCTGAGCTCAGGAGTTCAAGACCAGCCTGGGCAACATGGCCAAACCATGTCTCTACTAAAAAGTGTCTCTCTCCCTCTCTCTCTCTCTCTCTCTCTCTCTATATATATATATATATATATATATATGCCAGCTGTGGTGGCACATGTCTGTGGTCCCAGCTACTCAGGAGGCTGAGGCAGGAGACTCGCTTGAGCCCGTGAGGTAGAGGTTGCTGTGAGCCAAGATTGCTCAACTGTCCTCCAACCTGAGTGACAGTGACAGAGTGAAATCCCATCTCAAAATAAAATGAAATAAAATTACATGAAGTCAACCTAAATGCTCATCAGTGATAGATTTGATAAAGGAAATGTAGTACATACGTACCACGGAATGCCATGCAGCCATGAAAAAGAACAAGATCATGTCCTTTGCAGGGACATGGATGAAGCTGGAGGCCATTATCCCCAGCAAATTAATGAAGAAACAGAAAACCAAATACCACATGTTTTCACTTTATAAGTGGGAGCTGACTGATGAGAACACATGGACATAGAGAGGGGAAACATGCACACTGGGGCCTACTGGAGGGCAGAGGATGGGAGGAGGGAGAGGATCAGGAAAAATAACTAATGGATACTAGGCATAGTACCTAGGTGATTAAATACATGCAACAAACCCCCATGACACATGATGTAATCTTTACCTGTATAACACGCATTCTGTACATGTATCCCTGAACTTAAAATAAAAGTTAAATAAAATAAAGTTGAGCAATACATGTACTATTATGCTAGAGGATAGTTTCAGTAATCTCTAATGCCGGCTTGCAGACTGAGACTGGGAATTGGCATAGTTTTGTTGGTCTAGGACAGCATTTTAACACAACTTGATTTAGACTGAACCTCCTCTCTTCAGTCACAGTCCTCACCACTCCCCATTGCCTGTACTGGATGCTTCATTCATTTATAGGCTGGCACCTGAGGACAGTTGAATCTGTGAAGCCTAATGTAGTAGGATAAGAAAGACAAGCACATACATAACAATGAAAACCAATTTTAAAAGGATCAGAAGTAAATATTCTATACTTATTTATAAAGTATCTTTTAAATAAAAAGAAAGAGATTACTTTTATCTTGAGAGAAGTGAACACAGTATTTCCTCAAAGAGGTAGAATTATTTTCCCAGAACTTGAAAGACATTGATAAAGGTGGGTGTAGGTGTTGCTGAAAATAATGATAAAAGAAACCAGGAATAAACCTTAAAGATCTGTAATTTCCTCATTCTGGAATTTGTATGAGGCCATTAGAGTTTCTGTAACATTTCTATGGAAAGGTTTCAGACTTTAAAATAAAATTCCTTGTATTATTCTAAATTTGATATTAAAATACAGCCATAGAATTTTATGACCTTAGTAAATTTTATGACCTTAGTAAATGACTTAGCAGGTGAGTGAAAGAAAAGAAGAAAGAAAAAAAGAGAGAGAGAGAGAGAGAGAGAGGAGAGAGGAGGGAGGGAGGGAGAGAGGGAGGGAAGGAAGAAAAGAAGGAAGGAAGGAAAGAAGGAAGGAAGGGAGGGAGGAAGGAAGGAAGGAAGGAAGGAAAAAAGGAAGGAAGAAAGGTATTAAGATGCAGTCAATTAGGGAAGGAAGGAAGGAAGGAGAGAGAAAGGGACACATGGCATCACCACTGCCTGCAGATGCAATTACATTTAAATATCTTGGAAAAGCAGGAGCTCTAGATTCTTCTTGGAAGATCTTCATAGATAGGAATTCCATGCTCTTCTCTGCACTCACATCCCAGAGTTTAACAGGTCACTACCCACCTACTTACTCCCACTCATACAAATGTAGATATGGTTAACACACACTCACACATATACAACCAAACATACACCTCACAAATATTAACATATATGTCATTTTAGGCTCATTCGTATAAATATAACATTCATGTAAAATGCCAATAAATTTACAGTTAAGTATACTAGAACCAGGGTTCTCAGGATTTCTCAGCTAGTTTTAGAAACCAAAGAGGCTACAATATAAAAATCACCTTAATATATCAGAAATACTAGTGTTTAAAATTTTAGTAAAAATGACTATGGAACAATGAAACAATGCCAAGGAGAAAAAAATGTTTGTGAAATGTTATCTCTGGCCAAATATGTGTCACTGGGGATAACAAAAATAAGATAATGTTTTACATTCTCATTGTTCTTTCATCTTCATTCTGAGAGAGAAGACAAAATATTACGAAGACAGCAGAGGAAGGCATAATTGCTGTCATATTTTCTTTCTTACAACCATGGAAAAATAAACATTTCATAGCATTCCTTTATTGGCATGATTTTCTTTGTTGGTATCTTGGATCAGATCTGTCATGGACAGGGATACCGGCTTTTAAAATCTATTTAAGACCAAAACTCAAAATTTTGTGAATACAATCCATTCATGTTTAGAAGAAATAGCCAAATACTCAGAGTCAACAGAGGAAAAGAAAAAAACATTCACTCATCGCTACTACTCTAATGTAAATGGAAACACACTTGTCTTATCCAAGGTTTCTAAGTCAGAGGCCTCTATGCTCTGATACATTGATTAAATGAAAGACTTCACCTCTTTCTATTCAAAGCCTTACTTTCTTTACCATCAGCAAAATGCAAAAATTATAACTCAAACTGCAAGTAATCATTAAGTATCCCAATATCCTGCTCAAATTCTCCACTTTGGATTTGTTTTCAATACAGGCTTTGTCTGTTCAAACCCGTGGCATGTAACTAGGACATGTAATTGTTAAACTGGTCTCCATCATTTGCTCCATCTGCACCTCCTGAATAATAAAACTATTACACAATTAAGAGGCAGTCAATTAGGGATGATTACTAATTACTCTAGACACCTATTAAAGTTGCTTCAGGGAGACCATTGACTCATTTTATGGATGCATTATGAATGCTTTTCTGTATCTCTCCATGAGTACAAGTGAAATTGTGATTTTCAACAACTGTACAAATAATTCAAATTATAATATAAGATATCTTCTTTCAATATGTTCATTTACCTGGGTCCCACAAATATTACGAAACTGAATTTCCAGTTTATGATTATATGATAAACCAAATCAGAATCAGTGAATTTATTCTGAGTCATCTTCCTTTTGTCTTCTACCTTACCTCCCTCCCTTTTTCTCTACCTTTCTCTTCCTTTCTTCTTTCCTTTCCTTTCTACACATTTCCAGTATAACTCAAAGTTTAGAAAGTTAGCTATATAAGAATTCAGTTAATTGAAATCAAAAGATCTAATCCTAACCTTTTCTCATTTTATTTTTCACTTTTTATGTTAAAATAAGTAAAACATGCACGTTGTAAAGTGTTCAAATAATACAGAAGTAACACTCTCTGATTAAAGTGCTGTTAAGTTTTGGATGTATGCCTTTTCTAACCTTTTTTAAAGTTTTTTTACTTGATCAAATTAAATAACATTTATTAAAAACCTAAATTTCACTGGACTCTGATAAATACCAAAGGTGGATGGGATTATCCTTGACTCCAGATGCCAATTACATAGTACAAGGAAATAGATTTATTTACACTATAATAAGTGTGTTTGCTAAAAAGTATACTGAAGAGTGGTGAATTAAATGGGTTTAAGTTTCAAAAATGATACTTTCATGACACTTTCGTACAGAAAGTAAACATTGATTCTGTAAATATAAGAACATGACTTCTTTCCTGCAATCCCTCTTCTGTTAGACTGTATTAAAAATATATATAGTTTAGGTGTTATTTGAGAAATACAATAAAAAGTGTGCAAAATTAAAATGCTGGACAACTGCTTTTTAGTATTTCATTTCTGATCTTCATTCTTGCCTAATTGTGTCCAGGACTGACAATTCATCAAAGGCATCATCCATCACCAACTCCTGATTCTAATCCCATGTTGCCACCTAGTTAAGGATCACCACAGGATTGGCATGAATCAGGGATGAGAAAAGACTCAGGGTAGGGATAAGTTTTTGACTTGTGCCAACTAAAAGATTTTAAAGGACTCCCTATTCAATAAATGATGCTAGGATAACTGGCTAGCCATATGCAGAAGATTGAAGCCATACCTCTCCCTTTCACCATTTACAAAAATTAACTCAAGATGAACGAAATATTTAAATGCAAGACTTCAAACTATAAAAATCTGGAAGACAACCTAAGAAATACCCTTCTTGATACTGGCTTTGTCAAAGAAATTTTGGCTAAGTCCACAAAAGTAGTTGCAACAGAAACAAAAATAGACAAATGGGATCTAATTAAACTGAAAAGTTATTTCATAGCAAAAGAAACTATCAACAGAGCAAACAGACAACCTACGGAATAGAAGAAGATAATTGCAAACTAAGCATTCAACAAAGACCTACTATCCAAAATATATAGGGGCCTTATACAAATCCACAGTCAAAAAACAGATAACCCCATTCAAAAATGGTCAAAGGACATGAATGGACACTTCTCAAAAGAAGATACCTAAGTGGCCAACAAACATATGAAAAAATGATGAACATCACTAATCATCAGAGAAATGCAAATCAAAACCACAGTGAGATGCTGTCTCACCCCAGTGAGAATGGCTATTATTAAAAAGTCAAAAAATAGCAGATGCAGGCAAGGCTGCAGAGAAAAGGGAACACATACTCTGTTGGAGAGGATGTAAATTAGTTCAGCCACTGTGGAAAGCAGTTTGGAGATTTCTCAAATAACTTAAAACAGAGGTACCATTCAGTCTATCAATCCCATTACTCAGTATATACTCAAAAGAAAAGAAATAATTCTATCAAAAAGACACAGGCACTTTAATGTTTGTCATTGTGCTATTCACAATAGCAAAGAAATAGAATCAATTGACATGCCCATCAATAGTAGATTGGATAAAGAAAATGTAGTACAATGCAACATGGAATACTACACAGCCATAAAAAATAATGAAATCATGTCCTTTGCAGCAACATGGACGGAGCTGGAGCCATAATCCTAAGCAAATGAGTACAGGAATAGAAAACCAAATATCACATGTTCTCACTTGTAAGTGAGAACTGAGCATTGGGCACACATAGTCATAAATATGAGAACAATAAAATTGTTGACCACTAAAGGGTTGTGGGAGTGGGGATGGCATAAAGACTACCTATTAGGTACTACGCTTACTTTCAGAGTGACAGGATCTGTACTGTAAGCTTCACCATCACTCAATATTCCCATGTAACAAATCTCCATATCTGTCTGTATCTAAAATAAATTTGAAATAAGAATAATAAAGGCTTTTTTTAGTCCATATCAAAATATCTTAGATGAAACTGTCTACATCCAAATGGCCTCTAAAAATGATTGCTTTGAAATGTCATGTACACAGTAACTTTGTTTATACAATATCAGTCAATGAATAAACAAAGATCGCTCTTGTATCAAATGTTTTACTAATCATTGCAACTACAGAGACATTTATATTGGATAGCTCAAAAAATTACAGAGATGGAAGTACCATAATTCTTAAAACACGGCACAGAGTGACTTTAACAAAACATGGCTTAAGTCTATAACGTTTACATGAGAATGAGGAAGAAATAGATGATAAAAATGAAGGGGAGAGAAAGGCAGAGATCTCATTCTTAAAATTTGCATTTAAAATCTCCCCAAGTCTAAAAGGTTTTGGTAGGTTACTAAGTATGGGATAAAGGGCTATTCTTCACCTTACCCATCCCTTTCTCTCTCCTTTACCCTGGGGCTCAGAGCCCTTATGCTATCAAGATTTGCATATACAATTGAACTAATAAGTTTCCTAGGGCTGCCTTAATAAATTTCTGCAAAACGGGTAGCTAAAATAACAGGAATTTTTGGTCTTACGGTTGTGGAAGCTAGAAGTCCTAACTCAAGGTGTTGGCAGGACTCTGCTCTGGTTGGTCGCTTGAGGGGAGAATCTGTTCAATTCCTTTCTCTTAGCCTCTGGTATGGGCAGTGGTAATTTTTCATTCCTTGCTTTGTGGGTACATCACTCCAATGTCTTCTATTGTCACATGCCTTCACCTGTATGTGTCGTCGTCGTCTTCTTCTTCTTCTTCTTCTTCTTCTTCTTCTTCTTCTTCTTCTTCTTCTTCTTCTTCTTCTTCTCCTTCTCCTTCTCCTTCTCCTTCTCCTTCTCCTTCTCCTCCTCCTCCTCCTCCTCCTCCTCTCTTCTTCTTCTTCCTCTTCCTCCTCTTCTTCTTCCTCTTCTTCTTCTTCTTCTTTTTTGTTTTTTTGTTTTTGTTTTTGTTGTGTTTTGTTTTGTTTTGGTGACCGAATCTCGCTCTGTCGCCAAGGCTGGAGAGCAATGGTGCTATCTCGGCTCACTGCAACCTCTACCTCCCGGGTTCAAGCAATTCTCCCGCCTCAGCCTCTCCAGTAGCTGGGATCACAGGCGCACACCACCACGCCCAGCGAATTTTTGCATTTTTAGTAGACACGGGGTTTCTCCATATTGGCCAGGATGGTCTCAATCTCCTGACCTTATGATCCCCCTGCCTCGGACTCCGAAAGTGCTGGATTACAGGTGTGAGCCACCGGGCCTGGCCTCTTCTCATCTTCTTAAGAGGGCATCAGTCAGATTAGATTAAGGGCCAACCTCTCACAGTTAGACCTCATCTTAATTAATTACATCAGCAATTAACCTACTTTCAAATACGTCCCATTTTGAGGTTCCAGGAAGACATGAATTTGTGGGTGGCAAGGGGGAACATTATGCCGCCCATACACGGACTCACTTTGCTCAACACGAACTAATATAGCTCCGAAAATCTTTGTTAACTCACGGGCATTTGCTTTTCAATACTAATCTCTCACAGCAGAATAAACACGAGTAGTAGAATAAAATACTTTTTTCTACCTGTTAAAATGCTTTGAAGAATCAATAGTTAGGGAATTATCTTAAGGTAGAAAGGAAAGGACAGAAGGGCTGTCTTAGGTCCTTGAAATCATACCATTTATGCTCAAATCCTCTCTACCTAATTGTTCATTGTTAAGAAGAGTGTGTATATGTCCCCAGGCCACACTCTTAATCAAATAACATAGAGAACAGCCACATCAGAGAATTCACAATGGCCTGCGGAATAATTGCTTGACCCCATGGCTAGATGGTCTGTAAGCAGACTTGCAAATTGGCAAGCAGAGCTTAAGTGTCAAAAATGGATAGTGGTTTCACAGTAAATTATATCGGATCACAGAGGGTAGTGCCATCATCAATTGTGACTTACACTGCTTCTCTGGCAGCAAGAAGAGAATATAAGCATGACCCTTATGTCTTGCACAAAAGTGTCAGTCGGGAAACAAAGCCTCCATTTTCCGGGCATGACCACATGGGGTTGCATTTCAAAGACAAGCATAGGGATCGTTAAGCCCATGGAGGATGAGTGATGGACTAAGATCTACCTACCTCTGGGGACCCAGAATCCAAAAAAAAATAATAATAATAATCTTGGCTTCTAGTACCTAGTTGTCAGTTTCTAGTCAGCACTCTTGCAACACTAGGAAAGAAAGAAAAAAGCTACATAAAGCTCACCATTTATAAAATGGTCCTTGCAGTTTAAAACTAAATGAAGAAAAATGTAAAATTGAAAGAAGAAAACATAGTAGGATTGGTGCAGGGGTTTGGGACACAGTGAGTTAGTTTTGGCAGAAAGATTGCTTCAGAACTCAGGTGACAGTGACTGCTAACAAATGCTTTGAGATTCTTGTTAAATAAATGCTTGTTTGGTGGGTATGTTTGAAGTTGGAACTGAAAAGTGCTCCAGTTGGCTGGATGTTTAACAAGCCTCTCTTTGGGAGTTCAGCATCTGTCAGGTGAATCAGAACAAGGGTTCTACTTAGATGAAGCAGGAGAAAAATTATATCTAATGAGCTGCTAACAACAAGTGTTTATTGAGTTCTCCGAGGCATGTTCAAATCAGGCACAAGTTAAAAGGCTAATGTGAGCTTTTGATGATCTGAGAAAACCTCACAGAAAAAAATACTAGATGGAAATTTTTATTAACAAAAATATTTGTTGAAAGTATATTACAAGATTGGTAGTCTACCAAGTGCTTTGCTGACACTATTTAATCTTCACAACTATGTTAGACTAAACATTTTTTGTTCCATTTTACAGATAAAGATACAGGTTGTATGTAATACAGTAATTTGCCCGTAGGTATATCACAAGTATATTGCAGAGTTGGAATTAGTAAAGGATCAAGTTCAGTATTTTGTGTGTGTGTGTATGCTTAATGTATACTAATGTCCTCCCACTCGCCCCAGAAAATGATGCAGCTAACAAAAAGAGTTAAGAAAGTATTCAATCCTGCCTCTCCCATTCTACAAATAAGAACATTTAAAACCTAGGAGTTAAGTGATGGTACAAAAGTCACATGGCACAGAGGACTGAAAATATATTTTTGTGTGTGTGTGTGTGTGTTTGTGTATATTTATGTATTGTGACTCCATCAGAGGAACCATATTTCTTTTGTTTTTGTAACACTACTTAATATGGGACCTGCGTAGAGATTTAAATGTTTTCATTAGAACCAGATTGAACCATTATGGATATAGCCAGTTCACAAATTTAGAACTAGTAACAAAAATACACTCAGTCATTTTAAGCCATGCTAATATAGACCAACAATCCTTTCTCATCTCATACTTGGCTACATGATATATGATGGTTCTCATACATGATATATGATGGTTGCCTTATTGAACATTATCCCTCAATGGCTTTCAGAACATTACCACTATTTTGGATCTCAGATGCAAAGAGTTGATCTAATCTCACTCCTCTGTTCGTTGCCATTGGTCATCTCTAACTATATAAAGACAATTTTCCCCTTATCATCTCAACTTTTCTCTTTCTCTCCTCTGTAATAAGTACACACTAACTTGTTTTAAATGGGTTATTTAATATTGCTGCATAATGTGAAATGCTTTATATTTATGTTTTTAATCTATACAAATAATGCTGTAATACAAAATTTCTAATTTTATCACTCAACATTTAATTACAAGAAATGTCAAATGTATATCAAAGTTGTACAAAGTGTACTGTGAGTATCCATATACCCATTACCCAGATTCAACCATTAATGTTTATTATCCATCTATTCTTCTCTCCATCCATTAATCTATCATATTGGGGTCATTTCAAAGCACATTGCAGATATCATATGCTTATCATTACCTAGAGTCTAGTATTTGTTTGCAGTATTTAACATAAAACTTTAAAAATAATGGGCAAAATTTTTAATTGTACATTTGCTGAGTTTTGGCGAGTGTATATACCTGTTTAACTGAAAAACCATATCAAGATGTAGAACATTAGTTTACCTTAAAAAGCTCTCCCATCTTTCTTCCCAAATATTGCCATCCTGTTTCTGCTAAAGACAATATTTGTTTCTGATTTGTTATACTTTAGATGAGCTTTCCTATTCTAGAATTCTAAGTAACAGATTCTTACAATATGTGCTCTTTCAGGTGAGATATCTTTCTCATAGCATTTTGTAGCATAGTTGGAATTTTTGTGACTGCTCCAAGGTTCCTTGAGGTTTTGACCATTGTTTTTGATCTGGTGTCATATTGGATAAGTTCTACAAATCTATCTTCACATTCACAAATTCTCCATTCTATTACACTACTATCCAGTGAACTTTTAAATTTCTGATACTGTTTTCAGTTCCAGAAATTTTCTTTTCTTGTTTTTAATAGTTTGTATTTATCTGCTACATTTTTTCTTTTTAATAAATTTAAGTATGTTGTACATTGTAGCTTAATTAATTGAGTATAGTAATTACATGTGCTTTAAAACTCTAATTCAAAATCTGGAGGCACTGAAATATTTATTTTGGTTGATTGTTTTATCTGTTGAGAATAAGCCACATTTTCCTAATTACTAATTTGAGGAATTTGGATTGTGTCCTGGACATTAGGAATGTTTTTTCGTCGAATCTCCAACATCTAACCTAGTTCTCTGAATAAATTTTTGATACACTATGTTTGTACATAATTATGGGGTAGATAGGAAACTTGTTACAGGCATAGAATGTGTCCTCATCAAGTCAGGGTATTTAGGGTACCCACCGCCAGAGTATTTACCATTTCTAAGTTTTGGGAAAATTTCAAGTACTCACTTCTCTAAATATTTTGAAAAATGAAATACATTGTTTTTAACTATAAATCCCCCTTATTCTCTAATATGGTTTGGCTGTGTCCCCACCCAAATCTTATCTTGAATTGTAGCTCCCATAATTCCGACATGTTGTGGGAGGGACTTGGTGAGAGAGATAGTTGAATCATGAGGGTAGTTTCCCCACACTGTTCTCATAGTAGTGAATAAGTCTCACGAGATCTGATGATTTTATAAGGATTTTTTCTCCTTTCACGTGACTCTCATACTCTCTCATCTGCCCCCATGTAAGACGTGCCTTTCACGTTCCACCATGATTGTGAGACCTCCCCAGCCACGTGGAACTCTGAGTCCATTAAACTTATTTTTCTTTATAAATTACCTAGTCTCTGTCTTTATCAGCAGCGTGAAAACAGACTAACACACTCTGCTATCAAACATTGTAACTCATTCCTTCCACCTAACTGTAGGTTTTTGTTTCCATTAACCAATCTCTATTCACCCATCTTCCCCGCTTCACCCACCCCCACCCACATATCCCTCTCCAGTCTCTGGTATCTGTTATACTACTGTCTACCCCCATGTCATCAACTTTTTTAGCTCCCATATATGAATTACATGTTCTCTGAAGACTTTTGATGTTTTTATTTTAGAAGGAAAATAACCTGGTTGGACTCAGACTGAAAGTCTGTGTCTTGAGCAGCAGGACAAACAGAGTTCAGCTCTTTTTATCTCCAACTGAGCTGTTTGCAGTCCGCTGTACCCCAGGCATGTGTCAGGGGTCAGTCAGAGAGGTGGTCACAGTTTATACACAGATTATCCACCTCTCTGGCTCTCTATTTTCCTAGGTTCCCTCCTCACTTTCTAGCACCTGTGGGCTACTCCACATTCTATCCTCTGGTTCTTCAGGTCAGAAAGACTACAAGTTTTCTATTATAGTTTCAATCACCCTCTGACTAAATTTTTGTCTGCCTTCATGTTAAAAATCATAGAACAGAAAACTCATTCTGCACTAGTTCTTTCTCCCAAATTTGAACTCTCCTTCCAACTCTCCATGTTTTTGTTTACTCTCAAAGAGCTTTTCCTCTTTGCTTATTGTTCATGGTTTATAGTTGTTATCTTTGTGAGGGTCAGCCATACCAGAAATGGCAAAAGTTTACTTTGTATATTCACTTTACTGTATGTGCAAATAGTTTGTTGCTTCAGACTGTTGTTTAGCACTGCATATGGATTTATATTTTACTAATTTTTCCCATAGCAAATCTTTAATACCCATAATTATGTTCATTTTCTGCTACAATTTACTGACTTTGTGAATATTTTAAACTTTTCTATAAACCAAAAACAAAACAAAGAATCCTATAAATTTTATCTGCTATACCCTATAAACCAAACTGGCCACAATACCCTAATATTGTGTAAAGTTTCATTTCTTATTATGGATTTTCTTTTCTTCTCTCTCCCTCCTTTCTCTCTCTGCCTCCCTCCCTCCCTCCCTCCCTCCCTCCCTCCCTTCCTTCCTTCCTTCCTTCCTTCCTTCCTTCCTTCCTTCCTTCCTTCCTTCCTTCCTTCCTTCCTTCCTTCCTTCCTTCCTTCCTTCCTTCCTTCCTTCCTTCCTTCCTTCCTCCCTCCCTCTTTCTCTCCCTCCCTCTTTCTCTCCCTCCCTCCCTTCTTTCCTCCCTGTATTAGTCCATTTTCACACTGCTGATAAAGACATACCTGAGACTGGGAAATTTACAACAGAAAGAGGTTTAACTGGACTCACAGTTCCATGTGGCTAGGGGAGGCCTCACAATCATGGTCAAAGGCTAAGAGAAGCAAGTTACATCTTACGTGGATGATGATAGGCAAAGAGAGCTTGTGCAGGGCAACTCCCTCTTATAATACCATCAGAGCTCATGAGACTTACTCACTATCGTAAGAACAGCTTGGGAAAGACCCGCTCCCATAATATAGTCATCTCCCATTGGGTCCCTTCCACAACACATGGGATTTATGGGAACTACAAAATGAGATTTGGCTGAGGACACAGAACCAAACTATATCATCCTGCCCCTGGACCCTCCCCAATCTCATATCATCACATTTCAAAACCAATCATCCCTTCCTAATCGTCCTCCAAAGTCTCAACTGATTTCAGCATTAACCCAAAAGTCCAAGTTCAAAGTGTCATTTGAGATAAAGCAAGTCCCTTCTGCCTATGAGCCTGTAAAATCAAAAGCAAGTTAGTTACTTCCCAGATACATCGGGAGTATAGGCATTGGGTAAATACAACCATTCCAAATGGGAGAAATTGACCAAAACAATGGGGCTAAGGCCCCATGCAAGTCCAAATTCCAGCAGGGTAGTATCTTAAAGTTCCAGAAAGATCTCCTTTGACTCCATGTCTTGTGTCTGGATTACACTGATGAAAGAGGTAAGTTCCCATGTTCTTGGGCAGTTCTGGTCCTGTGGCTTTGCAGTTTACAGCCTCCCTCCCAGCTGCTTTCATGGGCTGACCTTGAGTGTCTGCAGCTTTTCCTGGTGCACGGTGCAAGCTGCCAGTGGATCTACCATTCTGGAGTCTGGAGGATGGTAGCTCTCTTCTCACAGCTTCACTAGGAAGTGCCTCAGTAGGGACCCTGTTTGGGGACTCCAACCTAACATTTCCTTTCCACACTGCCCTAGCAGAAGTTCTCCATGAGGACCCCACCCCTGCAGCAAACTTTTACCTTGGCCTCTAGGCATTTCTATAAATCTTCTAAAATCCAGGCAGAGGTTCTCAAACCTCAATTGAGTTCTGTGTACCGCAGGTTCAACACCATGTGGAAACTGCCAAGGCTCGAGGCTTGCACCCTCTGAAGCCACAAACTGAGCTGTACCTTGGACCCTTTTAGTCACAGCTGGAGCAACTGGGACACAGGGCACCAAGTCCCTAGGCTGCACACAGCGCAGAGACCTGGGCCTGGTTCATGAAACCAATTTTTCCTCCTAGGCCTCTGGGCCTGTGATGGGAGGTGCTGCCATGAAGATCTCTGACGTGCCCAGGAGACATTTTCCCCATTGTCTTTGGGATTAATATTCGGCTCCTCATTACTTACACAAATTTCTGCAGCCAGTTTTAATTTCTCCTCAGAAAATGGAATTTTCTTTTCTATGGCATTGTCAAGCTGCAAATTTTCCAAACTTTTATGATCTGTTTCCCTTTTGAAACTGAGTGCCTTTAACAGCTCCCAAGTTACCTCTTGTATGCTTTACTGATTAGAAATTTCTTCCACCAGATACCCTAAATCATCTCTCTCAAGTTCATAGTTCCACAAATCTCTAGGGCAGGGGCCAAATGATGCCAGTCTCTTTGCTAAAACATAACAAGAGTCACTTTTACTCCAGTTCCTACCAAGTTTCTCATCTCCACCTGAGACCACTTCAGCCTGAACCTTATTGTTCATACCACTATCAGCATTTTTGTCAAAGCCATTCAGCAAGTCTCTAGGAAGTTCCAAACTTTCCCACATTTTTTTTTCCTCTTATGAGTCCTCCAAACTGTTCCAACCTCTTCCTATTACCCAGTTCCAAAGTCACTTCCACATTTTCAGGTATGTTTTCAGCTGTGCCCCACTCTGCTGGTACCAATCCACTGTATTAGTCCATTTTCATGCTGCTGATAAAGACATACTTGAGACTAGGCAAGTCACAAAAGAAAGAGGCTTAACTGGACTCACAATTCCACGTGGCTGGGGAGGTCTCACAATCATGGCAGATGGCAAGGATGAGCAAGTCACATCTTATGTGGATGGCAGCAGGCAAAGTGAGCTTGTGCAGGGAAACTCCCCCTTATATAAATGTCAGATCTCTTGAAACTTATTTACTGCCACAGGAACGTTGCAGGAAAGACCCACTCCCATAATTTGAGCTCCTTGTAGATTATGGATTTTAGTCCTTTGTCAGATACATATTTTGTGAAGATTTTCTCCCACTCTGTGGGTTGTCTGTTTACTCTGTTTACAGTTTAATTCAGTTTTAGTTTAATTAAGTTCCATCTATTCATCTTCATTTTTGTTGTATTTGCTTTTAGGTTCTTGGTCATAAAGTTTTGGCCTAAGCCAATGTCTAAAAGAATTTTTCTGATGTTATCTTCTAGAATTTTTATGGTTTCAGGTCTTAGATTTATGTCTTTGGTCCACCTTGAGTTGATTTTTTATAAGGTGAGAGGTGAGAATCCAGTTTAATTCTTTTGCATGTGGCCTGCCAATTATCCCAGAACCATTTGTTGAATAGGGTGTCCTTTCCCCACTTTATGTTTTTGTTTGCTTTGTCAAAGATCAGTTGGCTGTAAGTATTTGCCTTTGTATCTGGGTTCTCTATTCTGTTCCATTGGTCTATGTGCCTGTTTTTATACCAGTGCCACACTGCTTTGGTAACTATGGCCTTATAGTATAGTTTGAAATCAGGTAGCGTGATGCCTCCAGATATGTTCTTTTTGCTTTGTCTTGCTTTGGCTCTGCAGGCTCTTTTTTGGTTTCATATGAATTCTGTAATTCTTTTATTCTAATTCTCTGAATAATGATGATGGTATTTTGATGGGAATTACATTGAGTTTGTAGATTTCTTTTGGCAGTATGGTCATTTTCACAATATTGATTGTACCCATCTACGAGCACGGGATGTGTTTCCATTTGTTTGTGTCATCTATGATTTCTTTCAGCAGTGTTTTGTAGTTTTGCATGTAGAGGTCTTTCAACTCCTTGGTTAGGTATATTCCTAAGTTTTTGTTTTGTTTTGTTTTTGTTGTTATTGTTGTTGTTGTTTGCAGCTATAGAAAAAGGGGTTAAGTTTTTGATTGATTCTCAGCTTGGTGGTTGTTGGTGTATAGTAGTGCTTCTGACTTGTGTACATTGAGTTTTCATTCTGAAACTTTACTGAATTAATTTATCAGACCTAGTAGCTTTTTGGCTGAGTCTCTAGGGATTTCTAGGTATATTGCTATATGTGCAAATAGTGTGTTGCTTTGTGTTTTTTAGTACTGCATATAGGTTAATATTTTACTCATTTTTCCTATAGCAAATCTTTAATACCCATAACTATGTTATTTTCCCCATAATTTATTGATCTTGTGAATATTTTAAACTTTTTTATAAAACAAAAACAAAAAATCCTTTTTTTTTCCTCTGATATATCCTGCAAACAAAACTGATCATGTTAATATTGTGAATTTATTTATACGATCCCTAGTGTGAGTTTGGTTATCTGCTTTCGTCAACAGAACAGAGGGGCGCACCTCTGGTTCTGTTTTTTGTGGATACTGGTAGATTTAAAGGAGGTCATGATTTCAGAGCAGCAAGCAGAAGTTCCACAACTTGCCCTTATTAGTCTGTTTTGCATTACTACAAAGGGAAACTTGAGGTTGGGTAATTTATAAAGAAAATAAGTTGATTTAGCTCACAGTCATGCAGGATGTGCAAGAAGCATGGCGTCAGCACCTGCTTTTCTAGTGGAAGCTTCAGAGAGCTTCCACTCATGTTGGAAGGTAAAGGGTAGCAGGTATCACATGGTGAAGAGGAAGGAAGCAAGAGGGAAAGGGGAGGAACAGCCAAATCTTATGGGAACAAATAGAGAACTCAGTCATTACTGGGAGAACAGCACTGTATTAGTCCATTTTCACACTGCTGATAAAAACATACCCGAGATTGGAAAATTTACAAAAGAAAGAGGTTTAATGGACTCACAGTTCCATGTGGCTGGGGAGGCCTCACAATCATGGTGGAATGTGAAAGGCACATCTCACATGGTGGAAGACAAGAGAAGAGAATTAAAGTCAAATGAAAAGGGTTTCCCCTATAAAACCATCGGATCTCATGAAACTTGTTCACTACCATGAGAACAGTATGTGGGAAACCTCCCCCATGATTCAATTATCTCCCTCTATGTCCCTCCCACAACATAAGGGAATTATGGAAGCTACAATTCAAGATGAGATTTGGGTGGGAACATAGCTAAACCTTATGAAGCATCAAACCCGTTTTGCAAGATATGCCTCCATTATCCAGATACCTCTTACCAGGCCCCCCATATAATATTGGCGATCACATTTCAACATGATATTTGGAGGGGAGAAATATACAAACTATATCACTACCTTTAGCAACTTTGTTGTGCTGTGCTCTCAATAGTTTGCCAGACCCCTTCTGCAAAACCTTCCCTATTAATTCCTCTGTAGTTGCTCCCATCTGAGTTCAGTCCTTCCTTTACTGAAGCTAACAATTAGACTTCATCTGTCAATACCCTTGTCATCCTGTCCAGGTGTCTGTGCTCTTTTTTGGATGCACTCTTGACCCGAAAGATATTAGGCTAGTTCTGCTGACTTTCTTCACTTAAAGTGGTAAAGGGGAGGGAGTGATATGTCCTGGACTATGTGGCAGAGAGAACAGAATACAAGCCAATGCGCTCTCTTTTAGCCATCACCTAGCTGTGATAGATGACCTCTTTGGCACTGAGTTGTTGCACCCTTAAAACACTAAGTCAAGACTTCTTTCCTGCTGAGAAGGCAATGATGAGCAACTTATTGTCCCTTGCACTGTAGCGTAAGTGTGGCCTTGGGCCTGAGACATTTTCTTTCTTGTTTCTGTTTTTGTTTTTGTTTTTGAGAAGGAATTTTGCTCTTGTTGCCCAGGATGGAGAGTGCAATGGCGCAATCTCGGCTCACCACAACCTCTGCTTCCTGGATTCAAGCGATTCTCCACCCTCAGCCTTCTGAATAACTGGGATTACAGGCACGTGCCACCACGCCCAGCTAATTTTGTATTTTTAGCGGTGACGGGGTTTCTCCATGTTGGTCAGGCTAGTCTTGAACTCTCGACCTCAGGTGATCCACCTGCCTCGGCCTCCCAAAGTGTTATGATTACAGGTGCAAGCCACCTTGCCGGGCTTGAGACATTTTCATATAAAGAAACGAGGAGTCCTCATAGACCGTGCTCTGTATGTGACCTTGTTTGGAAACACCTTTCTTTGTCTGGATGTGTACTCCTTTGTATTGCTGATGCATGTATGTCATATGACACATGGCCATCCTCACTGCTATATCTATTCTTGGCAGAGAGACAACAAGGTTCTTCACTTGCAGCACAAGAGGGGTGCATGCAGAACATGTCCCTGCAATGGCAATGAGCCAGGACCTGCTGGCCATGAACTGGAGGTCACTACTGAAGATCTTTCTCTATGTTTTCTCTATTGATTCACCCAGTGCTTGTGTGAGTTGCGTCTTTCTTGGAAACCCCAACACCTGCAAATCATGCAGTGGATGGCATACTGGAACTGATCCTCTAGAGGATAGGCAAAATGTGTCACTTGCCTGCTACTTCCCTTACCCTACACATTTCTCAGAGATTTCTCAGTCCATACACTTACTTTTCAACATCTAAGGCATCTCCCAAATTGGGCTGGGGAGCATAACACTAGCCCATTATTAATTTACATCTAGTTAGAAAATGGTTATTATAATAAATAGTGTTTTATATCTTTTTACCATTTGAAATTACTGTTACAAAGATTTTGTCAGTTTTATCACTAATTATGGGTATTTTCTGTCATTTAAAATGCATTACAAATTTTACTCCTACTGGCAGAATAATCTCCAAGTGGACAAATATACCATAACTAATTTAACTATTTATATAGTTTTGGAATTTAAACCCTTTGACTTTTTTTTCCTTTTTACTTTTATAGCTGATTTTGTGATGAGCATTGTTATCAAAATGTGCTAGTTTGCTGTGCCCACTGTTATGAATGACCACACACTTGCTAACTCAAAACAACATAAATTTATTATTTTACACTTCTAGGGGCCAGAAGTCCAAAATCTGTATCAGTGAGCTGAAGTCAACGGGTAAGCAGGGCACCACTGCCTCCGGAGGCTCTAGGAGAAGACTTGTCCATAACGTCTTCAACATCTGGTGGGCGCTGTCATTCCTTGCTTTTTGCCACATCACTGCAGTCTTCAATGCCAACATTTTTAATCTCTCTCTGTTCTACCTCCACATCACCTTCTCCTCTGTTCTTGTGTGTTTGTGCTGAATCATCCATTGCCTTGCTCTTATAAATAATACGCTTCAGAGAGCAAGTAGGACTCAGCAGATAATTCAGGTTAATATCCAAACCTCAAGATCCTTGACTTCACATTTGCAAAGTCTCTGCCGCATAAGGTAACATTTAAAAGTTCCAGCAATTGGGATATCTTTGGAGGTGGTTATTCAGTCCACTGCACTGCCCTTACAGTTTTACTCGTTATTTTTTTCTCAGAATTAGCAAAACCAGATTGATGGGGGCTAAAACTTTAAGGCACCAATATACATTGCTGTCATGTTTTCCAAAGTCATAATTCTTACGTACATCCAGCACAGCAATATAGAAAGACACTCTTTTTATTGTCTGCACTTTGATTTTTATAGGTGAGAAATAGGTATAGATTTTATCTTTTTCATTGTTAATAATGAGGACTGGTTTTCTGTGTGCTTGCTTATTAATTTTCTGCTTTTTAAACATTATATCTTTTGTCAACTCTCTTTCTCAGTATATTGTACAGTTTTTTAATTGGAAATTTATTGAAATAATGTTCTAATTTTTGCGTACACTGATCCAGGCTTTTGTCAAAGGCTAGAAATACCTCTTATCTTCAGAGATCAGAGGCATTGTATGTCAATACTGTTGGGTTCAGTTGTTTCTTCAATTATATTTTAAATGGACGAGAATGTGCCCAACATGAGATAAACTAAGTACTATCTTCATTCACAAATCTGACCTTATGCAAACAGAAAGAGGCACCAGAGGTCTCTGTCTTTCTCCACACATTGTGAAAAGGCCACATAAGGACACAGTAGAAAGGCAGCTGCCTACAAGCCAGGAAGAGAGGCCTCACCAGAAACCAATACTGCTGGTGGCAACTTGTTCTTGGACTTCAAGCCTGCAAGACTGTGAAAACATAAGTTTCTGTTATTTAAGCTACACAATCATTGGTATGTAGTTATGGCAGCCTGAGCAGACTGATACAATGTATATGCTCCAAGTAGAACTGTACTTAAATGTATCTTCTGCCTATTAGGACCTCACAGTTCAATTGGGGGTGTGGAATGCAAACACGTTAGCCACTTAATAAAATATAAAACATGATCTGTTTTCTTCTGTTTTTGTATCCATGTGTCCTATTTACCCATGGTGTCTGTATCTAAGTATATGTTTGTGTGCTTCCTTGCATTTTCTAATCAACTATTTTGAACCATGCAGTTGTCCATTCCATTATTCCTGAGACTTGCCTTAAATAAAAAAGACATTTTTGAATTTGAAAAAGAAAGAAGAAAGTTAGTTTATTTTGATAACTTTAAAAAATGTGTTCCTAGGATATATGAGCCCAATATTATTGCAGAAAAAATATCTACAACTGTAACATTTTGCTTACCTTAAGTATTTCCCTAATGTTTCTCACTCTGTGATAAAAGGCATTTGACTCAAAAGTCAGTTCTTTTAACTCTCTTTTTCCTCACTTCTTTAATAATGTCTGTTTTCTCATTTTATACAGTAGTGTTATTGGATTCGTAGCAGCAGTTCTGCATAGTATCATTTACCTGTAAGCTAAACCAACAAATTCAAAGAGTTTCAAATTGTGAAATCTGATTTTGTAGCATTATGCTAAATGGCAATCAGATGGAAAAGACATTGAAATATAAATGTACCAAGAAAAATGCACCAGTAGGTGTTGCGTTATTTTCCTCATATGCTGAAATTTCATTGCCAGAAAACGATAGCAAAAAATCTAATAATGTCAATCACAGCTCTAAGGTTTCCAAGCGAATTTTTAAAATCCCATTTTAAGTCAGAAAATATTAAGATTTAGACTATAGTAGAAAGATCACAACTTATGAATCATAAGTCATGAACTAGGTTTATGGTCCAGTTATACCAGTTATAATGGAAGGATATAGAAAATGTCCTTAAGTTTCTGTGTCATGGTTTCCTCTAACTACTGAGATGACTTGTTGTAAAATAGTAGTATGCTATATTATACTGAATAACAAATAGTGTGGAAAGTGGAATCAACTCTGGGAAGTCTATGACCCTGTTGGAAGAGCCAAGGCTACAAAGGTCAGAGGAACTGCTGATAGCACTTCAGAAATTTTGAAGTACAGAAATCACTGATGAAACCAAATGAATGTCTCAGTTTTACGTGGGTTGATTCATATTTTGACACTGGAAAGCTACTGGCAAAATGTATTACCTGCTGTCTTCCAAATTCCTCATGCTTCCCCACTAATGCCAATGCAACTCTCCTTGTCTTCAATTTTTTTTAATCGTCAACAGGAGTTTTTCATTTGCAGAGCATAAACTGGAAACCCAATGGCAAGAGAGTCTAGAAAATGTAGTTTCCAGGCTTTTAGCTTCTCTAACAGAAGTGATAGCAGAGAACAGTGTGGGAATGGACCTGAGATTTCAATAGACTATTCATGTAAACTCATTTCACATAGGAAATGCATATCAACCTAATCCAATCCACCACTAGTTTTGTGTGGTTTACCTACAAAATGCAGTTTAAATTCACTTTACTTTGACCTTCTTACACTGCAACCACTATAATTTGAGATTGTTTCTCACGTGGACTAGTATGATAATTGTCTTGTTTTCTTCTTTCCAATTTGCTCTTTGTATTATCTGTAAGTTTGGTTATGCTGTGGTTGCCAACAATCCCCAAATTGCAATAGCTTAACCCAACCAGTATGTATTTAATGCTTACATATTATGTCTCATATAAATTTTCAAGAGACTCTGCTGCACATAGTCATTTAGGGTGTCAGGATGACTGAGACTTCACTTCCTCTATTGCCACACCATTAGAACTGAAGAATGGAGAACTATTTGCAGAATCTTTGCTGACTGCACCCACAAGTGACATGACCCTATTCAACTCCGAGAAATATGACAAATTGAACATTTGGTTGAAACTATTGTTTATGCCATACCGCCTATAATCAGATTTCTACATTTAGCCAGAGTAGTAGTTATAAAATGTAAATCAGATTATATTATTTTCCCTTTTAGAAACCTTCAGGATGGCCATTGCGTACAAAATACAACAAAACTGATTATATCCTACCGTCCCAGCAGGACCTGGAGTGCCATTTTTTGATCATGCTTCTTATTATTCTCTTCTTGCTCACTGCAGTTTAAGATGTTGGTTTTCTTTATGTCCTTTAAACAGGTCAAGGTAGTTTTTGTGTAGGCTCTTGACATCTGTCATTCCTTCTGAGCAGAGCTGTTTTCAGTGAACTCTCTGAATAACTACTTCTCATTCCTCAGGTCCCTATTTAACTGTCAGCTCCAACCTTTACTCTTTAGTGTAACAACTTTACATCACTTTTTCTCTTCTACAAATTTACATTAAGCTGAGACTATCTATTGAATATCTATTTATGCGTCCTTCTTTCAGGGTTAGCCAATTTTAAAACCCTACACATTTTCTCGTTTGTTAAATGATGATAACTTCTGTCTGTATTTCTTATACACACACACACACACATACACACACACAAACTAGTTAAGAAATCAGTATGACAAGCTTCCCCAAATAGAAAAAGGTCAAACAAAAATCATATATTTGCTAATTCAAATTTATTGTGTATCAAAACACAAATTATCATATTTAGCAATTAGCTAACATCTGTTGATAAGGGTGATATCATTTCCATTTTTCTAATATCAGCTAATATTTATTTCTCTCTCTATATATACACACACTCACATACATCATATGTGCGTGTGTGTGTGTGTGTATATATATGTATAACCCTACTTGGCATAGCACTTAGCCATTGTGCTCTTAGTTGGGTTATTAAGGAATTATCTGGAAGGTCTGACAACTAATATTTCCTTGGTTAATACTAAATTGAGTCATTCTTAGCATTTTATTAATAAAATAAGGCATCCTTTTAGAGAAATATGAGCATTTACTTGGGCTCAGACAAACCTGAAGTACAAGCAGGGCTCTGTCCTTCTAGCTGTGTGACATTAGGCAAGTTTTGGGGCCCCAGACTTTACATCTACATACTTCCAAAATATAGAAGGATTTCTGGGACATTTTTGGATAATATCACTATCACGATTCTTGTCCCAATAAATATTGATTCTCTAATAATCTCTCTCAAATATGAACTGGAAAGGATTTATAATGTAGTATATGATTAATTTTGAAAGAAATATAAAGAAAATACACCAAAAATTATTTCTCCCAGTGTTTCAGAATGGAGGCAGTTTTATTTATAAATGAACTTGAATGGCAAAAGAAAGGCTAGAAATATCAAATTAGAAAAAAAAGAAGAGATGATCCCAACATGGGATATATGAAGTTTTGGGCAACTTTGGGGACACTTCAAGATATAATGAGCAAGACAAAGCAAGTCTGACCAAGCTCATGTGAATCTAAGACTTCATGACTTTGGAAGAAAGCAAATTTTTTAATATAAAACAAAGATACGTTAATGACTACACTTCAAAAAATTGTTTGAAATCTTTTACAAGTATATATATATGGCTAAATTGAAGAACGCTTGACCTAGAAGAGATCTCAATGAATTTACACACTGAAAAATAAAATTTAGGCTTAATTTATGAAAAACTATCAATCCTTAAAATGTTACACAAGATGCGTAGTAGCAAAGAATACCAATTTAAACACGTAACTTGAAGATAGATATTAAAAAGGTAGATAAATATATTTTTGATATTTAAACTTCAGCTTTAATTTTAGAGGAGCATTAAAAATAAAATGCATGCACAAATTTTTTCCCTGATAGGATTGCTTTTCTCATAATTGATTACTAGATGGGCCAATTAAAGCAATACAAAAATGCGATATGATATTAAGCATACTGATAGCTTTTCAGTGACACATAAATTGATTTGATTACATGCCAACAAAATATCAATGTAGATGAATTATTAGCTACTTACCCCTATCTGATTTTGTCTAGTGGTAATTTAGGAAGCAAAATGCTTTCCTTAGAAAGAGTCCTATGCGTTATGTTTGTTTGATGAAGTTACAGCTTCTTTTCATAAACCATAAATTAGAAAGCAAAGTTCTTAAAGAACCTCAAAAACAACAGAAAGGTGTTTAATAATCAAATGAATTTAGGAGACCGTGAATTGGAGACTATTAAACATGTTTTCTGCTTCAATTTTGATTGACTTAATATTACTGGACACTGATCTCAGAGGATAGTGTGGTGTGCGGTGCTTTCCAAACCCATTTGTCCATGGAGTATATTCTGTGAAATAGAAACATGTAGTCTACAGAACATAATCCATGAATAAATATCTTTCAAAAGCTCAGGGCATAATGGAACTATTTAGTAAAAGCCAAATTGGAGTTTGTTTCTCAAGCTGTGAGAAAAGTTTTTCATCAGAAAGGCCCCTGGAGAACTCTGAAGATGTGTGTAAGAGAAAGCTTTCAAGAAATCAAGATAAATAGCATTTATCCTGACACCAAATGGAGGCAGGGTAGAGGTGAGCTAGCTCCAACTGCTATAACTTTATGGCATCAGGACATTCAGAGCTTGAATTGTGAAATAAGTTCAGGAAGCAGCTCTTAAAACCTCTTGCTTTGAATTTGTAGCCAGCAAAATGATGGAGTGCACACAATGCCTTCCCAGGATAATCTCAACGGCTTTAGTGAGCATCAAGCTTATTTACCCTCACAGATCATTTATGTTGTGCTTGTTGGACAAAATTATTTCCTTTCTTTTAGTCTATCTACATTCTACTCATCTTTCAAGACCCCACTCAAATCCTGCCTCCACCATTAAGCATGCCCATTAAGTTTTTCTTGACAATTCAATCTCCTCATTTACAGTGTTTAGCTTACTTGCTACCTATTTTTCCTCTCTCTCTCTCTTTTTTTTTTTTTTCTTTCCAAGGTTTATCTTAGGCTCAAAGGTTATATGTGCAGGTTTATTTCATGGCTAAATTACGTGTCATAGGGGATGGGTGTACAGATAATTTTGTCACCCAGGTGTCAGCATAATATCCAACAAGTAGTTTTTAAAAAAATTTTATTTCAATGGCTTTTGGGAACAGGTGGTTTTTGGTTACATGGATAAGCTCTTTCGTGGTGATTTCTAAGATTTTGGTGAACCCGTCACTTGAGCAGTGTATATTGAACCCAGTGTGTAGTCTTTTATCCCTCACTTCCCTCCCAACCTTCCTCCCAAGTCCCCAAAATCCATTATATCGTTCTTATGCCTTTGCGTCCTCATAGCTTAGGCCCCACTTATAAGAGAAAACATGCAATATTTGGTTTTGCGTCCATGAGTTACTTCATATAGAATAATGGTCTAATGGTCTTCAACCTCCATCCAGGTTGCTGTAAATGCCTTTTTTTTTTCCTTTTTTGGTTGAGTAGTATTCCATTGTGTAGATATACCACATTTTCTTTTTCCACTTGTTCACTAAGGGCATTCAGGCTGGTTCCATATTTTTGCAATTGCAATTTGTGCTGTTATAAACATGCATGTGCTTATCTTTCTCATATAATAACTTGTTTTGCTCTTGGTATATACTCAGTAGTGAGATTGTTGGGTCAAATGGTAGTTCTACTTCTAGTTCTTTAAAGAATCTCTATACAGTTTTCCACTGTGGTTGTACTAGCTTATCTTCCCACCAGCAGTGTAAAAGTGCTCCCTTTTCACCACATCCACACCAAAATCTGTGACCAGGATCTGAAAAACAGATGCAACAAAAACAAAAATAAATGTATGGGACCTAATTAAACTAAAAAGATTGTGCACAGCAAAATAATAATCAACAGAGTAAACAGACAACCTAGAGAATGGAAGAAAATATGTGCTAAACTATGCATCCAACAAGGAACTAATACCCAGAATCTACTATGAACTCCAACAAATCAGCAAGAAAAGAAACAAATTATCCCACCAAAGGCCGAGGATATGGATAAATAGTTCTCAAAAGAAGATATGCAAATGGCCAAAAAACATGTGAAAAATATTCAACATCACTAATTATCCGGGAAATGCAAACTAAAGCCACAATGAGATATCACCTGACTCCCGCAAGAATAATCATAATTAAAAAATAAAAAAAGAATGCTTTATTATTATGGAATCCCCTTCTTTGTCCTTTTTGACCATTGTTTGTATTAAACTTGAGTGCAAACTGGTTAAACTCTTCACTTAAAAGGCACAGAGAGGCTCACTAAAAAGTCTATCCAGTTCCATCAAGGATCTCAAATAGGTCTTAATCTCCTCCCTAGAATCCCATTACTTTAGTGTGGTAATGTTTAGTGAGGATTAGGGGCAAAAGAAAACTAATTTTGTTTTAATTACAATACTTCTGGTATCAACAATTTTGAGAAGAAAATGCACACAATGTATTATTTTTTATTAATGCAAGAATAGTCTATTTCAACTCCTTTTTTGTGCCGTTGTTTGTAAAAGTGATGCTCAATTTATAGCTGATAAAACTGGGTGCTTAAATTCATCGCAGAAAAAAAAGTTCAAACCTTTGGAAGAAAAAAAGCTTGAGGCATATCAGTTCTGCCCGAGCATCCGCTCACATCTGTCCTAAATCAATAACTCCCTTAAACTCTCCCAACTTTATTCAACCATCCCTTCTTTGAATAAATATTTATTAAGAATGTGTTATGAGACCAAACCTGTGTATAAGACAGTGAAATAAATACAGTCTCTAAGCTCAAATAGTCTCTGGGAGCAAAAAAGAGGTGAAGCTGACACAAATGGGGAGAACACTCATAGCTATTTTTTTCAGGCTGAGTTTCCTATGCCATGTTATGCAGCACAGTGTAATAAATATCAGAGACTTGGGAAATATCTGATAAATACATCAATCAGTTTGAATTGATGTAAAATTCAACAAGACATATAATTAAAAACCTATCAAAAATCACATACAGTACAAATACTACTTCCTCTTCAAATATACCCAACATTATTTATATAACCATACACCAATACCTATTTATATTCAGCGGACATTCATTGGAAATTAACCATGAAGAAGGATTTTCACAACTAAGGTAACATCATATAAGAAGAAGATGATGTCCGGTGGAGTAATGTCGTATAATTGAGATAAAGAGATTAAAGGTGAAAACTTACTTAATGTTATGAAGTAATAAATGGTGGGATACGATTTCAAATTTAATCCTTTTGTTCAGTGCTGCTGCCTTCACACTACGCAATGCTTTATACTAGACAACTGATAAAAAAAAAAAGAAGGAGATCTGGGAAAGGAAACCGAAGTTTAACCTTTTGACAAAAGACAAGGTGCAAGAAAGAAAGGAAAAATCAAGAGACAGAGCTAATCTGTGAAATTATTATGTGTCCCTGTATATGCCACCCACCCCTCCACCTCCCGCCCCACCACCACCACACATACACACAAAAGCTTCTTGATACCACCTGGAGTACTTTTTGCCCCATCCTGACATACATAATCCGTGACAGAATTTCCCTTATTCGGCCACTTGAAGTAGAGGGGGTATCATAGAGGGGTGCTATATGTTCACCCAGAGCTATAGTAATGAGCAACACTATACTTTTCTTTTAAAAATAATTTTAAAAAGAAAGTGTGGGTGTAAAATTAGGTTGGAGGACAAAAATAATAAGATGAAGTTATAAAATCCCAAGACACGCTTTACAATATGGGGACGAAGCTCTAGTCATACACGTCCAGTAGGAAACTATCTATTTTTCTACTGACTAGTATTTTCCACTGTAGTTGAAATACTCAAATTATTATAATTTGCATTCAAGTGTCATCACTACTTAAAAGAAGTAACTGTCGGTAGTTTATTTTAAAGGCCACTTATTAGAATGTTGACAGTTTTGATTTGACTGGAGCCAGCATTTTTTAATGTTTTATAAGAATTACCTAATACTTGTTTGAATTTAAAAATGAGTAAACTCAGTACCCTAAGGAAATCATCATTTTAAATCATTCATTACATTTTTAAATATATTTCATTGAATTAAAATTAACATATAATAATGTTAAAACATTAAACATAATAACATGAATAAGACAGGTATATATGACATCCTTTATTTATTACAGACTAATAATCATTTTCTGTACTTGCATAAATTCTATCTGTTATTTGCAGATGAGGAAGGTCACCGACTAAAGGACTCATTTCCCCATGTGGACCATACTATTTGGTAATATGGAAAGAATTTGAATTTTCTTAGTATGAATAGACAGAACATTTTAGAATTCACAATGTTCTGATATAAACAACTCTCATAATAGCAGTTTAACGAAAGATCAAATAAGGTACTGATTGAGGGGATGACTTAAAAGACCACATCTCTGGCTGGGCGTGGTGGCTCATGCCTGTAATCGCAGCACTTTGGGATGCCGGGGCAGGTGGATCACCTGAGGTCAGGAGTTCGAGACCAGCCTGGTCAACATGGTGAAACCCCGTCTCTACTAAAAATATCAAAAATTAGTCAGGCATAGTGGCGGGCACCTGTAATCACAGCTCAGGAGGATGAGACAGGAGAATCGCTCGAACCCGGGAGGTTGCAGTGAGCTGTGATCATGCCACTGCACTCTACCTTGGCAACAAGAGTGAAACTCAGTCTCGAAAAAAAAAAAAAAAAAAGGGAATATCTTGTGACCATAGTGGTGACTTAGGGCCTCTTGAAACAGGCCTTCTCGTGTAGATAATATTCATTAGCCATAGCATACATTTAAAAATCCTGTCTCTACTAAAATACAAATAATTAGCCAGGTATGTGCCATGCACCTGTAACCCCAGCTACTCAGGAGGCTGAGGCAGGAGAATCTCTTGAACCCGGGAGGCAGAGGTTGCAGTGAGCCGAGATTGTGCCACTGCACTCCAGCCTGGGTGAGAGCAAGATTCTCTCTCTCTCTCTCTCTCTCTCTCTCTCTCTCTCTCTCTCTCTCTCTCTCTATATATATATATATATATAAATTTGACTGTGAAAACTATTGTATGTAATATAAAATATATAATATATAACTGTATATTACATATATTTATATATAATTCATCTATAATATAATTTTTATATTTTATAATAATATATAATATATATATTGATTTGACTGTGAAAACTTTTTTTTATTATTTTTTTGAAATGGAATCTCACTCTGTCACCCAGGCTGGAGTGCAGTGGAGCGATCTCTGCTTACTGCAATCTCTGCCTCCAGGGTTCAAGCCACTCTGCTGCCTCAGCCTCCTGAGTAGCTGAAATTACAGGTGTATGCCACCACACCCAGCTAATTTTTGTATTTTCAGTAGAGATGGGGTTTCACCATGTTGACCAGACTTGTCTCGAACTCTTGACCTCAGGTGATTCACCTGCCTCGGCTTCCCAAAGTGCTGGAATGACTGTGGAAACTTTTGATGAGGTTACCCGAGATAGTTACCTTCTAGACAGCTCAATTTGCTCCAAATCTCAGTGACTCCTAAAGTACAAGATAGCACATCCTGCTTTCCAGAATGAAAAGTTGCAGTGAAGCAGAATGAACCCAATCAAAACTCAATGAGAGAATCCTGAAATAAAATGTTTTGAGTAAAGCAAACTGACTAGTAACCTAGGCTCATTACAACGGCTTAAGGGTCCAGGTTGAAGATTAGTGCTGTCCCCCAGCACAGCTGAGGCAGAGGATTCCTCTGAATACAGCTGTCAGGCCATAATGTTGTACTTTGTGGAAGAGCAGGAAGGAGAACTGAGAGAGTGAGGGAGAGATAAACGCAGACTCTGTGTTTGGCCCTATGGTAGGTGGGAATCTAGACCTGGCATCATCAACAAGTAGATGAAGATTTATGAGATAAAGGAGTTATCTCAAAGGTTTATGAGATAAAGCATTGTTAGTCTTCAATGCTGACTCATTTGGACAGTGAGAAACAATGGAAATGTATCCAAATTGCTTTCTTCTCTGCCAGCCTCAAAAAGACAAGCACAAATAGAAATGACCCTTTGACCAGGTAAACACCTGGAATTCTTGGACAACTCAACAGTAGAGCAGCTCAAGATTGCAGTATTAGATTCTCTTTTCATAAGTTATAAAGGAGCTTTGGCAGTTACTTAGAAAATGCTATGCTGTTATATTTATTTCTTGAGTTTATGGAGCAATTTATGAAAGTAAGCAAAAGGGTAATGAGTGGGAGAAGTTTTATCACATAAATTTTGAACCTTTTGAATCAGTTTTCAAAGGCAACAAAGAAGAAATACAAAAGTCAAGTGGTTTATTTAGGGTCACAAGTGACAAATGGGTCAGTGCTGTTCCTACTTTCCTAAGCAATCTTAATTTCCTCAGCAAAATTATAAAAACAAAATAATTGTTTCCAGAGGGAAGAGATATGTGGGTAAAAGGTACATTTGATAAATGAAAAACTTTCTCCTAAGTTTTATTAATACACTTAAAATATTGCATTCACAAAGTACATAAGATAACTTTCTTGAAATCTACTACTCATTTCAATACATAAATATGCATATGTCACTAATAGTAAAAAAGTTCAGTCTGAAAATTTAGACATATGATAGACGTATTCACTTGTGGAATAAATATTGACTAAAACATTATGTATCAGGGATTATTGAATTATTTAATTGATCACTAGCTTTAAAAGGGATCTAATTTTTTGTCATATAAAAGTATTCACTGTAGGATTTTAGAAAAAGACTCAATCAATGCCTTTAAAATTGTGTTTTTTATATAATGATCCAATTTGTTCACAAAATTTCATGATTATGACTGGTCTATTAGGTGTAGCATTAATACTTACTTGTGTTTTAATTAAACCTATCCAAGAAGAGAGGGGTCAAGTTCTGGCTCTTGTTCCAAAAATTGTATTTCTCAAACCATTCTAGTATTTTTTGCTCAAGATATTCCTATGCCTTTCCTATTATAAATACTAGAGTATTTCAAAACACATTTTACTTGAGTATTAATGAACTCAGTGGTAGACTATGCGAATTATTAGCCATTTGATTATTTACCAGAGGCCAATTGCTCTAATTTAATACATAAAATAATTGGACAACTTAGTGAAATGGTACTTAGAAAGTCACAATAGTTGAAAAGAATACCTTTCCAACATTCACCATTTCAGAATAAATAACAGGATTGTATATATTTATTTTGACTTAGTTATTTTAAAGTGAGTATTTAAAAAACAAGCATAATCATAGTTTGATGTGTCACCAACATGCCTTTTTTACCAAGAGGAACTTTGTGTTCATGGAGTTACAATTAAATTAAATATTCAATAATTTTTATTCCATCCAAAAACAGATTCACTTATTTACAAGGCTATATGAATATGTGTTTCATTTACTTCAAGTTCGTGCTTCTAACAATATTGCCAGTTCAGGAAACATAGTCTAAAAGAATGGAAATTGCTGGTAGTGTTTTTTTTTTTTTTAAGTTTATACAGCTTTGACCTATCTTGATGGACTGAAGGGATGGTGATGAAAATTGTAATCTTAATAAATCTCCCGCAGCTAGAGGTTTAAAACTCATACTGTTTCAAATTAGTGAGGACAGCAATATTTATTTGCTGCCGAATTCCAGTCAGCATGGCATTTCAGCAGGAAACACTTTATAAGACTTAAACTTATGAGTAGCAAAGTTGAAAACCCATGTTAAAGAAAAGGAATAGAAACTAAACACAGTCAGTGATTCATTCTAAATTTTAAAAAAATAAACTTTATAATTTCCTTTTCCTTGTCTTTCTTCACTACCATTAGCTTCTTTTCAAATATAGCAATGAATCCTGGCATTAATAGAGGACTTATAATATTCCAAGAGCTTTGAAATGTATCATCTCATTGGACTAGCATGGATTTAGTTAGAAAAGAACAATGATCCCCAACTGTAGAAGAGGTCATTCAGGTAATATATCCAGTTGTTCAAAATTGCATCTTATATTCATTCATATGTTAGAGATAATAAGAAACTATCTCAGATGAAGTTATCAGAGGATTGGCTCTCTACCAACAATTCATTCTGATAGTGAACATGGAATCTACCAGAAGGTCAATTAGCCATAGTAATTACATGGTGAGAAAGAGAGATGCAGGTAGAATGGTTGGATAGTACCTAGTAAGAGAGAAAATAATCAAACAGCCTCTTCTCATGCCTTCAACTTTCGCATGTATTTCCTTGCCAAGACTGAAAACCATTCTTGGTTTTCCTTCCATCTCAATGGCTTATTGTCTCAGTCTCATCATTTGTCTTATTGTCTCAGTCAACATCGTTTTCTTCCTCTATGAAGGAGAAGCCCAGAAATAATCCTCTAACCTCTTTCTCAGCTACACTTAGACCTCTTGTGACTTTATTCAGTCCCATGGATTTTTAACACCATCTCTACACAGATATCTCTCAACTTGACAGCTACATACCCATCTTTTCCTTGAATTCTAGATTTGCATAGAACTGCAAATCTACTAAACACTTCAAACTTCACATGTCAACATTGAACTCTTGATTTTCTGGCCAAATCTACTATTCCCCTTTTAAAGAAATAACATTGCCATTTACTATGTTGTTCAGAAAACACATGATAGAACATCTTGATTTATCTTTTTCTCATAGCCCATAACTAATTCATAAGCAAATTCTGCTGGTGGCAACTTAAAAATGTATTCCAATACTCAACAACTTTGTTGAGTATGATTAAAGAGCATAACTATTATCATCTCTTGCCTGGACTACTACGGGAGCCTCCTGTCTGGTTTCTTGCCTCTACCTTTGCCCCCTGACGTCTGTGGCTTACACAGTAAATTCTGACAGAGCAATTCTGTCAAAATGTATATTGGATTAAGCTACTTTCTTGTCAAAACATTTTCATCTTTTTCTGTATATTTATAGTCTTACATGGTCTAACTACTGGTTACATCTCCAATAGTATTTCCAACAACTTCCCTACTTACTAAGCTGCCATCCTTGTTCATCTTGAATATGCCAAGCATACTGGCACCTCAGGATACTTATACTTCCTGCCCCCTTTGCCTGGAATGCTTTCTACGAATATAGATTTATGGTTCCCTCATGTATTTGTTTGCCTGTCTTTTCTTCTTGAATGCAAGCTCCACTAGAGCAGAAAGGCCTTCTCTCTTGTTTGCTGTTCTATCTCTAGTGGCAGGAAGGCAGAAGTGCAGGAAATAAGAAAGGAAGGCAGGGGAGGGAAGAAGGGAGAAATGAAGTAAATGAGTGGAAATGTGGCCTGTAGTGGCAAGGGACTATGAGAAAGATTTTTATACCAGTGAAGTAGAAATCAGTGCCCCAATATCTAAAACAGCTTGCTAAATTGTAGAAATGGTTGATGACTGGAACACCATTCTGTCAAAACCAAGTTTGCTAGACTAATTGGTTCTGTTACAGAGAAAATAAGTTCCACTGGGGCCACTTGTTCAGAAGTAGAAATAAATAAGGAAAGCATCTTTGAGAGACTTTTCCTGAGCATTCTGTTTAAAGTGAAAACCAATGAGGAATATAGAAATCATATCTCAAAATGATAACCATAGAGGAAATAATATTAACTATATGTATGAAGTAAATAACTGTATTGAAGATGATGGGATATTTCATCAATTCATTTACCACCCAAAACATATTGTCTATCACGATTCAGGCTTTGCTCTACCCTCACTTTTTGATAAACAGACCAACTTCCATGGTCTCATAGAACTTATAGTCCAGTGAGAAAGAGAGATGGCACTATTAAATGGATGAAATAGTATTAGCTAATAAGTTAGTTCTAAATAGAAAAGTCCTGGAATAGAGCATTTGGGTGAATGGATAAAACCTCTGTAAGTAGGTGATATTTAAATTAGCATCTTAAGGATCAAGGACAATTATGCCATGTAAAACTGAGCAGAGTACAAAGTCTCAGAGATGAGGAACACAGGGGTATGTTCCAGAGGCAAAGACAAAAGCCTCCATGGTTGAAGGGCAATAAAAAAGAAGGAAAATGAACAGAATTGGAGTTATTAATGTGGACACAAGCCTAATCATGAAGCACTCCTCAGGTCATGCTCAAAAAGTTGAATTTTATACTAACTAAAAAGGGGAAACTTTGTATATTATTAATGGTATCTAATAAAAGTAAAATAGAATCCCAGCACTAGGAGAGGGTAAGGTAAGACCCAGTATCTATGAAAATACAAAACATATATATTCAGGCCTGGTGTGGTGGTTCAAGCCTGTAATCCCAGCACTTTGGGAGGTCAAGGCGGGTGGATCATTTGAGAGTCAGGAGTTTGAGACCAGTTTGACCTACATAGTGAAACCCCATCTCTACTAAAATACAAAAATTAGCCCGGCGTGGTGGTGGGCACTTGTAATCCCAACTACTTGGGAGGCTGAGGCAGGAAAATGGCTTGAACCCAGGAGGTGGAGGTTGCAGTGTGCCAAGATGGTGCCACTGCGCTCCAGCTTAGGTGACAAGAGTGAAATTTCGTCTCAAAAAAAAAGAAAAGAAAAAAAAACAACAATAATAAATATAAAACAATAACATCTCAAAAGAATTTTGAATAATACATTTTATTATGTATAGAAGGAAATCGAGAGGGAGAGGTTATACAACTTGTCTAAGATTAGAGTCAGTTAATAGTGGAACCAGGATTCTCAGTATTTTCCATAGTCTCTTCTTTTAAAAGGAGAATAAATTCTCATTCCCCAAAACTGCATTTATTATTTATAAAGGATACATTTTGAGGTAGATAAATATGGCCAGAAACAGGAGTAAAACTAGATTTATGACAAAAATTTTTAGATGTAATTCTGAAGGAATTCAGCTTTTTCTGCCTCAGCATCCACTGTCTTCACTGTTCCATTTGTTACATCTTAACATTATTTTCTTGGAAATGTTAAGTATTAGACTAAATTTGGCACCTTTCCACAAAGACCTACAGGGTATAGGCTCTAGTGACTCAGAAGAAAGACTAAATTATCCATGAAACTAGAAATTCGTTTTGGTTCTAAGTATCACACTGATCATCAAAATCAAATGGACTAGAACATACCTCTTAATTATTACTGATTTCAAAAATAGTTGATCCTCAGACTTTCCTCATCTCACAATCCAACATCTCACCATTCTATCACACTGATTGTGATATTGTTATGCAATCCCAGATTTCTCTTATTTTTTTACTTCTTACCTCCAACCAACCATGAAATTTTGTTGATTATACCCCCAAATCTACAGAATCATTCAAACATGACCCAAATCTGGGTCACCATAATCATTCTCTACTATTGGAATAGACTTAACAAGTCACTCTGTTTTCACTCTTGTCACTTTGTAATCAATTCTTCCTTGAGCAGCCAGAGTGAACTTGAACTTTTATAAAAGAAAATGCTTCCTGGAAGCAGAAAGGAAAATTTGCTCCATTGCACAAGAGCTGTTCAAGCTTCCTCGTGTGTCACAATTGCTACCATGCCATTGGCCAACACATGTATGAGTCCAAGTCCAAAACAGACAGGAGAGGCACACCTAGCATACAAAAGGAATTATGGATACCTGTGTATCAAGAATTTGAGACCTAATTTACAATATGTCATGACCTTAAAATATGATCCTATCTTTTTATTTTTATTTTCTCCATATAAGCCTACCACAACTGTGATTTCCACTTTATTTCATACCATTTTTTATCTAAGCTATAAGTGTATAATCATTGTAGTCTTCTTTGGGTTCTTTTAACACGTCTAGTTTGTTTGCATATTAGCGCCCTTATGCTAGCTCAGGGATTGGTATTCTACAGCTTGAGAGCCAAATCAAGCCCACTGCCTGTTTTTGTAAATAACATTTTGTTGGAACACAGCAGCACCCACTTATTTTTGTATGTTTGATGGCTAATTTCGTGCTACAACAGCAGAATTGAGTGGTTGTGATAGAGACTGTCTCGTCACAAAATATTTCCTATCTAGCTCCTTATTGAAATAGTTTGCCAGCCTCTGCGCTGGCTGGCTCCTCTATCTATAGTGCAGTTCCCTCACCTCTGCATAGTTTTTTATTTTTCTTTTTTTCTTTATTTTATTCGAATTCCTGGCAAAATATATTGCCCTACAGAGATTTGGTTGAACAGTCAATATAAAGCTACTCTCTATCCATTACCTAATTTAAATCTATGCACAGGATATTTAATTATATACTTGTGTGTTATATTTAACATTTTAGTTATTCATTTATCTGTGTGTTATCTCTTCTTCTTGAAATGTAGGTTCTCCTACAAAAGAAAGTTTATGGTCTTCATAACTTCTTACAACAATGCCAGACACATAGGAGATTCTCAAGAAATATTTATTGAATTAATGGATAAATAAATAGAATGAACATAAAAACCATCTCAGAGGACATATGCTGCTTTAATCCAAGCGACTTCTTAAGATATGTATTAAAGAAGTAATATAGGAGGCAAAATAATTAATTAAATGATAATTTGAATAAACAAATTGGTCAACTGAAAAACTAAACAGATTCCCAAATTCCAGACATTTCTGGAAATTTAACACCATAATGAAAGTTAGAAATGCTCTCACAGGCAGCTTAAAATGTTTGCTAAAAGTTTACTTCAGTCATTCAAAATGTGATAAGGGAACAGGAATCGAGTCCAGATTCAGTGGCTCTTCAACTTAATTGAAAGTGAAATCCCCTTGATGTAGAGAATGAATCTGCAAATCAACAGCTGACCTAGGTACCTCAGATTCACAGGCACTGACAAAATGTCAAAGTGACAGTAAAATCATCTTGGCTTTCACATAGGTCCTGAGCTGTGATAGATTTGAGTCATTTAATTGTTACACTCTTGAGCCCTGAGATAAAATATTGACTCCAAAGCAGCAGACCTATTCCAAAGAAGCAACCTGGAAAAGCAAGTCACTCTTTCTGTCCAAGAATACTATAAAAGTTTAGTCTCACTGTGCACAAAATGATCTAGGCAGCAACTCATCTATTTACTCATTTATTCATCTGAGTTAAACATCAAAAACACAGATGTAGAAGAATGTTCCTGCCTCTAAATACTTTATATTTGAGCCACAGATTTTCTGTTGGCAGTTTAGCATCATAGTCTCTCTCTTTTGTATTTTCCTCTGCAACTGAAGAAAATTAAATAACCATGTGGTTGGTTAAAAAAAAACAAAAAGTGACACGTGTGCCAGAGCTGAGTGAGAAGCTAAAACGAATCAAGAATCCCTCCAATTTGGGGAAGTTTTTGGGCATGTGGTGATGTGGGGCATGTCACACATTTTGGAGAAGATGTCTTCTTCAAAATGAGGGATAGATGCTGACATTTCCAATCTTATTGCTGAGCAAGAGACACAATGCTTGATATTCTTGGAGTGTATGTAGGAACATACATTTTAGTGGGGTGAATAATCACTTATACTATGAGAAGCAAGAGAAGATTCTGAAGTAGGCTCAGAGTCAGTGAACGTTGATTTTTCATTTAGGCCTTGCTATGGTTTGAATGTGTCCCTCGCTAAAGCATGCGTTGAAAACATAATCCCCAATGCAACAGTGCTGAGAAGTGGGGCCTAATGAGAGGTGTTGAGGTCTTGTGGGCTTAACTGCCTTCGATGGATTATTGCTGATTGCAAAAGGGCTTAAGACATCTAGTTCTGCCTGTCTTTCCCTCACATGTGTGTGCACATGTTCCTATTCCCTTGCCCTTCTGCTTTCTCCCATGAGATGACACAGCAAGCAAGCCCTTGCCAGAGATGGGCCCCTCAAATTTGCACTTCTCAGCCTCCAGAATTGTAAGCTGAATAAACTTACGTTCCAGTCTCAAATATTCTGTTACATCAGCCCAAAGCAGTCTTAAACAGGTCTTACAACCAGGAGATTCAATGGTGGTCAAAGTGGTCCAAGCAGATATGGATCCTTCTGTCAAGCCACAATAGTGGGATCACAGGGCACACTCCCTCTTCTGAATATGATTTTACTGCAAAACTTTTGTTACATAGCATCTGGCATACTGCCAGGTCCTGGTTAAGTTTAATCTTTGTCTCAGAGATACCAAGCTTATGGCAAATGAGCTGTCCATCATGAATGGAGGGTTATCTTATCTAATCTACAAAACTATAGACTTGGCCATGGCAACAGAATTTCATTGCTAAAGTAGAAATCACACATATGGTGTTGGGTTTCACTAGATACTGTAGATAGAAGTAAGTTGCATGCCTTAGATTTTTATGGTTCCTAAACCACCAAAATCGCCATCTTTTCTTCAATCCATACCTAACGTGACCTTGGGAATTTTCTTTCAATAAATTCACTAATAAAGTTAAAAAATGAATAAAAATGCAGATAAACTTCTCACATCACCCAAAAGCAGTCTACTTCAATTTTACAACCCTACACTGCAGAAGAGAAACCAGTGGGAGAACATTAAATAGCACATTTAGTTATCTCCTCTCTTTCGAAGAATACATAATGAGATCAGAGCAATGATGAATATTGGTTGGAATGGTCAAGGAAAAGATAAGAACAATATGGAATACTAATAACAATAAGCTCTGGGAGAAGATGGGTATCAATGGGTTCTCTACAATGGGCACTGGGTGTGAGGATCTTTGTGTTCCATTTCAATTTCTCACAAAGGCCATTACAAAAGATATCCAGTGTAGAGCTGGTGGTCAGAAAAACTCATTCCGAATGTGTAAACTGCTTTCCCTGCTGCCATCCCCCATTCCATGCTTGTGCAATGGGCTCATGAAAGTTACACTGATAGGAAAAACAGAGATGACCCCTGGGTTACATGGCATATATTTCTTCTCATCAATGTTGATCTTTCTATTGTCGTCACTTAGTACTAACTTGTGGTAGGCTGAATAATGGCTCCCAAATATGCCTTCCTCCTTACCCTCAGAACTTGTAAATATTACTTTATATGGCAAAAGAGAATTTGCAGATGTGATTAAATTAACAATCTCAGAATAGGGAGATTACCCTTGATTGTCTGAGTGAACCATTATCAGAATACAGCTCAGAAACTAAAAGTTTTCTTACCTGTCTCTGCAAGTTTGGCTTAGGATCCTGTTATTTTAGACATCTTACTGTACAAAGGTGGAATATTTCCACAAATAAATAATGGTTCTCGTCAACTGAAAGTTTAGTCTGTCGCCTGACCACTTTAGGCTCCTCATAACTTTGAGGGAGATTTTCCTGATAGAGGAACAAAGGAGTATGTCTGGATTTCAGGGAACACTCTAAAGTGCATTCAATTTTTATCACATAATAAATGTAAATAAAATAGCACAGTAACTAAATATTAGCAGAACATGTGATGGCTTATAATCTTTCAGAGTGAAGTTTTGGAAAACACTATTTTTAGAGTCTTAAATACATATGAACCCTTTCTATTTACTATGAAAAAAGGACACAAAGAGGAGTTTTTATTAACTATCAGGCAATGGCTATTTACTTTACAGAGGTGCTATATTTTTTTCCAAAGATCCAAGTGCTGTGTTATATCTTTAGGTTTAAATTAAAGCTTTGGTTCTGGAATCAGTTTCAACTTTATTGACTATCACACCTACATTAATGTGTGCATGATATCTATTAATATGCAAGATATCTACAATAAAAGACAACTGAAAAGTCTCCCCTATTTCTATATATTTATATCTTGCTTTGCTACCTCAAGATTTAGTGTAGTGCTTGGGTTATAACAAATCATCAATATTAGTTGATTAATGAGTTAAAGAAAATACTTGCCCAATTATTTTGATTCAAAGAAATCTACTCTTTTCTTAAAATTTTGGAGAAGTTATTGTCAATTGGCATGGCTGTCATGTTATTTAGTGTTGCTGTCCAATTTTACACAGTCCCTAGGACCTAAGGCAGTGTTTTGCATAAAGAAAACATTCAATGTGTGTGAATAGATTGAAGGGATAGTTCAGATATGAAGTCTCATAGGTCAAAAGGATAGTGAAAGCAATGATATAGAGATATTATCATAATTAGACATTGGCTTAATGATTTTCCAGAAATGAATGACATAGCTTCTCACTTGTGGGGAAAAAAATGCATTCCTTCAGGAAAAAAAATAGGATTTTAGCCAAACAAGACACATCATGTTGGTCAGTATCTGTCTATCTGTCTATCTATCCATCCATCTATCTATCATCTGTCTATGTATTAGTCCATTCTCATGCTCCTATGAAGAAATACCTGAGATGGGGTAATTTTATAAAGAAAAGAGGTTTAATTGACTCACAGTTCCTCACGACTGTGGATGTCTCAGGAAACTTACAATCATGGTAGAAGGGAAAGCAAACTCACTCTTCTTCACATAGCGTTAGGAGAGAGAAATGGGGAAAGACCCTTATAAAACCATTAGATCTTCTGAGAACTCACTCACTATCATGAGAACAGCATGGGGGTAACCACCCCCTTGATTCCATTATCTCCCACCAGGTCCCTTCCACAACATGTGGGGATTACGGAAACTACAATTCAAGATGATTTGGGTGGAGACACAGCCAAACCATATCAGTCTACTACTTATCCATATACTTGGTATGTTTTATAAAATACTATTCAGTGCTTTATTCAAGAGTATCTTACTGAGATAACTCAGCTAGCTTACTTACCCAGAACCTATCACCCTTTATGGGACTGATACAGTTAAATGTCAGGACTTGCTGAAGTAAGTACCACCCTAGTACTACACAGAAAAACTGAGCCACAACCAGAGTCTGTCTGGTTAATCTTAAACACAACAGAAACCTCCAGGGTAAAATCCTTTGCTTTGTATTATCTTAGTTTTCCTTCTAAAATTTTGGCATTTCAAAAAGCTTAGATAACGAAGAGTCTTCTCTAGATGTGTCATTATGAGAATATGTTTTCTTACTCTACTTAAAATTCTTTTATCTTCAGTAGTCAGAATTACTAAGGTAAAACAATTCCTACTGAAAAGAAATTGAACCTAACTCTAAAAATTGAGGCACCTGTTCACAATTTATATTTATTATGGGCTTAAAAGAGAGCACTGTGATCAACCTATTTCATTTTCCCTGACCCTTCTTATGAGTCAAACTCTTTATATTACATGGATTGCTGACATTACTAAGGACAATTTAGAAATAGTATATACAGAGCCTAAGTTTGAAGCTTAAGGAATGATTAAATTCAAGAGAAATAGAAACCACTGTCTCAGTCAGTGAGCCATTTACCATTATGTGGCATTATCAATCAATGGAAAGTCAGCCAAGATATTCATTACATTTTTCTCATTATCAAAGATCACATAAAGAGGCTATATGATACTTTCCTAATCCCTAAATATGAAGTTGTTTTCTATTTCCTTCATAGTTTTATACATTGAACAATATGTTTGAAATATGATTGATTTCAACTGAAGAAATATCATTCTTCTGGTACTTTAGTGCTCATTGAAAATATATTCTAGGGGTTCTTTGGGTCAATGTAATCTATACCTCATGTCATTGAAGAACAAAAGTCATATTTTGATACTCACTGTCCCAGAAAGTGATTGTCCCATTGATGTTGTTTGAGAAATGAAAGTACCAGTAATTTCATGGGAAAGACTCTCTTGTTTCTAAGGGCAATGATCTGCCAGAAATTCAGTCTTTTCTCAGAATACATTAATTTACTGACCAAAAAAAAAAAATCATTTCTTTACAAGCTGTGGAGAACCAGTTAAGAAGATAATCCCACTGGAAATTTATAAACCAGCAAGTTAGAAGTGATTGTCGTAACTATTCTTCTTCATCTGTTCATTATAAGAGTTCCCTGGCATACATAGTTAAGAGTGGAATTGCAGTAACAGTATCATACCTACAGTCAGGTAAAAGCCTTCATTAAAAGGATAGAATCTATCAAGTTAGAATTCCCTTTTTTTCCCGAACATCAACTTCACAAATGGCTTGCTTCTACTCCCATAATATTCTCTTCTACTACTCTTAATGAATTGTCTCTTTCCTTTCTGAAGATAACAACTGTTCTTTGGATTTGAGGTTCTATCTATCTATCTATCTATCTATCTATCTATCTATCTATCTTTTTTTTTTTTTCCCAGAGAAGGTCTCACTCTGTCACCAAGGTTAGAGTGCAGTGGCATGAACACAGCTCACTGCAGCCTCCATCTTCTGGGTTCAAGCAATCCTCCAGCCTCAGCCTCCCAAGTAGGCGGGACTATAGGTGCACATCACCACATTTGGGGAATTTTTTTTTTTTTTTTTTTGAGACAGAATCTCGCACCCAGGATGTCACTCACACCCTGTCACCCAGGATGGAGTGCAGTGGCACGATCTTGGCTCACTGTAAGCTCCGCCTCCCGGGTTCATGTCATTCTCCTGCCTCAGCCTCCCGAGTAGCTGGGACTACAGGCTCCCGCCACCACGCCCGGCTAATCTTTAGTATTTTTAGTAGAGATGGGGTTTCACCATGTTAGCCAGGATGATCTCGATCTGCTGACCTCATGGTCCACCCAACTTGGCCTCCCAAAATACTGGGATTACAGGCGTGAGCCACTGCGCCCAGTCGGAATTTTTTTTTTTTTGCTTTAAGTTCTAGGGTACATGTGCACAATGTGCAGGTTTGTTACATACGTATACATGTACCATGTTGGTGTGCTGCACCCGTTAACTTGTCATTTACATTAGGTATATCTCCTAACGCCGTCCCTCCCTTCTCCCCACATCCCACAACAGGCCCCGATGTGTGATGTTCCCCACCCTGTGTCCACGTGTTCTTATTGTTCAATTCCCACCTATGAGTGATTTTTTTGTTGTTGTTAATTCTAGTTAGAGACAAGGTTTCACTATGCTACCCAGGCTGGTTTTGAACCCCTGAACTCAAGCAATCCTCTCATCTCGGCTTCCCAAAATGTGGGGATTACAGGTGTGAGCTGTAATTTACCATAGCTGGCCACAATCTACATTTTTTTAAGAAGTATACTTTTTTAAGTTAACCCCTTTTACCTTTTAACTCTTTCTTCGTGCATTCCCTGCATTTGAACATATTTTAAAATTTTATCGCAAAAATCATTTGCTCCTTTTTACAGCCAGACTTTTTTCTCAATTAGAATAATATTCAGATTTATAGGACAGAAAATTCAAAATATGAGAGATTTAGCAGATAGAAATGTACTTCTCTCTTTTGAAGTGAAATTGGAATGCTGACAATCCAGGGCTGGTATTGCATCTCTGTAAAATTGTTAGGGAACTGTGTCCTTCCAATTCACTGCAGTCACAATGACAGGATGTGGTTCTCATCATCTTGGCCAAGAACAGCAGCTCCATATTCTGTCATTGCATTTCATTCCAGATAACAGGATGGAAGGCAGCACAAAGGAAGAGGACCACAATCGGTGTTTGGCAGTGTTCTTTCAGGAGACTTTTTGGATGTCCTCGCCCAACATTTCTTCTTATAACTCAATGGCCAATTGTTGATTACAAAGCCATATATTCAACTGAAAATGAAGATGGAGAAGGAAATCAGTATTCCAGGTAACTATGGGGTTTGCCCAATATGGTGAATTGAGTTTCTATGAAATAAGAGAAAATATGAAGGCAGTAACTATCATCATACATCACTTTTCTGAAGATATTTTTTTACTTTTCCCTCCACCTCTCCTCTTTCATTCTCTCTCGGACATTCAGCCGCACTCGGTCATTGAAGCTGTTACTGCAAAGGTCACTGGTGATCTGTCAGTTACTATACCTCTCCATTCTCTTCCTGCCAACGAGTTTTCTCAGTAGCAGATAAGATAATTGATGATTAGCTCCTTCTTGAGAGAACATCTCTTGTGACTTGTCAAACATGATAATCCTTGGATATGCACATGTTTACTTTTTATCTGTCTCCTATAATGGCTCTTTATCTTTCCAAACTTTTAAAGTCAAAATTACCCCAGGGGTAGGATCTGGGCCCGTCTCTTCCCTCTACACTCTATCTCAGCATCATCTCTTTCATTTATGTGGTAGTATTTTATATATATATATATATACACACACACACACGCACACACACACAATATATATATATATTTTGTGTATATATGTGTGTGTGTGTGTGTATATTTATATATATATACCAAAAAAAAACCATGTGTACTTTTCTTAAGCTTCAAAAAGCTGCCTCCATGTTATCACAACTTTATTGACTCAGAGACACCTCAAACTAAAGCATTTTGCATAACATTCTCCCTTGGTCCAGCTAAACTGTATTTGAATCAGGTTTCTCAATTACAGTGTCTACGGTCCTGTGTTTTTCCTTTAAATAAGTTATAATAATTTTAAATTATGTATATATGTATGTATTTCTTTATTTAATATTTGTCCCATTCTTCTCAGCTCAAAACCCAAAAAAATGAGGACTGGTTCTTGCTCACCTTGCTATCGAAACCTCCAAGCAGAGGACCTGGCGCATGGTGTTACTCAGCAAGTATTTGTGGAATGATAAAATGATTTAACCAGTGACATAAAGCAAATTTCATGACGAGCTTCCACAGAACGTACACAGGGCACATGTGTCAGAGGTACTGTTTAAGGTCAGGTGCAGGAAATTATGCCATAGGGGAAGGAGTGAGAGCACTCAGCAGGACAGGAAAACGCCATCGCAAAAGAAAAATAAATAAGCTTTTTCCAGAGAATGGAATGAAATGTGTCTAATAAAATCATACAGGAAACAAAGATCATGAAAAGGGCTTTTAGAAACATTGGCAGGTTGGGCCGCGAATGTTCTTATAAGGAGACACCATGCTAGAAACTGAGTGTGTGAACACCCCGTACAACTTGGGTGAGAAGAGAGCCAGTAACTGAAGGCAAAGGGTTGGGGGCAGCCAGTATCCAATTTGGCTCCATCCAGAGCACTCACCAACTTGCTGTCAGAGGAAGGACTCGGGTGGACAAAATCATAGAACGCGTTTGCAAGTTGCCGTAGTGTTCATTTCAAATATTCATAAACTGAAGTTGGAGTTTTTGTATTCAGTATGCTCATGCTCTAGAAAACTATGAAAACAACTTTTTATTCCAAATGCCAAAATTGTAATCATAGCTAACATTGATTGGCAATTAACCTTTTTCTGGGAACTGTTCTGAGTGCTTTATTTGTATCAATATATTTAGTCCTTATAAAAACTTAACGAGGAAAGTAGTATTATTCTTCCCATTTTAAAATCAAAACTAGGACTGAAGAACAGAGAAGTTAAGAAATTTGCTTTTGGTCACACAGGTACAAGAAAAAAACTTTGAACACCAGCAGTCCTAATTCCACTAATTGGTCTCTTAATTATCATATTCTCTTAATGATCATATTTCAGAAGAAAACATTGAAGAACTAGAAATATTTTTAAATGCAAATATTAGAAGATCCTAACTTGTCATTCACATTATTCACCTGAGCAGTGATATAAAATGCACAGTAAAGTGACATCTTCTAACTCCACAACTCCACTTTGTATAATACTGAATTTAACAAATAATAATTTAAATAAGGCTAAATATTTAAACAGCATCCCAGCCAACCAATAATTTTCATCAGCCTAATTAGCATGTCATAACTTTAAAATCTGTTTACGGAAATAAAACATACCATCGTGAAACAAGAAGTAAGCAAGAGAGCATACCATAAATATTAAGAGGGTAGGCTATGTTATCATAAGAGGACAGTTACCACTGAAAGAATGAGAGAGACAAGATACTAATTCAAAAGAAGCCCATCTGGGCAGTCTTCACAGATGATGGAGAATTTTAGCTGGTTTAAATATGAGATAGATTTAGACACATCAAAAAAAGAACAGGGTGGGGGATGAATACATTAATGATAACAGGGACTATTTCCATGAATGAAATAATAAGAAAAGAACCCTTGGTTCTGAAGATGGACATTATCTCAGCTACCCTGGCTGCAAGGCAGCCCTGACCATAAGAAAATATAACAACTCTATTGATTTTTGTATTTTTCATTTATATGACCGCATGTGCATATTCTTCTTACCTTTGCAGGTTTCATTAAAACACATATTATCAAAATGTTAATGAGTTTTACTGTTTTCAGTGATAATTAGGCTAACCGTATGCTGAGCCTATTTGCTCTTTTAGTTAAACTGCCTCCAGTGGGAGAGATGATCAGCAGGATTCAGAGACATGGCCATGACTGGGCGAAGGACATTGCCTATTCTTGTATCATGCTGGGAGATTTTCTCTTCCTTACGTGACCCCGGCCATTTTATCGTATCCATTAAGAGGATATGTTGGCAATATGGGTTTGGTGATCATTTTGTGTTCAAATATTCAAAAATTAGCAATAATTTTTCTAATAATCTGCAAGATTTACTTAATCTCTCTTTATAATATTCTTTAATATTTTAAATTTCTAAAAAAGAGTTAGTCAATTATATTTTGTAAAAGAATTACAAAATATATGCAACTTAAAATTTGAGCTGCATTTGTCTGCTTCACCGGAAAGTGGTTCCTGACGACATGAACCTGGTCATCAATGTAGCCTCAACGTGTGCTCAAAATCTCAAAGGCCATTGATGACTATTTATATTGAATTCAAAATTAATCTAATTAAAGGAAGGCAACAAAGATCTTAAAACTCTCCACATAGTGCCCTTTTCAAAAGTAAGAGAAAAATATATAAAAATAAAGGGGAATTCAAATAAAATGGAGATAAATTTAGTGGCATCAATGTAAAGATGACATGAAAGAAGCATTGAAGTATAGAATGAGCTTGAAAACTGATTTAAATTTCTCATTTTTCAGAGAAATCAGAAACTCAGAGAGGAAAGTGACTTGCTCAAATGCACAAATAAGTCTGCCATAACAGGGATTACAAATCAAGATTTCACCACTCTTTGTCTGTTCAATGTGTCATCAAATGTATGCTGTGCTTCGAGCTTCAAGCATATGTGGCTTTTTTCACACCTGTTGAGATGGGAGTTGTATATTCCATCTGCTTTACCTGGGAATACTATGTGAGCAGTTTATATGTTCCTAGTTGCCTTTGATTTTGCACTCTGCATGCATTAAAATAATCCCATTTATAGATGCCCTTATCATCCCACATAACTGCCTTGTTCAAGTAACTTGACCCAGGTATAGAAATTGTATTTTTTATTTAATTTCCTCAGTCCCATCACTTATCTACCTACTTCTGTCCTCCTATCCCCATCCCTATTTGTTTATTTTTATGAATACACAATAATTTTACTTATTTATGGGTTACATGTGGTATTTTGATACACAAATACAATGTATAATGATCAAATCAGCATAATTAGGACAGCCATCACCTAACATATTTATCATTTCTTTGTGTTTGAAGCATTTCAGATCTTTTCTTCTAGTTATTTTAGAATATACAGCAAATCATTAACTGTCATCACCCTACTGTGCTATGGAACACTAGAATTAGTTTCTTCTAACTGTATGCTTGTATACATCAACCAACCTCTTTTCCTTGCTGCTCTTCCCTAACAGCCTCTGGTCATCACTATTCTACACTCTACCTCTGTTAGATCAACTATTTTATGAGTGACAATGGGTGCTTTCTGTACCTGGTTTATTTCATTTAACATCACAAACTCTAGTTCCATTATGTTGCTGCAAATGACAGGATTATTTTTAAGGCTGAATAGTATTCCATGGTGGAGATATACTACAATTTCTATCCATTCATCTGTCGATGGACACCCATGTTGATTCCATATCTTGGCTATTGTAGAGTGCTGTAATAAACATGGGTGGGGTGCACATACTTTTTTTGCATATACTGTTTTTCTTCTTTTGGATAAATACGGAGTAGTGGAATTGCTGCATCTTATGGTAGTCGTATTTATAATATTTTGAGAAACCTCCCTACTGTTTTCCATAATGGTTGTACTAAGTTACATTCCCACCAACAGTGTCTAAGAGTACACTTTTCTTTGCATCCTTGGCAGCATTTTATATTTTTGCCTTTTTGCTGATAATCACTCTAACTGGGCAAAATGTCTCATTGTGATTTTAATTTGCATAACCATGATAAGTAGTGATGTTGAACATTTTTTCATATACCTGTTTGCCATTTCTATGTCTTCTTTTGAGAAACGTATTTTCAGATTCTTTGCCTACATTTTTTGTTTTGTTTTGTTTTGTTGTTGTTGTTTTGAGACGGACTCTCGCTCTGTCTTCCAGCCTGGAGTGCAATGGCATGATCTCAGCTTGCTGCAACCTCCACCTCCCGGGTTCCAGCATTCTCCTGCCTCATCCTCCAGAGTTACTGGGACTGCAGGCATGCGCCACCACGCCCAGCTAATTTTTGTATTTTTAGTAGAGACAGGGTTTCCCCATGTTGGTCAGGTTGGTCTCGAACTCCTGACCTCATGATCTGCCCACCCTTGCCTACATTTTAATGGAAAAAGTTGGGTTTTCTTTTTGCTATTGTGTCACTTGAGTCATTTGTATATTCTGAATATTAGTCCATTGTCAGATGTATAGACTGCAAATATTTTCTTTCATTCTATAGGCTGTCTCTTCACTCTATTGATTATTTCCTTTGCTTTACAGAAGATTTTTAGTTTAATATATTCTCATTTGTCTATTTTTTGATTTTGTTTCCTATGCTTTTAATGTGTTAGCCATAAAATCTTTGTCTAGACCAATGTCCTGAAGTATTTTCTCTATGTTTTTTTCTCCTAGTAGGTTTATAGTTTGAGGTCTTGTACTTAAATCTTGAATATATTTTGAGTTGATTTTTGTGTATGGTAAGAGGTAGGAGTCTAATTTCATTCTTCTGTATCTGAAGATACAGTTTTCCCAGCAACATTTATTTAAGAGTATATTATTTCCCCCAATGTATCTTCTCTGTCAAAACTCTTCTGGCTGTAAATAATGTAGATTTATTTCTGGGTTCTCTATTCTGCTTCATTGGTTTATGTGCCTGTTTTTAAACCAATATCATGTTGCTTTGATTACTACAGCTTTGCAATATGTTTTGAAGTTAGATACTGTGATGCTTCTGACTTTGTACTTTTTGCTTAGTATTGCTTTGGTTATTCAGAATCTTTTGTGGTTCTATACAAATTTTAAGACTTTTTTTCTATTTCTGTGAAGAATGTCACTGGTATTTTGATAGTAACTGCATTAAATCTGTAGATTACTTTGTGTAGTATTATCACTTTAACAATATTTTTTAAAATATATAAGCATAGGAGGTCTTTCCATTTGTTTCTTCCCTCTTCAATTTCTTTCATTAATGTGTCATAGTTTTTATTGTAGAGGTCTTTTACCTCCTTATTTAAATTTATTCCTAGGTATTTTTTATAGCCATTGTAAGTGGGATTGCTTTTTTGATTTCTTTTTCAGCTAGTTTATTACTGGTACATAGAAAAGCAACTGATTTTTGCTTATTGGTTTTATATACTGAAACTTTACTGAATTTATCAGTTTGATGACCTTTTTGGCAGTCTTTAGGATATTTTATATATAAGAAAATTTCTTCTGCAAGGAAGGACAATTTCACTTTCTCTTTTTTAGTTTGAATGCTTTTATTTCCTCTTCCTTGAGTGTTCTCATTAAGACTTCTAGTAGAATGTTGATTAAAAGTGGTAAAAGTGGGCATTCTTGTTCTAGTTCCCATTTAGTAGGATATTAGCCATGGGTTTGTCATATATAGGCTTTATTAGATTGAGATATGTTTCTTCTATGCCTCAATTGTTGAGAGCCCTAATTATGAAGGAAAGTTGAATTTTATCAAATGTTTTTCTCTGTGTCTGTTGAAATTATAATGTGGTGTTGTAATTCATTCTGTTAATGTGATATGTCACATATTGATTTGCATTTGTTGAATTATTCTTGCATCCCTGGGATAAATCCCACTTAATCATGATATAGTCTTTTTAATTGTTGCTGGGTCTGGTTTGCTAGTATTTTGTTGATGATTTTTGAATCTATGTTCATCACGAATATCAGCATTTGTTTCCTGTTTTTGTTTTGTTTGGTCCTTGTCTGCTTTTGATATCAGGGTCATTTTGACCTCTTAGAATGATTTAGGAAGAAATTCTTCCTCATCTCTTTTTGGGAATAGTTTGAGAAGAATTGATATTAGTACTTCTTTGTAAATTTGTTGGAATTCAGTAATAGATGTATCGGTACTGGGCTTTTCTTTGTTGTAAAACTTTTTGTTACAGATTCAATCTTGTTACTCATTATAGGTCTGTTCAGGTTTTTTATTTATTCCTGGTTCAATCTTGGTGCTTGTATATGTCCGGGAATTTATTCACTCTCTCTAGGTTTTACAATTTGTTAGTGCATAATTGTTCACAAAAGTTTGTAGTGAGTCTTTGAATTTCTTTGGTATCAGTTGTAATATCTCCTTCCTTATGTCTGATTTTATTTGTTTAGGTCTTCCTACTTATTTCTTGGTTAGCATAATTAGCAGTTTATCAATTTTATCTTTTTGCAAAACCAACCTTTCGTTTTGTTGATTCATTGTATTTTTTAAAGCCTATTTTGTTTAGTTCTGTTCTGATCTTTACTCTTGCTTTCCTTCTACTAATTTCAGGTTTAGTTTACTGATTTTTCTAGTTCCTCGAGGTGCATCCTCAGGTTGTTTATTTGAAATATTTCTATGTTTTCTATGTAAGGGTTTATTGCGAAACTTCTCTCTTAGCGCTGCTTTTGCCATATCCAGTGGTTTTGGTATGCTGAGTTTCTATTTTCGTTGCTTTCAGGAAATGTTTTAATTTTCTTCTTAATTTCTTCATTGAGCAAATGATCATTCAGGAGCATGTGTTTAATTTCCATGTATTTGTTCAGTTTCCAAAATTCTGTTTATCATTGATTTTTAGTTTTACTTCATTGTGATCTGGAACTATACTTAGTATGATTTCTATTTTTTAAAATTTGTTAAGACTTGCTTTGTGGCCTAGCATATGGTCTATTCTGCATGTTGTTCTGTGTGCTAATGAGAAGAGTGTGTATTCTGCAGCTGTTTAATTGAATGTTCTGTAAATGTCTGTTAGGTCCATTTGGCCTATAGTGAAGAGTGAGTCCAACATTTCTTTGTTGATTTTCTGTCTCTGTGATCTGTCCAGAGTGAAAGCAGGGTGCCAAAGTCCCCAACTGTTATTGTGGTGAGGTCTCTATCTCTCTTTAGTTCTGATAATACTTTATGCATATATCTGGGCACTCCAGTATTGGACATTTATATTTACACTTTTTACATCCTCTTGCTGAATTGGTCTTGGTCATTATATAATGACCTTCATTGTCTTATTTTATTCGATTATAGTCTATTTTGTCTAGTATAAATTTACTTACTCCTAGAACTTTTGACTTCTCTTTGTGTGGAATGATGTTTTCCATCCTTTTACTTTCAGTCTATTTGTGTCTTTACAACTGAAGTGACTTTGTGCAAAAAGCATATAGTTGGTTCTGGGGGTTTTTTTTTTTCCATTCAGCACATCAACCCATCTGTATTTTTTAATTGAGGAATTTTAATCATTCATATTCAAAGTTGTTATTGTTAGATAAGGACTTACTTTGGTCATTTTGTTTATTGTTTTTGATTGTTATAGGTATTCTTTGTTATTTTTCTTCTCTTTTTTGTTTACCTTTATAATGTGGTGGGGTTTTGTTGTGATAATGTTTGACTGTTTTCTCTTTTTCATTTATGTAAATTATGTAACATTTCTGTTCTAGAGAGTTTTGTACTTTCATGGGTTTTCAAGATGGTAGTATTGTCGTTCCATATGCAGGAATCCCTTAAGCACTATTGTTCAAGTATAAACATTTTAAATTTTGATTAAAACCAATTTATCAATCCTTTTTATTTATGAATGATGATTCTTTGTGTCTTACCTAAGAATTCTTGAACACTCTTAAGAACACACAGATTTTCTCCTAAATTTTCTTCTGAAACACTTTTAGCTTTTATATTTAGGTTTATAAATCAGTTAATAATTGTAAAGTAATAGTGGAAGTTCATTTTTGCCCACACAAACACACAGTTGTTCCATTAGCATTTGTTAGAAAGACCTTTGTTTTTTTTCGTTGAACTGCCTTTGAACTTTGTTAAAATCAAGTGACCATGTGTTGTGAGTGTATTTCTGGATTCAGTATCTGTTCCATTAATCTATGTGTCTATTCTTATCCCAAGATTGCACCATGACTATTGCGGTCTTAGAGTTTTATATTAAATCTTGATATAAGGTAGTATATATCCTTCACTTTGCTCTCCTTTTAAAAAATTGCATTGAGTATCCTATACCATCTACTTTGCTGTATAATTTTTTATTGTAATTTGTTTTTTGAGGTAACAGATCTCTTAAGATATAATTAACATACTATATAAGTCACCCATTTGAAGTGTACAACTATCACCACAGTCAACTGTAGAACATTTTCATGACCTCAAAAAGAAACCCCATATTTATTAGCTATCATCTCCAACTTTCCTATTCTCCCAGCTTTAGGCAAGTACTAAGGTACTTTCCATCTCTGTAGACTGGCTTATTCTGGATATGTCACATAAATGGAATCATGTAATATGTGGTCTTTTGTGACTTATTTCTTTCACTGCAAACATTTCAGTACAATGTTTTCAAGGTACATCCATGTGGTAGCATGTACTACTACTTCTTTTTTATGAACAAATGATTTTCCAATTTATGAATGTACACATTTTGCTTATCCATTTATCCATTCATAGATGTTCAGATTTTTCCACATTTTAGCTATTATGAATAACGCTGCTATGAACATTTCCGTGTAAATTTTTGTGTAAACATGTGTTTTAATTCAATTTTAAAATCAACTTGTCAATATTTACCCAAAAGAAAAAAAGTAACTGGGATTACATTGAATCTGTGGTTCAATTTGGGGAAAATTAACGTCTTAACAATACTGAGCTTTCCAATTCATGAACGCAGTATATTTCTATATTTATTTAGGTCTTCTTTAATATCTATCAACAGAGTTTATATTGACAGAGTTTTCACAGTACAGTTGTGCAAATATTTTTAAATGTATCCCTAAGTATTTTCATGTTTTGATACCATCTTATATTAAATACTTTTTAAAATTTCTAACAATTTGTTATTAGTACGTAGAAATATTATTGATGTTTGGTTATTTACTGTATGTCCTGCAATCTTGCTAAAATCACTCTCTGGTAGTTTTTTATTTACTTGTTTTTTCAATGTTTCTTATGCTATTTAATGTGATCATTCCTGTTATCTATGAGTAAAGAGGTTTACTTCATTCATTCTTTTTTTTTTTTTTTCTTACAGCAATTACTGGGACCTCCAAACAATGTTGAATAAAAGAGAAAAGAGGGGGTATCCTTGCCTTATCCTTAATCTCAAGAGGAAAATCTTCTGTCTTTTGCTATTAAGTATACTCCCTGTAGATTTATAGATACCTCTTATAAAGTTGAGAAAGTTCTCTTTTATTTTAGTAGGCTTTTATTATGAATGAGTATGGTCAAATACTTTTTCTACATTTATAGATAGGCTCATATGATTTTTCTTCTGTTTTCCTTCATTAATTTTGTGACATGGATTAATTAATTTTCAAGTACTAAAGTAACTTGCATTCCTGTTATAAATTCCATTTGGTTATGCTGTGTAATTCCTTTCATATAGTATTGCATTTGATTTGCTCATATTTTGTTTAGGATTTATATACCTATGCTTATGACATTATTGGTGTATACTACTCTTTCCTTGTAATGTCTTGATCAAGTGTTACTATACAAGAACATGAACTTTACAAACAGGGGTTGACAAATATATTTTTATTCTGAATAATTTGTTGTAAAATTTATATTCTTTCTCCCATAAATGTTGAATAGATTTTGCATATGAAAGCATTTGGGCTTAGAGTTGTCTAAGCCAAAGTTCTGAGCTTAGAGTGATTTAACATATAGAGTGGGCTATGGTAAACAGATTTAATATATAGAGTGAGCTAGGGTAAACAGAATAGTAGCCTCACACAAATGTCTACATCCTCATTTCCACAACTTGTGAATGTGCTACTTTTTATAGCAAAGTAGAGTTATGAGACCAATTATAGTATTAACCAGCTGATTTTAAGATAAGGAGTTTATCTTGGATTATCTGGAAAGGCTCAATGTAATCACATGTGTCCTTAAATGTAGAATAAGAAGATAGAAAAGCCAGTATCAGAGAGATGCAATTCAAGAAAGGCTTAATTGGTCATTGCTGGCTTTGAAGATAGACAAAGGGACCATGAGTCAAGTAATTCAGATGCTCTCTAGAAAATGAAAAAGGCAGGAAAGTTTTTTCCCTAGTGTCTCTACAAAAAAAGGCAGTCTGGATGACACCTTGATTTTAGTCCAGTGAGACTCATTTTAGGTATTGACCTACAGAACATAAGACAAATTTTTGTGTAGTTTCAAGTCACTAGGTTTGTGGTAATTTGTTACACCAGCAATAGGAAACTAATACAAGAATTATTTATATTTTCTATTCATTATTATACAATTGCATTGGTAATTGCATTTTCTCAGCCATTATTCATTTCATTTAAGTTGAAAAATAGGCATAAATTTATTTATAGTATTTATTCAATTTTTAATCTCCAGAGTATGAAATGGTATCCCTGTCTTCATTCTCAATATTGGTAACTTATATTTTCCCCTTTTTTTAAATCTTGAACTATCTAGCTAGACTTTTATATATACTTTTTAAATTTTTCAAAGAATTACCTTTTTTTAATTGATTTTTCTATAGCATGAGTTATTTCTATTTTTTGTTCATTATTTATTTTTTTCTTGAGTTTAATTTGATATTATTTTTTTGTACTTCCCAAAGATGAAAGTTTGTATCTTTTACTTTAGGTTATTATTCTTTCTACTATAAGAATTTAAAGTCACATGTTCTGAAACAAAGCACTGCTTTAACTCCATTCCACTAATTTTGATGAGTTGCACTTTCATTATTATTTGGTAAAAAATACTTGCTAATTGCTCATAAGTTCTTTAGAAATGAATTAATTAATGTCTAAATGTTTGGTTCTTTTGAAAACATTGTTAAGGCTATGTTTCCTGTTACAGCTTTATAGTGGTCAGAAAACTTACTTATTTTATTTTTATTTTGTTTTTGAAATGTATTGAGATTTGTTTATAGCCCATAATATGATCTAACTTGATGAACTTTCTACATGAGATTGGAAAAAATATTCGTTCTGCAGTTGTTGGGTGCTATGTTCTATAAATAAAAACTAGGTTAAAGGAGTTGGTAGTGTCATTTTCATCTTTCATATCTTTATTGGTTCTTTGTTTAGTAATGTATTCATTATTGAATGAGAAGAGTAAAAGTCAACAACTATAATTGTGAATTTCTATACATCTCTTTTAACTTCTGACAGTTTTTGTTTCACTACATTTGATAATATTTTATTGGGCTCAGATATTTATAACTATTATACTTTTAAAATATATCCATCCTATTTTTGTTTCTAACATGCATGTCTCATAGACAGGATAAAATCGATCCTTTTAAAATTCTACTTAGCAATCTTTTCCTAGTATAATTACGATGATGATTTTATTTGGGTCTTCTAACTGCTATTGTTTTTATATCTGTCTGTTTCTCTGTGTGTATGTGTGTCTGTGTGTGTGTGTGTGTGTGTGTGTGTGTCCTTTTTGGGGATTAATAAACTTTTTAATGCTTTTTTTTAATTACTCTATCAGATTTCTAGATATAATATTATTGTATTATTTTTAGTGGTTGCTGCAGGAATTGCAACATATACCTTTAATTTCTCCCAAGTTAATGTCTTAAATTAGGCAAGGACTGCATACATTTGTGTTTGTATATCTACTTTATTTTTATTTCTTCAGATCTAAGATAAAATTTATATGGAAGAACTATATTCAAAAATATAAAATTAAACCCAATCCAAATTTACTTATATGTATCATATAATAAATTTCTGCAGTTAATAACGATAAATTACAAAACTCTGAGAAACCATACATAGCTTTGCTATTTTTATTTTATTTTATTTTTCAGACGAAGTCTCACTCTATCGCCAAGGCTGGAGTGCAGTGGTGTGATCTCGACTCACTGCAATCGCTGCCTTCTGGGTTCAAGAGATTCTCCTGCCTCAGACTTCCAAGTAGCTGGGATTACAGGCATGCACCCCCACACCAGGCTAATTTTTGTACTTTTAGTAGAGACGGGGTTTTGCTATATCGGCCAGACTGGCCTTGAAGCTTTGCTATTTTAGCAACTTGGAAACATGTTAAAAATGCAAATATTAGAATTAATACAGGATATCGGATACAGGCTACCAGCAGCCATGCCAAAAACCCCTAAATTTGACACACACACACACACACACACACACACAACACTGCTTATAATCAATGCAATGAGTCACAAAGATCAACATTGGCAGTTTAATAAGACAATTAGTCTATTATCAAGTAGTAATATAAAAAATGCACAACTTATGGTTGTGAACAAATGCTTGATAATTTTTGAATTACTAAAACATTAACCATTGAAATATATTTCTTTTTAGACTAAGAAGAAGAAGGCAACCTCATGTATTTTTAGCAAAGAATTTTGTCGCAGGACTTTTCCTTAGTTCAGCTAAAGATGGAGTCCTTGTTCCACCGTCACGAAAATTTAGGCTTAGGCTTGAAGACTACTTGAAGAGTGAGAAAAATGGGATTTATTAGGCATAAAGAAAAAAAAAGAGTCAGAGCCTGTGCTTCCTGCCCTTGGCATTCGCTCCTCACAGATTAAATCCCAGATTACACACAGGAAGAGGAGGGGCCAGGCTCCTCCCGTTTGCGGATGATTCCGACTTCTGTGGCTCCACCTCAGTGCTCGGCATATTGGAGTTTTGCCAGGGAACTCTTCCCTCCTGGTTGTCTCAATTTGATCCTTTCTTCATTCTTTAAGATTAGAAACAGGCAAATATTTGAATCCTTTTCATTCTTACATAATATATTAACTTATTGCTTACCAAAAATAGAAGAAAAAAATTATCGTTTACCTATGCAAATATAATTATGCATTTATATAATGTATAACGCTTTACTCAAAATATTTTGATTTTTTATTTCTTTATTCTAGCAATCATTGAAATATAGCAATACTAGTTTAACTTTCAACAACAGAGAACACATCGATTTGTGCTAATCCTGATTAAAAACTTAAATTCATTTTCAATTAAAACAACCCGACTTTACTAAAGAATAATTACCATCTAAAAAAAGGACAGAAAAGGCCATTGTTTTGTGTTCTCAAATGTGTTAAACAACTCTTGATAATAAGAAGAATTTAATGAGCCAATATGTGTGAAATCACTGTTTTAAACGACAGGAATTTAAAATACTATGTTGAATTGTCATTCCGAGTAAAGCAAATGAGCTATCCGCTTCGTTTTGTATGGCTTTTAGTTCAGTTTTTATATGTGTCTTTTGAAGTAGGCAGGCAGTTTTTGCTAACCTGGTTTTATAGATGAGGAAACTGAGAAATACAGTCATACAATTAATAACCTGTAGAGTGAGGCTCAATTACAGATGTTTGACCCTGAGTCCATTGCTTTTTTAACAGACTTACATAGATTCAACTGAAAAATAAATTCTCTTGATTTCGACTTTAATCTCACCCAATACTGAAGAAGCCCTTTATAGAATCTGAAGGCAGTAACAATCTCATTAACTAGCTCTGCAAGACAGAAAAGCTCCCGGGCAGTTTTCATGCTGATCAGAAACATGCTAACCAAAATAAAAAGCATCAACAACAGAGGAGGGAAAACAGGAAGGAATAACAATAGACAAAAGTCAAAGGGAAAAAAGCCCTACCTGGGGAGAGTTTTGAAGATCAAGTTCAATACGGATGAGAAGTTGCTAGTACATAGGAATGATACAAATAGTGCTGCCCAGTCAATGTTTCTGATAAGTTAGAAATGTTTTAAAAATTAAAATAATAATAATAACAACATGTTTGGTAGTTTAGAGGAGCTCTGTGTTTAGTTGGCACATTGGATATATGTTGACATTATACCCAATATAAGTATATATCTGCTGGGATAGGATATGTTTGGGGAGATGAGGAGAAATCAATGGGCATATTTTTAAAGGCTAATTTGTGTTTTGCTGGTTTCCTCCAAACAGGGTGGAGGCAGTCAAAAGGCCACTGATCAAGGCCTTTGGGTAGTCTGCAATTTAATTAAGACCAAATTACAAATTCTAATTACCTGGCACCAAAGAAGCCAATGTGTGAATGTTTGTCTAGTATTCAATACACTATTCAAGGGCTTCTCTTCTTGGATTCAGCTAGTCTCTCATCAGAAACAGACATGGAAAGATTTTATGTTAATCAATTTTCTCATCCTCGATGAATTAAAAATATAAATGACGCAAGTCTGAAAAACATAAAATGTAAACCAGTTAAAACATTATCTTTATAAAGAAAATTACATTTATAATTGTAAATTGACTTTCTAATTTTGTATTTAAGAAAGCAAAAGACGGAAGATTAACATGTATTGACTATTATATTACCAAACATTTGGCTAGAAACTTAAGAGGTCTGTTCTTTTATTAAAATAACCTCAGAAATGTATGCAGTAGGGATGAGAAAATTGAGTATTGGAGTAGATATATACACTAAAAAATATTTAGCCAAGATTTACACCCCAAAGACATCTACCTTCAAAGCCCATGATCCTTTTAACCTATCACCATCTTACATTCCTTCCCTCTTCTTTCTCCATTCCACATGTAATAATTACAGTAATTGTGAATGAGATTTTTTTTATTTCTTTGAAGAAATAGAATCCATTCATGTCCACTCTTAGCTAAATCAGATTATAGTGGGGAGAGAAGGGAAAGGAACACAGAGGGAGCTTAAAAAGGAAAGCTTTGTCTTTTAAATAGCAATTCCAAAACCATATGGATGCAGTCATTTAGGATGTAATCAAGATTCCATTGAAAGGTGACAAAATTATTTTATTAGCGTCAAATTATTACTTGTATCATAGAATCAGAAATTGTAGCTCACAAAATGCTTGATTTCTGGGGGCAGATTAGACCATAAATTCAGAGGCTCTTTCCCACTTACTCCAAGTCGTATTCTCCATTTCAACACTAATGTCAAAGCTATTGTTACACTCTTAGTTTACAGTTTGTTTGTGTCACATTTTAAAAATATAAGTGGTTAGGTGGCCACATGAATGAATGGGACTTTGCAGTTGAGATTGTCACAAATGGCTCTACCTGGAGAAAAAAGAAAACTGGATCCTTATCTAATACTATATTCAACGTTAAAATTACAATATATTCAATAGATTAAACGTCCACAAGTGAAGAGTCAGATAACAAATTCAATAGAAGAAAAGACCGTGCAACACCTTGTGATATAAGAGTGAAGTAAGACTTTCTAAACAAAACCCACAAACGCTGAACTATAAAAAATTCAATTACAACTCAGCATGAAGAATTTATCTTAAACAAAAACGCCATGAATAAAATCAAACAAGAGATGATAAGAACTGATACCTATATAGTGTTTACTGTGTGCCAGAGTACTTATGCTCATTTTGCTGATGACTCAAAAAGAAAACGAACAAAAACCTAGGTAAGTAACTTGTCTAAGATTACTGGGAAAGTAAGTGAAGAATCCACATTCTTTACCACTATGACATACATTTTCGCTCTGCCCAATTGAGAGAAATATTTGCAATATCAAAAAAATCAAGGACTGACTAAGAATATGCAAAGAGCTCCTGCAAATCATCATTATCAGCAACAACCAGAAGAAAGATGAAAACAAATGAAACATGAATAAAGATTACATTAAAGCATTTGACAAAGCTGAAAGCATCAAAACAACAACAGACTCTAAACCACATCAGAAATGGAAAACTATAAATTAAAACAAGAAGATATTGCTTTATACTTCTTAAGCTCACACATTTTAAACAGTTGGATAAGTCAAGTTGGTGTTGGAATATAAACAGATGTTGAAATACAGGGACACTCTGTATTACCGATGGGATTCAAGTCTGGTGCAACATTTTGGACAATTTATGGCACAATTTTAAGTAAATTGAAATATTTGCTTACATCTGGGTTACGTCCCAAAAAAATTCTCATATAGGCCCCTCGGGGGACATGAGTGTAGATATTAATCACAGTTATATTTGTGGAGAATGGGCTGTTTGAAGTAGTGTGGTTGTCTGTGACTGGGGAAATGTATTTGTAAAACGTGGTGGGTGCACATCATTGAGGATAATGCAGCAAGACTAGATAGTTGTCATATAGACGTAGACAGAGCTAAAGAAGGAAACAATGGAGAGACAAAAAATAATAATAATGAGAAAGAGATAAAATCTACAAAACAATACCATATTTATAAATTAAAATAATATGCACCACAAACAACAATAGATATGTTATAAAAGCATATATCAACAAAGTGATGCATAGAAAATACTTCTGAAAAGTAAATGTTGACTGAGAGTAGGGAATGAAGTTAAAAATGAGTAAAACATTCAGTCAACAAGAGATGGGTCTTGTATAGATCAATGTTGATAATTTTCCATGAAATGAGAGACGTAATTACTTCAAGCAATTACACTCAAAATCTAACTACAACAGAAAGAAAAAGTAGTTTTTTTATTGATGTTAGACATTAGATGAATAAGGTTTTATTAATCACCCATTTCATTTATAGTTACTGAATCAGGCAGTTTTTCTACATTTTAATTTGTATTCTTCTCAAAAATACCTGTAATAGATATATTTTCTGCGATTTACAGGTAAGAGGAGGTCTAAATATGAAATGACCTGCTAGGAACTGACAAAGCTAGAAGGCAATCTCATGTACATCATGAGTTTTAAAAGAGTATACTCATTTCACTTCATTTACATAATATTTTCAAAGGGACTTACATTCAGCTTTTAGGAAATACAAGAAAAATAAGATTTGTATTACTGCAGGACTTCCTAGTATCTTTAATTTCCCAGTATCAGGAGTTTGTAGCATTTTCGGAGGAAAAACAGCACCACAGATGTAAATACAACTCTCATTAAAGGAGCAGAACTTACTGGATGTAATGGAAAAAATAAAAAGCAAAAAACATTTTTTTTTCTTAGTTCTGGCTACCATTCAAGCTCTCTTGAAACTGGTTTTCTCTTGCCCTCAGATAAAATATCGGTTGAGTCTCATAGCTTATGTCCTCTCTTGAGAAATTAAACATATATGTGTGTGTGTGTGTGTGTGTGTGTATGTATATATATTTTTTAAGACAGAGTCTTGCTCTGTCACCCAGGCTGGAGTGCGATAGTGCGATCCCAGGTCACTGCAACTCCGCCTCCTAGGTGCAAGCAATTCTCCTGGCTCGGCCTCTTGAGTAGTTGGGATTACAGGCACTTGCCCCATGCCTGGCTACTTTTTGTATTTTTATTAGAGACAAGATTTCACCATATTGCCCAGGCTGGTCTCGAACTCCAGGCCTTAAGTGATCCCCCTGGCCCCTCAACCCTGCCTTGGCCTCCCAAAATGCTGGGATGACAGATGTGAACCACTGCGTCTGGATAAGAAATTAAAAAATATATATATGTGGTCAGTTATATTCACAAGAATGGTCTCAGTTTATTAATTAATTTAATAAAATGTAATGATCAAAATAATCCAAATTTCTCTTCAACTGAAGCTCTTTCCTGCCCTCAGTGTGGTCTTGCTTTGAGCTGGCTGCCTGAACTGAGACCCTACAGCTGACTTCTACATCCTTTCTTTCACTTTTAGTTTCTAGCCAACATCATTTGATTTAGGAGAAGAGAGTAAGAAGGACAGTTAAAGAGAGCTGGGACTATTTGTAATGTTCCAGGTGAAACATGATAACGGTTACCACCTGAGCCAGGAATCATAAATATCTCCTGAATTATTACACTAGTCTTCCCCTCCACCTCTCTCTCCTACTTTCTATGCTCAACACAGAAGCTAGGGTGACCCATTTCAAGCATTACTCATGCCACTCATCGGCTCAGAATCTTCTAACTGCTCCCCACTTTATCAGCATAAAAGCTAAAATCTTTGGAAATCCGCATATAATCTGGATGCTACCACCTTTCTCACTTAACTTCTGCAACCCCAGCCTCTGTCTGTTCAGTCTCTGTAAACGTTACCACCCTGAATTTCTTTCCCTGAACACATAACATCAAGTATAGCCAAAACGTGGACACTTAACAGGGAGAGTTCAGTTACCCCTCAAATCCCAGGCTTCTTCCCACTACCACAGCCTGTCACTCTTAGATTTTTTTAGGTCTACATTTCACATCTTCCCTAGGACATATATTAATTTTTTTGGCAAGATCTACTTGAAATTTGTCTTTTATTATACTTAAATGAAAGGGGTACAGTTCCTACTCATCCCTCACAGTTGTGTGAGGAATCACTCAAGTGGTGCAATATTCTCATTAATAATTTATTTTTTTCAGCTCTATTTATGTATAATTGACAAGTAAAAATTGAATATATTCAAGGTGCACAGTGCGATGATTTGATATATGTGTACATTGTGAAATAATTACCAAAATCAAGTAATATTTCCTTCACTAATATAATATTGGGTTATTAAAGATTCCTTCAATATGCCTTAGGGATTTAAAAGAAAAAGACAATAAAATGTAGGCTCACCAATTATAGTTTATTCATTGATGTTCAATGGTAGATTTATTTATTCATTCAAAGAATACTTGTAGAGGTCCCTGCTACGATCCTAGCCCTATCTTCGGAGCTGATTATTTGTTACTCAAAAAAATTCACAGGAAGCTCACATTTTAGTTGAGGGTAGACAAAGAATAACTCAGTCAACCTACTTGTAAAGAAAGAAGCCATTCAGATTGTGATAAGCACTTAAAAAAAATATCAAGTGAAGTGAGTTGATTAAAAAATTACAGGGCATGCCTGAGAAGTGAATTCAAGACATTTTAACTCTTTAAAATTAGAGCATGCTCATATTGTATTTAATGTATATAGTAATCTCATACATACATGTGTATATACATATGTGCAGACACACATATATATATTAACGTATGCATACATTGATTTTTCTTTATATAAAAGTGCAGAGTATGAATGTCTCTATTTATTTTATATCATATACATACAATTGTTTAAATAAATTTCTAAATAAATAATGTATCAACAATATTTTCCACTATGTATATTTCCTGAGAGTTAAGTTGACTCACATTTCTACTTCTATAAATTGATGGCCTTTATAATGAGTTTACACTTTTACAGACTGATGATTTTGTGAACAACCTACAATTTGTAGGTATATGTTATTTTTAATCTTTCATTTTTATCTCTCTAGTTATGTTGTCAAATAGATAAGTTACCGACTTAAACTTCTTGCCTTCTAATTTATAGTATTATAAACTTAAAATGTTTCCCACTGTGCAGACACGTATTTAAGGATACAGAGGAAAGTCTTGCTTATAGTGAACATTCTTTCAATTGAAATATAGATTCTCCATTTTTAACAGTAAGTCAAATGATATTCTGGCTCCAGGATATGTTTTATAATTCACTTCTAATGGCTTGTTAATCATGAGAATGTCTTCATTTTCTCAGCTTGTATCTTCTTTCTGTACCTTTTCCCCTTCAACTCCTCTAACTGACACCAAGACCAGGAAACTTCTAGGTTAAAAATTATTTTATCACTATCTTACTTAGTTTAAGCTTTCCATGAATTTATTATTTCTATTTTCTTTTTTTCATCTATAATAAACACCATTTGAATTGCCATAATTCTACATTTTAGTACTCAGAAATGATTTAAGAGTTGGAATTTATTTTTTTCTCCTTCAGTAAATTTTAAAAGAAAAAGAGTATAGTATACGAACATCTTTCATCCACATAATAAATTATAAATTCACACTTCTTTGAAAAATGTTCAGTTTCCTAGCAAAACAAACGTGTACATTAACACTCATCATAGAGAGTAACACACAACTACATTCCCTATGAAAAGAATCTTTATGTACTTTATAGAATTTATGAAGAGAAGTCCTTTTAAACACCACTGAATGATACCATCTGTGGTTGGAAGTACAACAGATATTCAGTATCACATCACAAAGAAGGCAATATGAGCTGCAGCTCAGAAGTGTCTTGTATTCCTGGATAGTTAGAATGTCTTTCTATATGCTTTTTTAAAACTAAGTAACACATATTTATTCTAAAACACAGATGCGACACAAGAAAAAGTACTCATTCGTAATATCACCAAACAGAGATAACCATTTATTTTTATGTTATCTTAATTGGAATGCTTAGTACTGTGCTTGCCATGGGATAACCATTCACTAAAAGGTAGCCATTATTAGTAGTAATATAAATAATATTTTCCATAGAGTATAATGTGTTAAGTAAAATTTTTATTAACTAAGATAACCATTGCTCTTTTTTGTATGAATAATATAAATCAGGCATCTTAGATGTTTGATGACGTTCAGCATTGTCTTTTACCTTAATGCATTTATTAACAATCAAAATATAAATGGCTGATAGAGAGCATTCAGTAAGTACTAGGAGATACAATAAACAACATATATTTATGGTTTAATCTACCCTATATTATAAAGTAGATATCATTCAGGTAGATATCACGGTAGTAACAAAGACACAGAGAGATTAAGATCTTCAAGATTATACAGAAAATAAGGAAGAAAGAAGCCAAAATCAAAATCCAAACAATGACTCCAGAGCCTGTTGTTCTTTATACCACAAGATATACTAATACATGGTTATAGGCATAGGAAGCAGAGGAAGGAAGTTTTGATTGTGAAAGGCACTCCAGTGTGTAAATGGGTTTCATCTGAAGACAGTCTTGGGAAATACATTATTTGAGCTGTACTTGAGACACATTGGTTATTCCAAAATCTTAGTGTAAATATTTAGGTGAATACAATTCAATATTCTATAATTCAAACTCACCTCTGCCTTCACTAGGTTACCCCAAGATACCAGGGTGGCCATGATGACATGAGGAGAGGTTTTACCCTAGATGCCATAACCGATTCTGGCATAAACTAGTAGGTAAATCTTGGGCAATGTGTTAGCCTTTGATGTACACTAACATCCTCTATCCAGACAAAGTGAGGATACAGTCTGTCATTTAATGACTTTATACTATTTTAGGAAAAATAATTATTAGAACCCATTGTCTCCACCATTTTACCTGCAAATGCTGTATCTGATACTCATCAAAGCTGTGTCTTCTTCAACACTCAGCGCAGATCCTTTATTCTCCAAGGTAAATGTTTTCAATCTGTTTCAATTCTTGTAAATGTCTCCATATCTGATTCTTATAACACCGTGTACTGTTTATTCAACTGTTATGACCTTCCTTTTCTCAATCCTTGTGTTGCTTTGAATTTCAATGTACCTCGTGCATTGCTATTTAACCAGGTAAAACCTTATTTTGCTTCCCAAAGTCTTCTGTGAGTATAACAATAACAAAAATTATGTTATATTTGTTTCTACACCAACATTATTGTTCCCAAAGTAGAAATTTAATATATAAATAAATAATAATTAATTAACATATAACTCATTCATTTAACAATGAAAATGAAATATTCTTATAGTTGCCTACCTCCCTACGGTGACTTTGATTTCCCTGTCAAATTATATTTATCTTAAAATTTAAAAAGATTGTCTTTGTCTTTAGAAACAATTTAAAAGTTTAGCAGAGGTGAATTAATAAAAAAGGGGAAAATATAAATTGCAAAAAACAAAAAGCAAAACAAAACACTATTAGAAACTATGTGGATAAAATGAGCAGGCTAATTCTTTACCACTCCGTTATCTAGAGGTTGATGCAACTGAAGGAAATTTTGATGTGAAAAATCATACAAATAATTCAACAAATCCATGAGTTGGTTCTTTGGAGGAATAAATAAGGTAAACAGACTATTTTAGATAAAAAGAGAGAAGATTCAGATAAACACAATCAGAAGTTACAAAAGGGACATTATCACCGAAATACCTCGAAGACCTCACAGAAATACAGAAACCCTGAGACTACTATGAACACCCCTCTGCACACAAGCTAGAAAACCATAAGAGATGGATACATTCCTGAAAACACACAACCTCTGAAGAGTGAACCCTGAAGAAATTGAATCCCTGAACAGACCAATAATACGTTCCAAAATTGAATAAGTAATAACAAGCTTACTAACCAGAAAAAGTCATGGACCAGATGGATTCATAGCCAAATTCTACCAAATGTAAAAAGAAGAATTGGTAGTATTCCTACTGAAACTATTCCCAAAAATTGAGGAAGAGGAACTCCTTAATAACTCATTCTTGAGACCAGCATAATCTTGATACCAAAACCTAGCTGAGACACAATAAAAAAGAAAAACTTCAGGCCAAGATCCTTGATGAACATCTCTGCAAAAATCCTCAACAAAATACTAGCAAACTGAATCTAGCAGCACATCAAAACCTTAATCCACCATGATCAAGTAGGATTTATCCCTGGGATGCAAGGTTAGTTCAACATATGCAAATCAATAAGTGTGATTTATCACATAAACAGAACTAAAACAAAAACCACATGATTATCTCAATAGATGCAGAAAAGGCTTTTGATAACATTCAAAATCCTTTCATGTTAAAAAACCTCAACAAACTAGGCATTGAAGGAAGGTTCCTTTAAATAATAACTTTGTCATCTATGGCAAACCCATAGGCAACATCATACTGCATGGCCAAAAGCTAGACACATTCCCCTTGAAAACTGGAACAAAACAGGAATGCCCTCTCACACCATTCCTATTCAACAAAGTACTAAAAGTCCTAGTCAGAGTAATCAGGCAAGAGAAAGAAATGAAAAGCATCCAAATAGGAAAAGAATATGTCAAATTATCTCTGTTTTCAGATGCTGTGATTCTACACCTAGAAAGTTTCATACTATCTGCCAAAAAGCTCCTTAATCTGATAAACAACTTCAGCAAAGTTTCAGGATACAAAATTAATGTACAAAAATCAGCAGTATTCCTATACACCAATAAAATACAAGCTGAGCGACAAATCAAGAATGCAATACTATTTACAATAGCCACAAAAGGAAAAAAATGCCTAGGAATACAGCTAGCCAGAGAGGTGAAAGATCTCTACAATAAGAATTACAAAACACTGCCCAAAGAAATCAGAGATGACACAAACAAATGGTGAAAACATTTCATGCCGATGGGTAGGAAGAATCAATATAGTTAAAATGGCCATATTGCCCAAAGCAATTTATAGATTCAATGTTATTCCTATGAAGCTATCAATGACATTCTTCACAGAACTAGAAAAAAAACTATTTTAAAATGTGTAGGGAACATAAAAGAGCCTGAATAGTGAAAGCAGTCCTAAGCAAAAAGAAAAAGACTGGAGCCATCACATTACCAAACTTCTGACTATGCTACAAAGCTACAGTAATCAAAACAGCACAGAACTGGTACAATAACAGACACATGGACTGATGAAACAGAATAGGGAGCCCAGTAAAACTGCCACACACCTATAACCATTTCATCTTCAACAAAGTTGACAATAACAAGCAATGGAGAAAGGGCTCCCTATTCAATAAATGGTGCTGAGATAACTGGCTAGTCATAGGCAGAAAATTGAAACTGGACCCCTTCCTTTCACCATATGCAAAAATCAACTCAAAATGGACTAAAGACTTAAATGTAAAACATAAAACTATAAAAACGCTGGACAATAACCTAGGAAGTACCATTCTGTACATAAGATCTGGCAAAGATTTCATGATGAAGATGTCAGAAGCGATTTCAACAAAACCAAAAATAAACAAATGGGACCTAATTAAAGAGATTTTTCACAGCAAAAGAAACTATCAACAGAGTAAACAGACAACTTACAGAGTGGGAGAAAATATTTGCAAACTATGCATCCAACAAAGTTCTAACATCCAGAATCTATAAGAAACGTAAATTAACAAGCAAAAAAATGACCCCATTAAAAAGTAGGCAAAAGGCATGAACAGATAAAGGAAGACATACAAGCAACCAATAAACATATGAAAAAATGCTCATCATCACAAATCACATCAGTCAGAATGCCTATTATTAAAAATTCAAAAAATATAACAACAGGTGCTGGTGGGGTTGCAGAGAAAAGAGAATGCTTATACACTGCCAGTGGGAATGGGAATTACTTCAGTCATTGTGGCAAGCAGTTTAGTGATGTATTAGTCTGTTTTCACACTACTATAAAGAACTACCTGAAATTGGGTAATTTATAAAGAAAAGAGGTTTAACTGACTCACAGTTCTCCAGACGTAACGGGAAGTATGACTGGGAGGTCTCAGGAAACTTACAATCATGGCAAAAGATGAAGGGGAAGCAAGCACTTTTTCACACGGAGACAGGAGAGAGTGGGAATAAAGGAGGATGGGCCACACACTTTTACAACATCAGATCTCCTGATAACTCACTCACTATCATGAAAACAGGAAGGGGGAAAACCACCCCCACAATCCAATCACCTCCCACCAGTGTCCTCCTCTAATTTGACTTGAGATTTGGGCAGGGACAAAAATCTAAACCATATCTTTCCACCTTTGGCCTCTTGCAAATTTCATGACCTTCTCGCATTTCTAAATACATTTATTCATTCTCAAGAGTCCCCCAACCTTAACTTATGTCAGCAAAACTGAAAAGTCTACAGTCCAAAGTCTCATCTGAGACAAAGTAAGTCCTTTCAGCCTATGAGCTTGTAAAAGCAAAAGCAAGTTAGTTACTTCCAAGATATAACGTGGGTACAGGCATTGGGTAAATGCTCCCATTCGAAATGGGAGAAATTGGCCAAAACAAAGGAACCACAAGCCCCATGGAAGTCTGAAACCCAGCAGAACAGTTATTAATCTTAAAGCTCCAAAATAATCTCCTTTAGCTCCATGTCTCAGATCCAGGGAATGCTGATGCGAGAGCTGGGCTCCCAATGCCTTGGAAGCTCTGCCCCTGTGCTTCTGCAGGGTACAGCCCCTGCAGCTCCTTTCACAGGCTGGGGTTAATGCCTGCAGCATTTCTAGGCATGCAGTGCAAGCTGTTGATGGATCTACCATTCTGGGCTCAAAGTATTGGTGGATCTACTATCCTAGGGTTTGGAGTACGGTGGCCCTTTCCTCACAACTGTGCTAGGAAGTGCCCCAGTGGAAACTTTGTGTGGGGACTCCAACCCCACATTTCCCCTCCACACTGCCCTACTATAGGTTCTCCATGAAGGCTCTGCCTCTGCAGCATATTTCTGCCTGAACATCCATGTGTTTTCACACATCCTCTGAAATCTAGGTGGAGGTTGTCAAATTCTTTCCTTCTGCATACCCAGAGGCCCAACAGCATGTGGAAGCCACCAAGGCTTGTGGCTTGCACCGTGTGAAGCCACTGTCTGACCTGTACCATGGCCCCTATTAGTCACAGTTGGAATCAGAGCAGCTGGGACTCAGGACACCATGTCCTGAGGCTGCATAGGCCTAGCCCACAAAACCATATTTCCCTTCTAGGACAGGGGCAAAATGCCACCAGTCTCTTTGCTAAAGCACAGCAAGCGTCACCTTGATTCCAGTTCCAAACAAGTTCCTCAACTCCATCTGAGACCACCTCAGCCTGTACTTTTTTGTCCATATTACTATCAGTATTTTGGTCAAAACCAGTAAACAAATCTCTAAAAGTTCCAAACTTTTCCACATCTTTTTTGTCTTCTGCTGGGTCCTACAAACTTTTCCAACCTCTGCTAATTACCCAGTTTTCAAGTTGCTTCCACATTTTCAGGTATCTTTATAGCAATGCCCCCCTCTTCTGGTACCAATTTTCTGTGTTAGTCTGTTTTCACACTGATATAAAGAGCTACCCGAGACTGAGCAATTTATGAAAAAAAAAGAGGTTCAACTGAGTCACAGCATCATAGACTTAACAGGAAGTATCGCTGGAGGGTCTGAGGAAACTTACAATAATGGCAGAACAGAAAGAGGAAGCAAGCACCTTCTTCACATGGTGCAGGAGAGACCGAGAGTGACATGGGAAGTGCCACACACTTTTAAGTCACCAGATCTCATGAGAACTTACTTTCACAATAACAACATGGGGAAATCTGCCCCCATGATCCAATTATCTTCCACCATGTAATTGTATTCCACCCCTCCCCTGACACATGGGGATTACAATTTAACATGAGATTTGGGTGAGGACACAGAGTCAAACCAAATCAGGTGATTTCTCAAAGAACTTAAAACAGAATTACCGTTCAACCCAGCAATCCTATATCTATATCTATATCTATATCTATATCTATATCTATATCTATATCTATATTTATCTATCTACTAATCTGTCTACTGATCTATCTCTCTCTATATATATATCTATCAGTAGATAGATGTCGGTAGATATATAGATAGACAGATTGACAGAGAGATAGAAGACAGATAGATAGATACACACGCACACACCCCCCATATAAATTGTTCTCCCATAAAGACACATACATGCATATGTTAATCACCCCACTATTCACAATAGTAAAGACATAGAATCAACACAAATGTCCATCAACTGTAGACTGGATTAAAAAAAATAGTACATATACACCATGTAATACTATGCAGCCTTAAAAAGAATAAAACTATATCTTTTGCAGCAACATGGATGGAGCTGGAGGATGTAATCTTAAGCAAACTAACACAGGAACAGAAAACCAAATAATGAATGCTCTCACTTACAGGTGGGAGTTAACCATTGGGTCCACATGGTCACAAAGAAGGGAACAGACACCGAAGCCTACTTGAAGGTTGAGGGTGGAGGATGGTGAGGACGATAAAACTACCTATTTGATACTATGCTTGTTACCTGGGCGACAAAATAATCTGTACCCCAAACCCCCATGACATGCAATTTATCTATATAACAAATCTATATGTGTACCCCTGAACCCAAAATAAAAGTTAAAAATGAGGTTCGTGCATTAAGCATTCTCACTTCTAGAAGTGTAATATTTTTGTGACTTCAAGTCACCTAAATTTTTGCTTATCTTGACACTGAATAAAACAAATCATCTTAGGGTTTGAAGGTCTAATACCTCAGATATGAGACAATCAACTTGTAAGTTTGAATCAGCTCCTAAAGGACACTGAGGGGTTAAGGAAGCAGCTTGTCATGATGACAATGCCACTATAATGGGAAGTAGTATGGAATCAGTTGTTAACCTCAGGGCTTCAGTTTTCACCATGCCACTCTAGGATTACAGTGGGATTCAGTGACTGATGATGGTGAGGAAGAGGAGGAGAAGGATGTTGATATTTTGAGCTAAGATATAAGACATGGATGTAACTCAAGAACTTCCGACCCTTCTCAAGGACCACAGCACTTCAGCATTTTGGCATAAAAAACCGAGTCAAGGAATTCAACTTTGAAACATAATCAAAATGTAAATCATATTTGTGAAATAAAATACAATAAAAATATGAATTAATATCAGCAGGTTGACCTTCATCCACTAGCACTGAATTCATTCTTCTTTCTAATGTTTTTCTGTTTTCATCAATTTTGTGTGTTCTTTTTTTTCTTCAATTTTTAACTCATCTATTTCTAGTTCTGTTAATTAAGACTATATGTAAACACTATGAGGGGGCACAAGGAAACTTTGTTGGGGGTGAAAATATTTTATAACTTGCCTGTGGTACTGGTGATGTGACTGTGAACATCTGTGAAAGTGCATTGAACTGTATGCCTTAAAAGGTGACTCTTACTTTACTTCAGTAATGCCTCAATAAATCTGATGCTGGAAAGTTTCAATATCAAAAATATTTGTATTTCGGTGACTTGTGTCTGTGCACTTACATATCCTCCAACATAAATTTTATTAATTTCATAAAAGTTTGTGTATTTTATATTTATAATATCACATTTTATTTATCAATTCACTTATACTATGTTTGCAATGCATTGGCAGATTTTTTACAACATCCATGAAGCATCACCAGTGAGAGCCATATTAACGACTATTGGTCAGATAATCAAGAGGGATAAATGCCTGGTAGCTTTGAAATTTTCAGTTACTACTCAGATGTCCAGAAATTTATTTTTCCTAATTTTCTGGCAAATAACTATAAGTAACTCTCTATTTTACTAATGACTCAGATTAACGGCATGTTAAGGGAATTCATTAATTCCAAATTCAATATACCGTCACTTTTTTGTAAAAGTATTAATCAAATTTAACATATTTCTTGCCCCTTTTCTTTACCTGTCCCCCATAGGTGATCAATTTTACTGAAATCAGTGGGAGAGGCTATCAGAAGGGAGAAGGGAGAGAGTAGGAAATTGATATTGTTCTGAAATCACTTTTCATGCCATCCTATGTTCCTTCTGACCTCTGCGGTCTTATATTTTATTTCATTGGAGTATCCTGTGCTGGCATCAGGTGAAGTGACAGTGCTTTGATAGTGTTTGAGCATTCTGCACTGGTATCAGTTACTGGTGTCAATGGTCCCTGTTGTGGCCCTCAGTAGTGACTGTGAGCTCCATGTCTTCTGTGTCCTCTTAGTCCCACCCTCTTCTGAGATACACTCCCTTCCAGTTCTTCCAACTGTCCTATTTTTTCAGGAGCTTAGAAATTATTGGCTACATTTGTCTGTACAAAGTTAGAGTATGTATACATTCTTCCAGACTGTTCACTTAGACACACTAGATGTGAATTTACCACCAAGATATCATGTTGCTCTGGCATCTTGGTGAACATCAAGATTTCCAATAAATCTGCAGTCTTCTTAATACCACAGCTGGAAAATATTAACAATCCTCACCCCATCTTTGTCTTGGAAGGGGGCTGGCTAGCTAGCCCCTTTCTTAGGTGCCAGTCCACCTGCAACTATGATTCCTTTATCATGGATGATGGTTGTAAAGGTTAAAACCAGAGGTTTGAAATACGTCCGAATACTTTTTAAATTTTAAGCCAGTTACCTTTTTCCATTGGTAACATATGTTACCATTTCAGTCAGTACACTACATAGGCAGCGTACAGTTCCTCCTTTCACAGTGGATGGACTTCTTACAATTTTACAAGTAGTTAATTAATCAGTGTATTTGATTTAAAATTTTGCTTTCTTTGTGTTTAAAATTTACATTATAAGATAATTGGTTATCTGAAAGATACAAGTTTAGAAAAGCAAATTTTATTTATTTTTACTGGAAATATATTTACCTTTAGTGTCTTAAGAATATAAAACTCAATGAATTGTTACACGTGAAACATATATTTTAACAAACAAGTGTATATTTTTATTCTCATGAATGCTGTGTTCTTTGTAAACTCATAACTCTGTCCTGTTAGACTGACAAATACAAAAGTAAATTAATTGCAGATGTATGAAACTTGTCTTTCCTTTAAAATACATGTTAATAATATAAAGAATGACAGAAATATTTGTCTTCAGTATTTTATACTCCATTCAAATTTGAAGTTTACTTTGTTTTTCTTATGGCTTTTCTGCATTATTATATTTCCATGATATTGAAATATTGATATTCTATAAAATATTCTATAAAAATGTTTCATGGGTATTAAATAACATTTCTGTAATATTTTGAGGCAACTTTATTCTGTACATTAAAATATTTTGACGATGTCTTTGTAGGTTGCACCCTTTATCAATATAAAATGACTCATCATTGTCCCTTTCAGTTGTTTTGCTTTGAATTTAATTTTACATGATGTTGATATTGTATGGCAACTACTACTATACTACATTTGCATTTGCTGAATATATATTTTTTTCACTTTTAATATTTTTTTGTCTATGATTTTGTTTTACTTCTACAAAGAGCATAACTGTTTTTATGTGTCCTTATATGAATGGTACTATTAAAACTTTAAATTCAATATATGTATTATTTTGCCTGGTATATTTGACTATTTGTCTTATGTTTTTTCCTCCTCAAGAATTTCCTATAAAAGCTTCATATTTTATAACAAATACTTGTTGGGTCACTGCTCAACCGTGCCTCATCTTCCCTCACAGGAATGCTGATACTAGTTGTCAATCTCATTGTAGGAGTACCATCAGTTTACTTAGCCTACCACCCACACGTGTAGATGCTCAGAATAAAGGAAACAGCTTTTCTTTCTGTTGTGGCAAGCTTGTACTTTCCAGGAAACACAAGCATATTTTATATTTGCTTCCTAGACCAATGATTCATAACCATTTTTACACACATAGAATCATCTGGAAAGTTTTTACAAAAAGGCAACGTGTGGGCTACTCCCAACCTCACCCCTCTTCCCGACCAAGATTCTGATTTAATTCCTCTGGGATGAGCTCTCAAAATGAGTACGTTAATAAAAATGTCTTCAAGTGATTTAATTGTAGCCAGAATCTCCATTATATACTATTCACCAGCCTTCCCCTTCTGCCCCTGCAGCTCTCACTTTGTCCTTCCCACCCACTCTGAGCTCTGGAACAGATTTCTTCTCATGTTGTAGCTTGCATGTTTGCTGACCTTTCTGCAAAGTTATCCCCTGAATATATTCCCAACATTCATTCTGGCTTTCAGGCTTAGAGATGTCATCTTTTGCTAGTTTTCAACTCTGTTATCAATATTTCTTTTTATACAGTCATTACAGTGTTCAGTAAAAGTTCTGAAAATGGTAGGGTGGGGAAGATATAAACAACTGTGTTGAGTTTTGAATCAGAACCAACTCTCAGTATGGAATTGTTATCAAATAATTACTATTTGATGATACTTTCAAAGTTCCGATGTAGAAACTGATTCCTATGTATTCTTCATGCCTAGATAGTAATGACGAAATATCCAAAAAATTAAACTAGATTAAAAGACAATTAAAATGTTTTCTACTTATAGGATAATGTGCATTTTAAGGAATATTTCATAATACAACAAAGAAAGATCAGAGCATATAGTTTATACAGTTTATGATATACTTTTTATTGAAATTATATCTTTAATTGCTCTAGGATTAATCTAATGAAATTGTTGATAACAACAATCCAAGTAGTAATAGTGGTAGCATTTATTGATTTAAATTCAAGAAAAATACTCGTCTTTCAATTGCCAACATCATAATCATCATTATCACCAACAGCAACATATTTAAAACCTACTAAGTAATTAGTATATGCCAGGCCCTGTTCTAAATTCATTAACTTTTACATCTTTACAATAATACAATTATGTGAATATTGTTGTCAAACGTTGATGAAACAAAGACAAAGAGAGTTTAAACTGGTTGTTTGAGGTCATGGTGTTAGATGCAGGCAGACCAACTCTTACCCTTGTTCAAAGCCACTGTGAAGCCCTGTTTGCATGAATAATCTTTATTTTCTTCAGTATGCCTTTGGTTTTATTGTCAACATTTTACTATAATAAATGACTACTATTAATAACAAGAATAAAGTGTGAAGCAATAGTTATGAAAAATTTTTAGCTCAAGACAAATAATTACTGGAAGAATTTATGTGGACACTAACAATATTAAAACATTTGTTAAGTTCACTTGAGAGTCTTCATGTGCAAATGTCACACACAAATTTCTCTGAGACGAAAAAAAATCTTTTCCATTACTATTCCAAATGATAATTTATTTTTCCTGCTTTTTAAATGTTGACTCTTGGTCTACATTACTTAGGACTATAGAGCTTCAATTTTAGTTTTATGGAAATTAGATTAAGCTTGCCAAACACTTAGTAATCAATTGCTTTGCAAGGAATAGAAATAATCACTTTCATTAATATTTCCCAAAGGATCAGATTTCAATGCAACAACAACCTGTGGTTTGGACTGGTTAATGTAAATGTTTAACATGGTTGACAAAGAACCAGCTCTTTCATTTTATTAAGATAGATATCAGTACATATCTTAAATGTGTGTTTTGAGGCATATGGAAGAAGAAACGAGGTGACAAGTTGGAAATCAAGATAGTATTGAAAATGGTATGTCCACAGTGCTAGATGTCAAGCACTGTGCTTGTTACTATTGACTAAAGATACTGAGATAAGCTCATCTAGTAGAAGGAGAAATCCACTAATAAATAAATGATAATTTGACATGATTTATTTGATTCTGGAGTATGGAGAGTATATATATATATATATCCTGGTATAAATATATACCAGGAAACTAGAATACAACAAACTCCTTTAAAATCAGTGACTAAATATTACATTAGTATATTAGTATATTGGACACACATAATTCCTTGGATCCTTTATGTAAAATAAGAATGTCAAGCAGGGCATGGCGGCTCATGCCTGTAATGCCAGCACTTTGGGAGGCTGAGGCAGGCAGATTATGAGGTCAGGAGTTCAAGATCAGCCTGACCAACACAGTAAAACCCCATCTCTACTAAAATACAAAATTAGCCAGGCGTGGTGGCGGGCACCTGTAGTCCCAGCTACTCAGGAGGCTGAGGCAGCAGAATCGCTTGAACCCAGGAGGCAGAGGTTGCAGTGAACCAAGATTGCGTCACTGCACTCTAGCCTGGGCGACAGAGCGAGACACCATCATAAAAAAAAAAAAAAAGAATGTCGATAACATTTTTAATCTTTGTGGAAGAGTAATTTTAATATTTTCATAGAAGTATGTCCAAGATGTCCCAAGAAGAAAATGTCATTCAAAGTAAAACACTGAAATATATGGAAATAAAATAAATTTATGTATTTAACTCTGATTTCAATAAATAAACTCCTCATGATCAAATTCTCATCTTCTGTATACTTTACTTGATTCTTGGGCTAAGCCTGCTAACATAAAATGGACCATAAACATTATTATTTTTCATGCCTATATTTACATTTTTGGTAACTGTTGACAATGTACTTGTTATCAAACAGATTTTTCACATTTATATAAAATACAATGGATTTGTATTTTCCCAGAAAACCAGATAAGGCAGCAAGATGGGCCTAAAAGATCAAATCTAGTAAACATTCAGTCAGTCTCATATCAAATGTTTAAAACTAATTTAATAACTGCTCTTAGGATTAATAAAGAAAAAATCATTCAGCCTATAATTGTGTTGCCTTCTTCTTTAGTAGTTTTACCACATCAAGGAGCCGTGTTGAGTTCTCGGTTAAAACAAAGAAAAATATTCAAGTGAGAGCTGATGTGTCCACAGAAGTACGACACATTAATTGGTTGATTAATGATTAATATTCACCCGTTGATAGGCTACACTTCGCTATTGGTGACTTTTAATTCAGCCTGAATAGGTGAAATGCTTTGAAAATAGACAGTGATATTATAGACACTAAAGCTGTCAGAATTTGATGAAGAGGAAATGTGGCCTCTGCCGTTGGCCTATTAATGGCTTTGCCATATAAGTGATGTCATACACTTCTCTCTACTATTTCATTTAATAATGCACAAAATGAGTGTCATAATAAATGCCCATCCTTCTGGAGCTCAGTGCAGGAGGTGTCAAAAGAACAGCTATTTATAAACACCTTTGTTCCTCCCAGGCAAAGGTTGGAGCCAGTTTATAACAAAATCTCACCTACATCTCTCAGATGCAAGCTGGAGATCAGCAACAGAGAACACAGTGACTGTGGCAACTGAAAGATCTATTAAACATCTACATATGTGTTTGAAACGACTGTAGACCTATCTTTTGCTCACCTGGACTCTATGGTTGAAAATGTTGAGCTGGGGTTATCAGTATCTCATTATAAAACTCCCCAAGTAGTAAAAAGGCCTAAGATTAAAAGTCATCAGGTCATCTTTGTTCTAATAATGTTGCTTCTGATTTCACGCTTGAAGCTTATTTTGTTAAAATTGAACAAATGTTACACTGTGTCTTAATGTAATTTTTACAAGATACTCAATTTTGTATTCTAAAGACTGACATATAGATATACGTATTTTTATTACAACTATGTATGCCACTTTTTTGCTAAGTTATATTTACAATAACTTCTCTTGAAGTTGATGGCATTTTAAAAGTCTTAGAAATGCTGTATGTGGAGATTAAACCATAACAGTTGTTGTCTGCGTTGTTGAAGACGATTTCAAAGTCACTATTAATTTTCAGTTTATCAGGTAAAAGATAAACCATGAGGGAGGTTATTTCTTAGAACTAATCATTTATCCAGCCTGACCAGGACTTTAAAAACTCCACAAAAGCTAATTAGAAGTTAAGAAAAACTACAAAGGTTTTTGATTGCTTTTAAAAATGTGTTTTTCATTCCCATCCTCTACCACGATCTAATAAGTGAATGCCAATGTAAAGAAAACATATGTACACAAGACTAGATGGTGCAGACTATTCTCCATGGAACTGAGAACGAGGTGTTTTCAAGCTGATCATCAGTTTTATGTAATTATCTCTAAGGCTTACTAGTCAGAAGTTCAGATTCAATGTTTCAGAAAATTACATGAGATACTTTATTTTCAATTTAATTTGTATTCTGTTTTTCCTTAAAACATTAAACAATATCAATTGAAAATAACATTACCGAATAATAAAATAAATGAACCCAACACAGCAATGACTTCAGTTGAGAAGCTCACACTCTGACCCATTTGGAAATTTGTAGGTGGTACATGCTGAATGAGTCTATCCTTATGCTCAATCATCAGGTATACTATAATCTATGTATTATCTACTCCCATAGCTATACACTGAACTGCTAAATAAGCTTTTTCATATTCTGATGGTTTTCATGTACTATGGTCTTATATGATTTTTGATCACTCCAGTGTTCTTTTGGTTTCATTCTGTATTAGTCAGTTCTCACACTGCTAATAAAGACATCCCTGAGACTGGGCAATTTACTTAAAAAAAAAAAAGGATTAATGGACTCACAGTTCCACATGGCTGGGGAGGCCTCACAATCATGGCAGCAGGTGAAGGAGGAGCAAAGTCATATCTTACATGGCAGCAGGCAAGAGAGAACTTGTGCGGGGGAATTCCCTTTTATGAAGCCATCACATCTCATGAGACTTATTCACTAACAAGAGAACTGCATGAGGGTAACCGTCCCCATGATTCAATTACCTCCTACCAGGTCCCTCCCACAACATGTGGGAATTATGGGAGCAACAATTCAAGATGAGATTTGGGTGAGGACCACAGCCAAACCATATCACCTTCCTTCACTCATCTTGTTGTTTACTTACCATGATTCAATTACCTCCCACTGGGTCCCTCCCAGAACATGTGGGAATTATGGGAGCTATGATTCAAGATGAGATTTGGGTGGGGACACAACCAAACCATATTACCTTTCTTCACTCATCTTGTTGTTTATTTACCCCATACTAGAATGTCTTTTATTGGGGGGAGATGGCGGGGGGTGCGGTCTGCCTATCCTCATGAGAGTTCTAGTGAAAGCCAAGAGCTGAGCCTCTGACAAAAGAAGCTAAGAAAGCCACAAAAGTTGACCTTTGGCATTTAGTAGGAAGAGGTCAGAGGTCAAAAGAGATGATCTGGATATAAATTTTGAATCTGCAGCCAGTACCCAACATAGACTCTGTGTGACCGTTTAGAATTTGGAAGTAGGTAATGGTACATAATTTCTAGAATCAGTGGTCACAGTGGAATCAGAGACAGTTTCTGAGATCTGTGGTAGTGAAAATTTAGCCAGACTATTCCTGTACTGTGACCTTAGCTATTTTTGTAACTACCCAGTGAGGATGACCAGTGGTTCTAGTTTGCGAAGGACTGAGGGATTTTTCAAGGTATCAACCTTCAGTGCTAAAATAGGGAGATACCTGGGAAAACCAGGATGAGTCATTACACTGAATCCAGCTCCTCAAGTTTCCTTCTCATTATCTGAAATTGATTCTTCAGCCTCCCAATGGATTCTGTGACCTATCTATGTTACTTCCTTAAAAAGTCCTTTCTTGTTAAAATTAGCGGTATCTGTTGTTGATTTCTGCATTACAAAACCCTCAATGGTATACAAACTGGGTACAGAAAGTGGGTTGCAGGCAAGAAACCCTCAGGGAAATCAGGTAATCTGGTATTGGTTACCTGGCTAAGTGAAACTATAATTGCTATTTAGAGAAAAGATAGGAGATGAAACAGAAAGCTAAGTTCCCACTGGTTATAGCCTGAAATTAAGTGCTTATTGAGGGTTGGCCTTAAGAAAACAAAATTATAGCTGCTATAGGAAGAACATGGAATTTTGAGAACTCTGATTGTGGACCATTGCTTTGAACAAGTCTACACAGCTAAATACCCCACCATGTTACAACCTCTAACTACCTGGTAAAATAACTAAACCCTAAGAATCTTCCAGGACTGTGATAAAGAATATCCCATTCTTACTGCCTACAGAATAAAAGTGATAAAAATTTAAACGCAAAGTTCGAGTTTTCATGTTGCTGAATTATAAAAGAAGTCAAATTCACAATCTTTCCTAATATTGTCTGCAAAATTTCAGACATTGATAAGAGATGGGATCCTGACATTGAAACAGAGTTACACGGCAGGATGTAGTGCATTTGGGATGCTCCATTGCTCAGTCTCCACCAAACCGCCTTTTTCACCCAAAGAACTTCTGCTTTGCTTGGAAATGTTTATGACTTCTTCACTTGAAGTAATTATCTTGAATCTATTATCAAATCTTCTTCATGAGCTCTCAGCCACTCTCCCTCTCCCTTTGTCTCCATTTCTGTAGCTAGAATAAGCTCCCAGTTTATTTTGGAAACAAATGTTTACATTTTTAAAATGTTGGGCTGGGCACGGTGCCTCACATCTGTAATCTGAGCACTTTGGGAGGCCGAGGAGTGTGGATCACCTAAGTTCAAGAGTTCGAGATAAGCTGGCCTACACGGTGAAACACCGACTCTGCTAAAAATATAAAAATTAGCTGGATGTGGTGGCAGGGTCCTGTAATCCCAGCTACTTGTGAGGCTGAGGCAGGAAACTCACTTGAACCCTGGTGGCGCAGGTTGCAGTGAGCCAAGATCGTGCCATTGCACTCCTGCCTGGGTGACAAGAGAGAAATTTCGTACACCTCTCCAAAAAAAAAAAAAAAAATGTTAGTGGAGTTTGTTCGTTTGATTTGCAAAATTCTGGCGAAAACATCAAAATAGATCCCAAGAGTATTTGATGAAGGAGAGGAGAATATAATGTTTTGGTTAAGTTGAGTTAAGTTGACTTCATCACCATGAGTACACTTACCAAAGATTTGATTCCACATGTTGATTTTAGCAGTTACAATTTGGATTCCATCATAGCCCATGACATCACTGAGATGATAAATACCGTTTAGTAGATCATAGAATAAGAAATCAAGAAGCTAACAAAGATTATAAAAACTGAGTGAAATTTTCTTGCTCAGTCATTCAGCCATTAACTGTGGTTAGTTAGAACCCAGAATGTGCCTTCTACACAAAAGCCTTTTAAAATACATTGGTAAGAAAAGAACAAACATTTCTAAAAATTATTTCAGTAGCTGGTAGGTGATGGGGTCATCGAAATGCTCTCCCTGACAGAATGAGAATAAAAAGATTCCAGAGTTGAGGAGGTCGAAGACCAAAATGACTTTCAGAAGTAAGTTGAGTGTGGGGGCCGTTGAGGGGCAGCAGGCCACCATGGGAACCTAAATGTTGAGGCCTGCAGAGGTAATTGACAGCACTTAACTAATTATAGGTACTGTAGAGCACAATCATCAAGATGAGTATCCCTTCGAGGTCCTACTTGATTTTTATAACCAATCATGGTAGGTGCTTGTGACTTCTCACTCAATTTCTATTTTAAAATTATTCCAGGTACCTATAAATCCAGAAAAGTTCTGGTAACTTTGAGAAAGTAACTGTTATCTTTACAAATGTAATGATAAGGTTCTATAAAGGTTCTATAAATCTTCTTCCTTAAGGAAGGAGATAGCAAAATACAGAGAAAATGGGGAATTTTATTTATTTATTTTTATTTTTTGCAGTGGGGATGCTAGATCTCCTGGCTTCCATTAACTCTTGAGATTACAGAAAGTCAATGTGATCTAGTGATGTGACTTATAAGGGGTAGCAGCAAACTACATTATAATATTTGTCTATATCATTTTAGACTTAGTAGAAGTCAAAAAATATCACATGCACATTTGCCCAGTTCATGAATGCATGTTTGAAGTATGTCCTTAGAAACCAGCAGGTTCCCATGTCAGCCCCCTAGACCACAAGCTGTTCTGATGTGAAAGGTTATAAAGAAGTCTCTGGAATGTTTTTTAAAAGTCAAAGAAAATAATACTATAATAGAGTTGACTCTTCGATAACATGAGTTTCAACTGTGTGAATCCAATTATACAAATATATTGATTTTCTTCCACTTCTGCAACATGTGACACAGCAAGACCAATTCCTTTCCCCATCAGCCTACTCAACATGAAGACAACAAAGATGAAGACCTTTATGATCATCCACTTTCACTTAAAGAATATCAAATATGTTTACCCTTCTTTTAGACTTTCTTAATAATACTTTTTTATAGTTTATTGTAGTAACACAGCATATAATATATATATATAAACTATGCTTTAATCCACTGTTTATGTTATCAGAAAGCTTCTGGTCAACAGTAGGCTGTTAGTAAAGGTCTTAGGAAGTCAAAATCTATACACAAATTTTTGAATGTCAAGAAGTCAATCCACGTAATGCCTGCATTGAGCAAGGGTCAATTGTGATTATGTTTCTAGTGGAATCACAAACATGACCACCAATATCAAAGATGTACAATTTGCAAGGCAGGACTCCAATCACATTTCTTCTAGCTCTCCAGCTCAGCTGGTACAGAAGTAGATAGGTTTCACAGACCAGCAAGGACTATCAATACACATAATCAGATAAAGACTTTAATTGCAGCTGATGCTGCGAATGAATAAAACCTTGATACCTGGCATGAAAGAAGTATGTTCTTTTTTCTATATCTATTTTGCTGTCATTTCGAAGGAATACACATTTTCATTATTTTGCCTCAGGGTTATCTCAGCTCTCTTACTCTGAGACGCAATTTAGTTGGCAGGAACTCTGACCATTTGACAGTCCATAGAACCTCGTACAAGTCTTCATCATTTACCATATTATCTTAATTGTATTTCGAGACTGTGAAGAAATCGATGTCTTAGACACATTCAAGAGGCAGAGCGATTAAACATCACAAAAAAAAAAAAAAAGAGGTGTTTGCTATCTCTAAAGTTTCTGGGGATCAAGGAATCTGCGTTGTGTCAGGACACTATCCAGAAAGTAAGGCACTCATCGCTGCTCCTGTACCACTTACTGTTATGTAATGGTCTCCTGAATTTAGAGTTAACATGCAGCACATTTGGATGAGAAGTTGGTTACATTAACCAGTAACCAAGGAGGCTGTCAACTATGGGTGTGACACAGGGCCAGAAAAGTATCTTCAGCTGGTTTTGATTAAAGTGCAAACTGCCCTTCTTTTTGACCCAGCTAATTCTATGACAGATGAAGATGCTGAAAAAAAGGCTATATGAAGTTTATAAGCTTATGAGGTAAAGCCATGCTTTATTGGGCATGAGTTTATTTTCTTTTTGAGACAAAGTTCTGGCTCTGGTAGAGTCTGCATATAAGATCACATAACCTCAGCAGTCAGCCAAGAATGGATTGCTCCCCCACCGAACTAGTTGAAGTTCAGCATAAATATCTTATTTATGTTGTAAATAAGTTGTATAAATACTTTATTTTACTTTTGTATTAGCCTACTGAGGTAGGTGATATTGCCCATATTCTTTGCCCAAAAACAAATAAAAGTTAATAAAGTTATACATACATACATACATACATATATAAAACTCATAAAAGAAAAGATTCCAACAATGCAAGTTCATTGCATTCCAAATGAACTGTTAATTGAAGCAAGAAAAAATTCCTCATTGGCAGAATAACTAAAGTTGATTTCATACACCATGATTTGTTTTCGGTTGTTGTTGTTTTTAATCTTTGTCATTGTCTCTGTTTGGTTTCGTCTTTTGCTTTTCTCTGCTCTTCTCCTGGGAGGTGTAAATTTTACAAACCCTTTAAACCTTTCTGAGGGAAACTTTGAATTCTTCACAACTAGGCATATGAAATTGAGATAAAATATCTTTGAAAAAAGCAAAAGCCCTTGCCTCCGGAACTGAAATAGCTTGTTTTTTTGTGGCTTTCATAGAAGTACACAACCCACTTCCCAAACCGTCATGCATAATTTGATACAAATGGGGTATCTGCCTTTTTGGATGAAACACAGAACAGAACTGGCAGGGAGAAAACCTGTAAGTTATTGTGAAGGTGGTCGACTCCCTGGGACTCAGGATAAGAGTAATTAGCTGGGAAAGTCCATACTTTAATTTGCCTGAAGAGAAACAAATGAAAAAAAAAAAAAATATATATATATATATACACACACACACTCTGTGTGTGTGTGTGTGTGTGTGTGTCTGTATTCACATTTTCAGCATGACTGTTGCTTTAATCTGCCAGGGTTCAGTTTTCTCTCCCCCACTTTGAGTAAAATCCAGGTGCTGCTGCCAATATTATAATACTTATTTAATAGGCAGCAGTGGGTGGCAGCCACTTTTTTTAACCTCCTGGATCTCTCTTATTCCTTGCCAGACAAAGCATTCACCCCTTACATTCACTGAACTTTGCTGAACAAGTCAGCTGTAAGATGATTTTGCAGGCCTCTTATTTTGCAACTTCTAGTAATTTGTTCAGCAAATAAGAGAAAGACCAGTTATTTGCTACTAGCATGAAGGCAGTTTCCTCTAGTTGGAAATACAGAATTCATCACATAGATCTCAAATCTTAAGTATAATGC
>NW_012101410.1:497186-506557 GCF_000951045.1 Mandrillus leucophaeus | reverse complement strand
GAAAATGTACAAATTGGAGTTACCCTTTAGACCAAGCTGACTCCTTTCTCTTACACACAAACACACACACACACACACACACACACTCTGTGTGTGTGTGTGTGTGTGTGTGTCTGTATTCACATTTTCAGCATGACTGTTGCTTTAATCTGCCAGGGTTCAGTTTTCTCTCCCCCACTTTGAGTAAAATCCAGGTGCTGCTGCCAATATTATAATACTTATTTAATAGGCAGCAGTGGGTGGCAGCCACTTTTTTTAACCTCCTGGATCTCTCTTATTCCTTGCCAGACAAAGCATTCACCCCTTACATTCACTGAACTTTGCTGAACAAGTCAGCTGTAAGATGATTTTGCAGGCCTCTTATTTTGCAACTTCTAGTAATTTGTTCAGCAAATAAGAGAAAGACCAGTTATTTGCTACTAGCATGAAGGCAGTTTCCTCTAGTTGGAAATACAGAATTCATCACATAGATCTCAAATCTTAAGTATAATGCCATATTTTTTCAACATTTTATTTTTTTTCCTTTGACAACTCCTGTCATCGTATATTTTATATTTCACCTTTCCCTTCACATTTTCTTTTCATTGCTTTTCTGAGAACAATGCATTTTGTATTTATTCTTTCATTTGAAAAACATTGACAAATTATTTCTCCTGTCAAACCGAGGTTGTGACAGAAAAAAAGTGTAAATGCATGTCTGCGTAAATTTTATAAAGTAGTCAAAATGATAGACTGCATTTTAATAAAATTGATAAATTAATGTGATGGGTGAGTGTACTTCTCTCTCAAAGATAGGCATGGAATCTCATAGACTCTTTAATTCATGGATACCAACACTGTCTTGCATTTTTAGGTGCAACTATATGCTAAAATATAACTTCAAATTGCCTCATCCCCCTCAAAGGCAGCAGTACAGAAGAAACAGAAACATATAGACACATATACACCATGGAATACTACGCAGCCATAAAAAAGGATGAGGTCATGTCCTTTTCAGGGTTATGGATGAAGGTGGAAACCATCATTCTCAGCAAACTATCACAAAGACAGAAAACCAAACACTGCATGTTCTCGCTTATAGGTGGGAATTGAACAATGGGAACACTTGGACACAGGGTGGGGAATATCACACACTGAGGCCTGTGAGGGAGTGGGGGGGCTGGGGGTGGGATAGCATTAGAAGAAATACCTAATATAAAGGATGAGTTGATGGGTGCAGCAAACCAACAAGGCACATGTATACCTATGTGTCAAACCTGCACGTTGTGCACTTGTATCCTAGAACTTAAATTATAATAAAAAATAAAAATAAACTAAAATAATAAAGTATGTTCTATGCATACGAACATACTTAGTTTTTAAAATTATAATATATATATAATTTTTTGAACTTGCTTTTAAAAAATATAAAAATAAATATTTCCTTGTTGATAAAAAAAAAAAAAAGGAACGTACACAATGCAGATGTCTCCTCCTCTGGCATCCTTGTCAGACCCTCCTCTTCCTGGAGCCCCTCCCAGGGAACTGGTACCCAGGGGCTTACTCCTCATCCTCTCTCACCAGTCTGGTACAGCTACCAATATCTCCTACATTAACCCCAAACCAGCCACATCTTTACCCACGATTTCCAACTCCTGCCCTCTGACATAGGAGTGGCCATAAACATATTGTCTTTCTCCCAGCTTCAGTGAGAAATGGTATTCCAAATATCTCCCCACACCTTGTCTGCCCTTTTCAGTATAGTGAGATGTAAAGTGGGGACATTCTAACTTGCCAGATCCCTCTCTTTTCTTTTCTTTGCTAACAGTCACCTCTCCCATTGTACCCTCTGCTCATATTCACTAGGAAAGCGAATCCTTCCTGCTCATGCCTGGAAACTCAGGATTCATATTCATGTCTTGGAGAATGGCGAATTGCAAGACGTTACACACCTTGGGAGAGCCACATTAAAGAAAAGAGGAATGGTGACTTCTCTCTATGCTGTCTGGAACAAGTTCCTTACTCCCTTAGGATACAGCTCATGACTTGAATGACTTCTAGAGAAGTCAGCACCTAAGAAACAAGAAATTTTGTTTTCTTCTGTTTTTTCGATGAACAAATAACTTGTCCGAGATTTTTGTATGTGTCTCTCATTGTGTATAATACTATATTGGGCATATGACAGGTGCCTAATGCTTAATACCTTTAAAAGAAAGCAGTACAACATCAGGTGGAAGGAAGAATTTTAGTTTTGAATCTTTAAGTATCTTCATTTTTTATATCCATGAAAAATAAAGAAAGAAAATATCTCTCTTTGTAAATAGAGAGAAGTCAAAGCATGAAACTCTGTCAAGTTTATACTTATCAACGAGGAATCTTTATGTTTCTAATATATGCATACATTAATAGCTTTATTTTGAATTAAAAAAAGATTTAGGAAGAAAAGAAAAAGGAGTAGTTCTTGTCCTTTTAAGAAGTAGAAATATACTTCTCTACTTCATTTTCCTGAAGGGCAAGACACTGAGAAACCGAATTTAAAATCATAGGAACTACTTTCTGAGTATTTTAGCCACTCTAAGGCTGAAATGTGGTAATTATGTGAGATAAAATAAATAGTTCTATGGACACTGCCCTCAAAAGCATCTGTTAATTCTAACTGGGCAATAATTAAGGGAGATGAATATAGGTTGATTTTTTACGCATTTGTTTAGACGTCTTGTTTACAAATTTATTTAGAAGTCTTTGTTTAGGAACAAAGAAATTGACTTTGCCTAATCAAAGTTTAATTCAAATGAATTATTAGGCATTTCATAAAAAATGTGACTAAATTTTTTGTAGTATACCTGACATTCTGTCATAGAAATCTGACCTAAACTCTCAACAGAGCACTGTAGTGACCCACCTGCTAGGGTGCCCTTGTACTCATTTCTAATTAGATATGTACACATTCCAAAGAAAATGGAGTCATAATCAATATATTTAAGCAGAGGGCAAAAATCTTTCACAAAAATTAGTAAATTCAGTCTTATGATATAAGTACATCAAAATACAACTGGTTGACCAGATGTTTCACTTATTTTCCTGGATATATTGTGATTGTGGTTGGCTCTTTTTTCCAGCACGTATATAGTTCAGTTTCTCTTTCTAAAAATAACCTTATCTGATGCCAACTATACATGTGTATGTCAGTTTTGGGGAATTGATAATAACATATGATTGACTATGAAATAATTTTCGAAGAAAAGTAAGAAATTTACTGATAGTCTTCTAGACATATCATTGGAAAGCCTCTGATGCCAATTCTTTCGTTTAAAAAATATTTAACAATTACCCAGTTCTGAATTTCAGAGACTGTAACGGCAAATGTATTCAATTATTCCACAAATTTTAGAGAACACGGAATCCAGGCACCCGGATTACTGATGCTTTTGCCTTCATGCTTCTTAAGCTTAAGAAGAGCCTCTTCTCTTTATGTCTTATCATCTCTCCCTTTCTCCTTTAAACCAGAAAGGAAAAGGCTCCCCCATGTGATTTACTCCAGGCCTTAAACCTACTTCACGTTTGGCCCTGAATTGTGCCTTTGAAGCCTAAAGGAGGTCCGGATGAAAGCGAGACTGGCTGAAAAAGCCCACAGAAAAATGTATTACAGAGATTAACATGCCACAGCCTCTTCATCAAAGACTCTGGGCAAAAATCAACAGGCAACAGAGCCTGCATCCAGCAGTTGTAGAAGTAAGAATGCAGAGAAAAAAGACATCTGGACAGAGGAGGGGCTGAAATAATTTCTGGATCTCTGTTCTTACTAAAGGACAGTTAGATAATGCAAAAGTATAAGAAAGGTAAGAAAAATATCAACTAGAATATGTAAAGTTAATTATATATACTCTAGTTGATACTGTTTTTCACGGATATACGTATTGTACAGCATGTTGGTAAATAACTATTTTTGGTATACCTGTTATGCTTTAGGCACTTTTATTTGTTGAATAAATACCTCATTTCACCTTTACATTAGTCTACTGAGGGTAGGTGATATTGGTCCATTTTATGAATGAGAAAACATACTATTAGAGGGAAATGGACTTGATCAATCTTTATTGTGAATGGAAAGAGCTGAGAAGGATTGATATGGTCTGACTCTGTGTCCCCACCCAAATATCATCTCAAATTATAATCCCTAGGTATTGAGGGAGGACTTTGGTGGGAGGTAATTGGATCATGGGGTGGTTTCCCTGACACCGTTCTTGTGATAATGAGGAAGTTTTCATGAGATCTGGTTGTTTAACAAGTGTCTAGTGCTTTCTCTTTCACATTCTCTTTCTCCTGCCACCAAGACATGCCTTGCTTCCCCTTCACCTTCTGCCGTAATTGTAAGTTTCCTGAGGCCTCTCCATCTATGCAGAACTGTAAATCAATTAAACCTCTTTTTTAAAATATAAATTACCCAGTCTCAGGTAGTGTCTTTATAGGAGCATGAAAACAGACTAATACAAGGATTATAGCTAAAAACAGATGACAGCAGATATTCAAGTTGAAGTCTGGTTCCAAAGTCTAGGATCTTTGCACTAAATCACTTTCCAAACTGTCCTACAGCAAGCTGAAAATGCATATTCTAGGCACATTCTTGAAAGAGACTCTAAAAACTATTTGTATATAAATGTGACTTTAAAATAATAGGAATCATATATTTACTATGCATCAGAATCACCTGACCAAATATAAGTGCAGATTCACTTGTCTACTTTCAGCCAATTTTACTTAGTAGGTCTAGGGTGGTCTTTGGTTACACTAAGCAGACCTGAAACTCTGGTGTTTCAATCATTGTTCTTCACTGAAAACAACAAGCTGATTTTGGTTGATGTAATCAGAAAGCCAACTTGTTAGGGGGTATGGTAATACACTTTGGATGTGTTTTCCCACCCAAATCTCATGTTGAATTGTAATCCCCAACGTTGGGTGTGGGGACTGGTGAGAGGTGATTGGATTAATAGTTTAGCACCATCCACTTGCTGCTGTCCTCATGTCTTGCGCCTGCTGTGGCCACATAACCTGCCTGCTCCCTCTTTGCCTTCTGCCATAACTGTAAGTTATCTGACACCTCCCCAGAAGCTGAGCAGATGCCAGCATCATGCTTCCTGCACAGGCTGCAGAACTGTGAGCCAAGTAAACCTTTTTTCTTTAAAAATTAACCACTCTCAGATATTTCTTTATAGCAATGCAAGAATGGCCTGATACATATGGTAAGAAGAATAATGGCCTCTCAGGGATGTCCAAATATGAATCCCTGGAAGCTGGGAATATGTTACTTCATATAGATAAAGGGCATTTCAGGTGTGATTAAATGAAGGGCCTTGACAATGGGAGACATTTCTGGATGACCTAGGTGGACCCAATGTAATCAACAGGGTCCTTGTAGGTGAAAGAAGGCAGAGAAGTCTTAGTCGGTGCAGGAGATGTGATAGGAAGGAGAGGAAGTAAGAAGCACATGAGGATGAAAGTTCAGATCAGAACGACGTAATTTCAGACTCTGATGATAGAGGAGGGGATCAGGAAACTTCTAGAAGCTGGAAAAAGAATGGAAAGAGATTCTCCCCTAAAGCTTCCAGAAGAAGCCCATTTCGGACTTCTGAACTCCAGAACTGTAAGATCATAAATGCATGTTGTTTAAGTCACTGTACTTGAGATCATTTGTTCTAGCAGCAACAAGAAACTAATAAAGAATTGAATTGCATTCATGTTTCTGTGCACTTTTAAAATACAGAGTCATATTTTTGGGTGTAGTATCTGTCCCCTGAGGGATGTGAGAAGAGCTCTTCATATTTCTTTGCCAATTAGTGTGCTCTCCCCTAGCTTATTTTTCCTTCTAATGCCTTTAGTACCAATGAACTTTGTCAGAGGATTGACCTTGGACTATTGGAGTGGAATTTTATGCTGATATTTTCAGTGTCCCAAACCCCTCCTAGACCCCAAGAAGCACACTATACCACTCAGTAATGACGTCCTTATGAATATTATCTTCTCCATGCAAATTTCCTCAGTTTCCCATGAGGTGCGATAACCACCCAATTACATCATACCACTTATATCAGATACTCAACTAATGTGTTTCAAATAAATGCATAGATGAATGAAAAAATGAATAGGAATATTCCTGGCATGACTACCTGTTTTCGTTTTGATTGATGTAAAATCATTCCAATAAATGCATATTATTCCAAGCAGAGTACTCTAAGAAAAATAAGACAATTCATCTCACTGGTTTGTGTTTTTCTTTTACTATTAATGGGGTGTGATAAGTGGGAATGTACTTTCGATCTCTCTCTGGCACACTTACACACATGAATAACATCCACTGAAGTTTCTTCTCGGCCAAAAGTTGCCCTGAGAGAAATTTCATCACTGATGAAATGACAATAGTTGTGTGGCTCCACAGTTAATTTGTAAATCATTCACAAAAGACCCATAAACTGTTCAGTGTATTTAGCATTTAATATGGCAACTGAGGAAACCACGTCCATTTGAACAGAAACTGACAGAAAACCAAGAAAGAGCCTGACTTTCAAATTACTCAGGCGAGCCCAGGATAGAACCAAGCTTTTCTTGGGTTACTAGGAATGATTCAGTTTAATGACAAAAGAAAGTTAGACTGACTTTCAACTTGCCCATGTCTACCACACCATCTCTAATTTTGTTATTTTGCACTTTCAAAATAGATTTGTTTAAAGATATAGGAATATAGAAAGGTTTATAAGCTAGTTGATTTCTTATTTTAATTTAATGAAAAATAATATCAATATTATTACTTATGAGAAAAACAGTAAATTACACACAAATGAGGGTATCTTTATAAAACTGTAGTCTTTATCATTTTGGGTTGCAGTAATAACAAATCAACAAGTGAAATAGAATGAAATAAAACAATCAACTTGTTTAAAGAGATTTAAATTTAAGATAAAGGGGTATTTTAAATAATTTTAGAAATTATTTCTTAGTCAACAGTTGGTGGAAAATTACTGCTACAAATTAAGGATAAAAAATTGAGTTAGGACACTACTCCATGTTATACACTGTGATACACATTAATGATTTAAAGAACAAACAACTAAACAAACCATTATTAAAGAAAAATGTCAAATAAAATTCTGAGTAGCTTTGAGTTATGAAAACTCTACCTAAAAACGCCAAAACCAAAAGCTATACACGAACAGATTTGACTATGTCAAAATTTAAAACTTCATTATGATAAAATCAACTATCAAAAAATTAAAATATAAATTATGGTTTGAAGCCAAAACTGGCACCATATTTAATACACAAAGATTTATTATCCAGAATACATAGTATTCTCATATATAACTTGGAAAATGAAATGTACTAAATGGAAAATGAGTCTAAGATTTAATTAGTCAGTTCACAGTAGAATAAATACAAGTGAAACAAACGAAAGTAGTTCACCTTTATTCATAATCAGGGAAATATATACTAAAAACACAATGAGGTATCTCATTTCAGAAAGAAAAATTTGGAAGAGTTGGAAAATGACGTGGGGAAACAGAAACTCTAATACTGATGGAGTATACATTAGTAAACATTTCACTGAGACTATTTGGTAATATATACCAATAATTTAAATGGTTCTATCTTTAAATCCAGACAATTCTATTCTTAATAAATATTTACACATGTGCACAATCATATGAATACATAAGAAGGTTTATTGTGATATTGTCTCATCATTCTGAAATACTGGAAATGGCCCAAGTGTCCTTCAAAAGGGGAATTGAATGTTATGTATCATAGAATAGTCATAATATGGAATATGATGCAGGTGTAAAAAAAGTAAAGTCTTTATGAATTGACATTAAAACGTCTCCAGAACATATTGTTGTATATCAAACCGAGTCTCCTAACACACATATTATACTATTTATGTCTAAAAAATAAATTTTTTGTGTAAAGTGTACACATGTAAATGCATAGAAAGAATGTTGATCAGCAGATATCCCTTAGGAGGAGATTGTATAGGGAAAAGAAAACGGAGAGGATTTCATATTTACGACTTTCAACATAGTTTGAATATTTTATAATGCAAATATATGTATTTTACTATAAAAAGACAAAAATAATCTATTTTAAAAAACATTTCCACATTTTGAAGCCAGGACCAAAAATCTGCTTTGAAGTGAAAATACTGAAATTTTTAATAACTCATATTTAACAACTAAATACTCTTTGGTTCATACAATTTTTCCTTGCCAGGAAGCAGTAGCATGGCTGTGATCATTAAGTAAATGATGTTAATTAAATATGTGATATAGAATACATAACAAAGGAAACATTCTTAAGATGGTTGCTACTAATGTCTTATAGTCTAATTTGCAACACACAGCGTTTCACTTGAAACCATTCCAAGATTCCATGACTATATTAAATTTAATTGCAATTTAAAATTTTTGAAAGTGAGAAGAGTAATCCCTTGATTGTTCCTATTTCCCCTCTGTACTAGGTTTTTAAATTATTGATCAATTGTGTTAGTCACCACCTTGGGTTTGTCCTCCCCTTCCTCAGCAAAGCAATCCAGTAACCAGATTAAATTTAGGAGCACTTCCTTTCATTCTAGTCTTCCTTGGCTTGGTTTCACATCAGTGGGCCCATTAGGCACTCCTACGGCCCTGTAAATAACTTCCTGCTCTGCTTTGGAATTATTTGACTCTATTCCATTTAGCCATTCCTTCTAGGCTAAATTCAAAGTATATCTAAGATAAAATTTAACCTTAAAAAATAAGGCACTTATACGGACATCTCAAGATTAAAGAAAAACATCACTGAGTTGACTTTGCATATAATATTTCTATGACTGCAGAAGCAGAAGGAAGAATTTCATCAAGACCCAGTGCGAGCAACAACAAAATAAAATGATTGTGGTGAGCCTCAGCCCAACGGCGACATCCAGGAAACTGACAGAGCCGAAGCAGCTCCTAGGATGTCAACGCAAAGGTTGACAGAGCCTGCCAAGGAACCAGATGCTGATGTCAGACAGAGACAGGAAAAATGGACCACAGTTTGTTATCTGTTTCCTGTGATTAGGATCAGCATCACCCGTCATTCTTTATTTCAGATTAATTAATAAAGTCTGGTGTGAAGAATTTCAATAAAATATTTGTTCAAAAGAGAAAAGAAACATCTGCTTTAGAATTGTTTCCCCCTTTAGTCAGAGTCTGTAAAATGTGTGTATGTTGGGTTTTTTTCTGTGCCTACATTTGGTGGACATTAAAACAATGTTTAAGCACAGTAAAATGTAATATTGTTTACCTCCTATTTTAGAAGATACTTTTCTCAATATTGGTGCCAGTGTCAACATTTAATATATTTTTTTCCTCTTCCTTTCTTTC
>NW_012101410.1:492921-496681 GCF_000951045.1 Mandrillus leucophaeus | reverse complement strand
CAACTAAAAACGGATTACATAATAGAAAAGTTTCCTCTTTTCCATAGAAACATGGTGAAAACAACCCATACTTGAATAGTGATTTACAGTCTAGCTGTACATGTGTACATGTATACTACTTTATTTAGTCTTTACAACAAAATTGAGAAATGCAGAAACTGGATATCATAGACTTACCCAAAGACAAACAGCAAAAAAGCCATGGAACTCAACTTCTGGATTTTGTTTTCCAATTCCAGGACTCTTTCAGTTACACTACCAAAGCTTCAGAAAAAAAATAAAAGCACCTATTAGAGAAAAATTATATGAAAGATGTATACAAATATTGGTACAACTTTTAAAAGCCTGGGTCAAATACAGTTCTTTCTTAAGGAAGAAGAATTAGATGAATAGACACACACACATTATTCCAACGGGAGTTTCATTATCTCCTTTTTCCCCATGTGTTTTAAAGGATGTGTCAGACTGCATTAGGATTATTTAAACAGGGATGTGCCATTTGAGTCACTAATATTAGATTACTTTGTCATCCATCATCTCATAGGTTTTACAATCCTATTTTCATAAAAAGAGAGTAACTGGTGCGCTCGAGTTCAGGTAGGAGTAGCAGAGCAAGTACATAAATAAGGCATTCTTTATCTGAGTCCATTCACTGATTATCTCTTCCTCTATCTTAGTGATCCCTCTTTATCTCTAGTCGTCTACTTACCTAGCAAAATAGAATTCATTTCAATATCCTTTTCTGGGAAAATTATATACACATACTTCCACCACCTCTATGAGGGTGCACACAGACAATACCTCCATGACATGGTCTAGAGAGGTGGCCTCTGAGGACGTCTTCCCTGTGGCATTTTAAGATGGATGCCTGTGCTTTATTAGTCAATAGCCAAAAATAGAAAAATAAACCAATTATGTATGAAATTGAGAATACCAATTATTTACTATTAACCTATACACAAATTTAGCTTATTTTAAAGGAGAGGTCATCATATACTTTTCTGAGAAAGGAGCACTCTCTCCAGATAGTTAAACTATTTAAAAGCATGATTTCTCAGTGAGAGTTTTATTTATGGTTTGAAGATCTGCCCTGAAGCCATTTTGAAATCTGCTTATCAATCTTTTAAAGGCAACTGAAATCTTCTATCTGCTTCTTGTGAGATTTGGTAGAACAATTAAGGAACCTGTAGAACATTTTTTCCTAATCCCAAGTCATGCCCCTTTTTAAGTGGAGACGGCTCTACAGATGAAGAAGCCTCAGGACAGACTATTCCACAGGTAAATTAAAATCAGAGAGGGCTAGAAGATGCCTTTCACAGCTGGTAAAGATAAGGCTAAGAAACTATATAAAGTGCCTAAGACCAGAACCGCATCCACCATGAACGATCACAGAACTTACCTGAAAATGTAAAGGTTGGGAACTAATGCGTAACCACTAGAATTACTTTTTTTCAATCTAGTGGTTTATTTACCTGAATTATTTTGTGAAGTTAATTATGAAATGTGTAAAACATAAAATTATAAGGTTCTCTTTAATTTTAATGATATAATAAATTTAAAGATCTCTTAAATTTATCCTGTATGAGTAAGATATAAGACAAGATACATCAACTGATGACAAACACATAGTTGTACTTACAACTGGCAACACATATTCAGGCACTTTGAAAATTTCTAGCCACATATGCTATGTACACTGTGAACATGGAATCCAAATGACAAAAGTGGGGCAAATATAACACTTTAATCAGCTGATAATAACTTTATATGCAATATTGTTATTTCACAAGTAGCTCAGCGACTTTGCATAGCATTTAGTTTCAATAACCAGGTTTGATATTTAACTGAAGGATTTCATTTATTTTTTACTTTAATATTGGCCTTTCTGAATATTTATTTTAATCTTACTTCTCTGTTACTGTATCTTTCTTAGACTTCTCAGGACTCCACGGACTGGGTGGCAGGTTAGAAGCTAGATATTGGGTGCCAGCATTGTTAGATTCTTGCCAGAAATGCCTTCTTGCTATGTTCTCACATGGCAAAGAGAGAAAGAGAGAGCACTCTGTCACCGCTTTTATGAAGGCTACTAATCCCATCACTGGAGATTGAGGACATTAATCTCTACTCTCATGACCTCATTTAAATCTAATAGTCTCTCAAAGACCCCATCTGCAAATACCATGACATTGGGTGTTAGGGGTGGTTACAGACTGCAGATTTATGTCCTCTCAAACGTCATATGTAGAAACCTAATTACCAGTGTGATGGTATTTGGAGGTGGGTTCTTTGAGAAATCATGAGTTCAGGAGGATAGAACATTCATGAATGGGATTAGTACTCTTATGAAAGGGATTCTCAAAAGTCCCTCACTCCTTCTGCCATGTGAGGACACAAGGGAAAGACAATTATTTATGGAAAACAAAATGGGTCCTCCTCAGACATTGAATCTGCTGGCATATTGATCCTGTATTTCCCTGCCTCCAGACTATCATGTAATTTTATGTTGTTTATAAGTCAGCCAATCTATGATATTTTGCTATAGCATTCTGAGCCGTCTAAGATAGATCTCAACATATGCATTTTGGAGAGACACAATTCTGTCCATAGCATTTCATCCTAGACTCCAAAATTCATGTCCTCTGTCATTCTCATATTAAAAATACATTCTTTTTATTCCAACAGTCTTTTAAAAGTATGTTAACAATTCTGAGCATTTATAGCAATGATTTTATGACATGTAGTCATAAAATATTATACTAAAAATCATTATTAAATACATGGAATTAATTTCTAGTTTTCCACTTAAATACAAAAATATACAGAATTATTCACATATTTTTAGATAATTTGAAATCAGTAGAAATGTGTTTAGCATCCCTACCTATGGTAAGGTTAAGAAGCTGATGAGCATGAGCAAACATAACATCTTGGATATTAAAGTGGTGAACTGGTAATATGATTATGCCAAAGCTAGACATATTTAGTTCACATACGTTTACAACTAAAACGATATTAGAAACAACCTAAGTATGAAGTAATTGGGCTTTATACCTTCCTAGGAATATCTATTACAATTATCAAACTATACTTCTTCATAATTTTAATTATTTAAAATCAAGTACAATATGTGGCATTATGACTTTAAACGTTTGAACACAGAACATGTGAGTGTTGTAATTTTATGTGTGTGTATATGATCTACTTACGAATAACTGTTTTTTAAATTTAGTACCGTTAACCTTCACCAACATTGGCTTGAGGGGCACTAACTCCGTAAGCAGTTAAAAACCTGTGTATAAATCTTGACTCCCCAAAAACTTAACTATTAATAACCTACTGTTGACTGGTAGCCTTACTAATAACATAAACAGTCAAGTAACACATATTTTGTATGTTATATGCATTACTTACTGGAATTCCTTTAACTTTTTAAAAATAAATTAACTTATTTTTTTCCTTGTCTCTATACATACACACAAACATATGTACGCACACATACATACTCACACACACACACACACACACTCTACTGGTTTTGTTGTTCTCTAGAGAACCCTAATACACTATCTTTCAGAGAAAAGCAAATGCTAAACTATTTATGTACCAAAACTCAATCCTTGACTCATGGTCTAAAATAAAGAAAGAATTTGAAATCATAACTTTCAGAAAATCCAAGATAACGCCTAAATAATTTGCCACTAGAAACAAGGAAAATATGTTCTCTGCAGACATGATCAGTCGAGGGCTTAATCCCAAAATC
>NW_012101410.1:486950-492871 GCF_000951045.1 Mandrillus leucophaeus | reverse complement strand
ACTAAAAATCATTATTAAATACATGGAATTAATTTCTAGTTTTCCACTTAAATACAAAAATATACAGAATTATTCACATATTTTTAGATAATTTGAAATCAGTAGAAATGTGTTTAGCATCCCTACCTATGGTAAGGTTAAGAAGCTGATGAGCATGAGCAAACATAACATCTTGGATATTAAAGTGGTGAACTGGTAATATGATTATGCCAAAGCTAGACATATTTAGTTCACATACGTTTACAACTAAAACGATATTAGAAACAACCTAAGTATGAAGTAATTGGGCTTTATACCTTCCTAGGAATATCTATTACAATTATCAAACTATACTTCTTCATAATTTTAATTATTTAAAATCAAGTACAATATGTGGCATTATGACTTTAAACGTTTGAACACAGAACATGTGAGTGTTGTAATTTTATGTGTGTGTATATGATCTACTTACGAATAACTGTTTTTTAAATTTAGTACCGTTAACCTTCACCAACATTGGCTTGAGGGGCACTAACTCCGTAAGCAGTTAAAAACCTGTGTATAAATCTTGACTCCCCAAAAACTTAACTATTAATAACCTACTGTTGACTGGTAGCCTTACTAATAACATAAACAGTCAAGTAACACATATTTTGTATGTTATATGCATTACTTACTGGAATTCCTTTAACTTTTTAAAAATAAATTAACTTATTTTTTTCCTTGTCTCTATACATACACACAAACATATGTACGCACACATACATACTCACACACACACACACACACACTCTACTGGTTTTGTTGTTCTCTAGAGAACCCTAATACACTATCTTTCAGAGAAAAGCAAATGCTAAACTATTTATGTACCAAAACTCAATCCTTGACTCATGGTCTAAAATAAAGAAAGAATTTGAAATCATAACTTTCAGAAAATCCAAGATAACGCCTAAATAATTTGCCACTAGAAACAAGGAAAATATGTTCTCTGCAGACATGATCAGTCGAGGGCTTAATCCCAAAATCCCTCCAATTATGCTTCTGTTGATACTTTGTTTCCTATAAAAGAAAAATAACAAATAAACAGAAACTGAAAAGTATGTTGTTCTGGGTCAATCCTTTGCTTAAAGTTTCCATCATAGGTGTGATTACCTATCTGTGAAAGATAAGGACCCATCTTGGTGAAATTTCTTATGAAGTTGGCAACTTCATGCTTTATCTTTTCCTATTTGGTTTATCTTTCCCATTTCCTATAATATACATCATATTTTTTTCTGGCTGTGCACTTAACAGGCTTCCCAAGTTTAATTTTTGTCTAGTGGGAGCAGTATGTTTTCTTGGTTTTGAGGTTGACACTCTTGTTGGATACTGACCATATGTTTTTGCAATATATATTATACCAAGTTCCTGTTTTCTTAGTGCATATTTTTATATGTGGGGGTTAACTAGAGTAAAATGAACAGATTAAATTATATTTCAGTCATAGTCTGGATTAATTTTCACTTAAATTTATTTCAAACTAAATGTTTCATCCCTATTCATCTTTATTCATTCAACTGTATCCCATGGATGCTAGCCATTTAAACACCTGGTAGTTTTCCCTTCTTGGCAGATTCTTGGACTCACCCTAGCTTTTCAAATGTTTTAGTAGAATTAAGAACATTATTATTCTCAAAGGTGAGGAGGGCTTGGGGGAAATTTTAATGTAACTTATTTTCCTTGCCAAAGATATGCTATGGGTTTAAGAGGTATATTTCATAGCTACAACCCCCACACTCTGGGTTCCATACTTCTTATGAATGTCAATCTTCACAGTGCCTTTGTGAGGACTCAGAAGGTGGAAGTGTCATAGAGTTATTAACAGAAAGCACCAATATATAGCAATGGCTTCAATGTCTGAATAATGCTTTCATTATAAACTAAGAAGTTTGGAACACCCAAAAATATAATTCATGTAACACAACACTAACATTGCATTTTACTTTTCTTGTGTAAACCCTGAATATATAGTTTAACAACTTTAAAATTATGAGTTGTATTCATATGTTATTTCCACAAAAAGTGACAGCATTTTGATATTTTTCCCTTTGCAATCTATGTTAATTTCTATCTGACCATGCTGTACTCTAGCATAGTATGATCAGATAGACCATGCTATGTTTGGTAAAACTATTTTGTACAATTTTACAACTCATCCAGTAAATCCTACTGCTAAACTGCGGTAATGATAGATTAGTATCAATAACAATGATGGGTACAAAAACAGTAGTTAGAAAGAATGAGTGAGATTTAGTATTTGACAGCACAACGGAGTGACTATAGTCAATAATTTCATTGTACACATTAAAATAACTAAAATCATGTAACAGGATTGTTTGTAACACAAAGGATAAATGCTTGAGGTGATGGATACCCCATTTACCATGATGTGATTATTACACATTATGTACCTGTATCAAAATATCTCATATACTCCATGAATAATACACCTACTATGTAGCCACAAACATTAAAAATTAAAAAGATCAATAATGATGGAAAAAAAAGGATCAGGCTTCTCTCTGGATCAGTGCAGTTGACATATCCTGCGTTCTAATAGAGCAGAATCCCCTATTTGAGGTAGGCTTTGCTGCAATCTAGATTAGTTCTTTCTGGATAAAGATTTCACACCAAACAGAAACAGACAAGAGCAAATCACAACAGGTTTTGCAAACAGTTCCTGCAACCACAAATGTAATACGTTCAGTGTGGAAAGCACTGTTAATGATGCATACATTTTCTCAACCACATCCGCAAGTAAATCAAAACCACTGTTAGTGGCATTATCTTTGCAAATAAAGATCATACACCTGTACACACACACACGTGACACACGGTAGATGTAACACTCTGTAATACTGTATATTTAAATAAAGATTAACTATGTAAGAAAATTGGCTTAATTAAATAAATACGCACATGGGGAAATCAAGGTTACACTCTGAGGTCTGTACTTCTAACTGCTAACTGACACTGAAGAGAGCTAGCCTAAAAGAGATAACATCATTTGGCAAAGCACTAAAATAGAGTCAAACTGTTTCCACAACACCATGAAAATACATGAACTTAGCGAGCTACAGGTTTATCAAACTTTGGCTTGGTACATGCATATAATAAATATTCTATGCCAATTTAACCTAAAAAAAAATTTCTTTGGCAAAATACATACAAAACCTCTGTTTGAATTACTGTACCTCATCCCATTTCCCATTTTAACTGATTTTTCAGCAAATTTTGTCCTCCCTGGAAGTACACTCTTACTTTCTATTTTAAGTTCAGGGCTACAAGTGCAGGTTTGTTGCATACGTAAACTTGTGTCATGCGGGTTTGCTGTAGAGATTGTTGCATCATCAAGGTTTTAAGCCTATTTCCCATTAGTTGTTTTTCCTTATCCTCTCCTTCCTCCCACCCTTCACCCTCTGAAAAGCCCCATGGTGTGTTGTTACCCTCTATGTGTCCATGCGTTGTCATCATTTAGCTCCCACTTATAATTGAGAGCCTGTAGTATTTGGTTTTCTGTTCCTGTGTTAGTTTTCTAAGGATAATGGCCCCCTGACCAATACATGTTCCTGAAAAGGACATGATCTCATTCTTTTTCATGGCTGCATAGTATTCCATGGTATGTATGTACCACATTTTCTTTATCCAGATTATCACTGATGTGCATTTAGGTTGAGTCCATGTCCGTGTACAGTACATTTCTTTAAAAGAAAATAAGTGAACAAGGATAACAAATATTTTATACATGTAAATGTGCGTGTATATAGATAAATAACCCAGTGATTTTTTAAAACTATAATATGCTAGTACCAACTTACACACTTTATGGTTCCACTAAAATTTGTTTCAAATTTAATTATGTGTATCTAAAATTAATTTAAACAAATCATAATTAAAAGTCATACACAATATATTATGTACAAAAATATATGTTTGTGTCTGTGTATGCATATTCAAATATTTAACTTAAAGCACCAAACTGTTCATTAAAAATATATAGAAGATAAATTATCTTTACATCCAGTTTAAGAGTTTCCTGATACTTTAAGTCAAGATGTTGAAATAACTGTTGAGAGTTATAATTATAAAATTGTATATGTAAATGGATTTCTGCTTTTAAAATGTTTAAAAACTTCTTTTCTTGCTCATCATTGTCCATAATATTTAGCCGGGAAGAATATATTTTCCACATAACTCTGAGAAAGCAATATTGAGCTTGTTTTCTATATGAAGAGGAAAGTAATGTCAACAGAGCCTATTAGATGGGGGTGCTCTCATGTTTGATGTTAGCAGGTTGTTGCCTTTAGTTTGGTTAAGGTTGGTCGCTGAGCTGGAGATAAGCAAACAGAAAAGTCACATCAAATAACACAGTTGGAACAAACTGAAGATACAATAGAGCTTGACTCATCCATGCCATGCCTGTGAATTCAAATATAAACCATAAATTCAATTATTTTGCAAAGATATCACAGAGTATGTTTTGATAGCTGAACAGATCTGACTTAATAAAATCCAGTAAGTAGGAAAAGAAACATTCTTATAATTTTAAATCTGTTACCACCATAATAGGGTCCTGGAATGTTAAGATGAACCCAAATTTTCTCAATCTTATTTTTTTGTTAGACTCACTTTTGTTTGTACGGATATGTAATTCTGAAATACTCCATAATTATATAAAAATTTAAAAATATTCCTTTATTTTCTCTCTGCCTTATAAATAGTATAATTATATAACTTCACATCAAAAACTGTGATAGTTCAGGTTCTTTGAGAAGCGGACTCCAAGGCTAGATTAAACATGCAGTGATTTTGTTAGGGAAAACTCCTGAGGAAGAAGATGGAAAAAGAGTCATGGAATAATAGGACAGCTGTTGATTCAGAGTGTGCATCTTACATCCAACTGAAGAAGACAGAAAAGAGGAGATGTAAATATTCTGAACAGCTTGCAAACTAAGGCAGTGTGGCAAAGTCATCAAGGCGTTCTTGAACCAAAATCAGCCAGCTCGGGAGTCCTATGGCTTCCAGAAACAAACCTATCTTGGTATCCCCATACTGCTCAGTCCATTGCATGGAGCAGCCTAGGTTTTGGTCAGTGTGGCAATGGATTTTTGTTCCATGCAGCAGGAAGCAGCTAGAGCCCTTGCTCCATTACAGTCCCTTCATTTGGAAGCTCGAAAGGAACATTTGTATGGTTGCCATAGATAGAGCTCGCTAAAGAAAATATTCTTCAACCTTGATCTTATAGGTGACAAACTAGAATCAATCCCTGAAACAAGAGTCAAGATCTACACTGTAGATTCTACAAGATGGAAGAAGTCCAATTACACTGAAAAGCACATGAAATTATGTCACAATGTGAATGATAATATGTCATTCTGCATGGAGATCAGCCTAGTCTTACTCACGCCCTCTCCCGCTAGTGTGGGAAAGCAAGAGGAACCTCCAAAATTTCCTAACTGCACAAAGAAATTGGTGGAAATTCACTTCATTTTGAAGCTTGGCATTTCTATGTGGTTGATTTAATAAAAATATTAATATTATTCTAGAAGAAAAAGTGAAAATGTAAAACTCATGCTGAATGGATTTTATTAGATTGTATTGATCATATATGAATATTATCTTTCATCCAGATTAGAAAGTACTGTTTTGAAATCCAGTCCTTCACACTTCCAAACTGATTACTTTTAATAAGTAAATGTAATTTTGGCTTTTTTTTTTTTCTGGTCAAGAAGAGAAACAAGAAGTTTCCTTCCACAAGCTTCCTAAGAGGTACCATGTGTATTCCTAAAGCCAAGGTGAGCTAACTCAATAAATTCTATTACAAAATTGCTTAGTACTGACGATTAATGTGGAGCCCTAGAAAAGCATCCTTTGATATGTTTCTATAATATTTGCCTTCACTG
>NW_012101410.1:483100-486900 GCF_000951045.1 Mandrillus leucophaeus | reverse complement strand
AAAGGAACATTTGTATGGTTGCCATAGATAGAGCTCGCTAAAGAAAATATTCTTCAACCTTGATCTTATAGGTGACAAACTAGAATCAATCCCTGAAACAAGAGTCAAGATCTACACTGTAGATTCTACAAGATGGAAGAAATCCAATTACACTGAAAAGCACATGAAATTATGTCACAATGTGAATGATAATATGTCATTCTGCATGGAGATCAGCCTAGTCTTACTCACGCCCTCTCCCTCTAGTGTGGGAAAGCAAGAGGAACCTCCAAAATTTCCTAACTGCACAAAGAAATTGGTGGAAATTCACTTCATTTTGAAGCTTGGCATTTCTACGTGGTTGATTTAATAAAAATATTAATATTATTCTAGAAGAAAAAGTGAAAATATAAAACTCATGCTGAATGGATTTTATTAGATTGTATTGATCATATATGAATATTATCTTTCATCCAGATTAGAAAGTACTGTTTTGAAATCCAGTCCTTCACACTTCCAAACTGATTACTTTTAATAAGTAAATGTAATTTTGGCTTTTTTTTTTCTGGTCAAGAAGAGAAACAAGAAGTTTCCTTCCACAAGCTTCCTAAGAGGTACCATGTGTATTCCTAAAGCCAAGGTGAGCTAACTCAATAAATTCTATTACAAAATTGCTTAGTACTGACGATTAATGTGGAGCCCTAGAAAAGCATCCTTTGATATGTTTCTATAATATTTGCCTTCACTGCTTTTAAAGAAATAATAATATGAAGCTACCAAACCATGAGAAATTGATCTTCAACACTTTAATGTAATTAGTTCCTAATACCCTCTCCAGTTTCTCTGGATATGCTTAAGTTTTGAAGCCAAGTTAAAGTAATGTTTTAATTATTAAAACATATAGCTTAATGGGAGTTCCTTAGCATTTTAGTGAAAACACCTAACAAATCTCTTTCACTCTCAATCTTCTGATGTCTGTATTTAATTTTCATCTTTCCACAAACCAGGCATGCATTTGCCACAGAGCCATGAAGTAAGATAATCACTGTTACATAGTAACACACATCCTGGACCTGCAATTTTGTGTCTCATGAGAAAGAAATCAAATCTTTCTTCAGAGACCTTGGAGGCAGCAGGCACTGGGTATCCACTGAGGATACCTAATACATTTCTCTAGTACATTTCCCTGTTTTTTCATTCCATGTGATATTTTATTCCATAATAATAAGAAAAGTACAGTACTTAGAGCCCGACTTTTACTAACAGAGAGGTAGATGCTGTTATTTTGTCAGATGATTAAGCTGTCTTTTGGGACTAGTTCAGGTATTTTCCAAGGCACCATAATTCCTTTGGTCACGAGGGTGTGACACATTTAGCTACGTATTATGTGGCAAAGTAGAAACAGAGCAGGATGAGGGTCTCAGAATGGACACATAATCTGGTTTGCAAACAACAGAGGACTTAATTCACTTCTTTCAACAACTGGCCAGGCTAAATTCAGTCTTTTGCTTCCTTCCTTTAAAAAATTTTGAGTATAAATTTAGCTGGGTGTAGCATCAGAAATCTATCCCACGTGCTAACACAGTTCAGTATTTGTGTCATTGTGTTTTGTTTTGTTTTGTTTTATTTTAGGAAAATTCTAAAATAGAACCACCATATGATTCAGCAATCCCGCTTGTGAGTATATATTCAACGAAAATGCAACTAGTTTGTCAAAGTGGAAATGAAATCAGGATGTTGAAGAGATATCTGCATTCCCATGATCACTGCGGCATTATTTACAACAGCCAAGATACAGAAATGACCTAAATGTCCACTGACAGATATATGGATAAAGAAATTGTGGTATATTGATACAATGGGATATTATTGAGCCAAAATGAGGAAAGCCTGTCATTTTCAATTATACGGATGAACCAGAGGACATTAGCTAAATGAAATAAGGCAGGCACAAAAAGACAAATACTGTATTTTCTCATTCATATTGTGGTATCTAAAAAATGTTGAACTCATAGAAGCAGAGAATAGAACAATGGTGTTCAGGGTTTGGACAGGGTGTAGGAAATGGGGAGATGATGGTTAAAAGGTAAAAGTTTTCAATTCTGACATGAACCAGTTCTAAGGAACTCCCATTAAGCTACATGTTTAATAATTAAAACATAAGGAACAACATGGGTAGTGATGATAGCTGTGTTAATATCACTGCAGTAATGAATACACAATGTATATAAAAACATCACATTGTACATCTTAAATATACTCAATCTTTATTTTTCAAGTAAATATTTTAGAATTTAAAAAATTAGAAATTCTTTCATTGATTGACAAAAGAATAATTTGGAGGAGAGCTAGATTGAAATATACATCACACTAGCACTGGATAAATGAATCAAGTCTTATGTTAACATTAGTTGACCAACATTATTTTCTAATAAGTTTATCAGAGGCATATATAGACATTGAATAACCTCATTTTTGTTCTCTTTCACTTAGATCAGAATCTATTAACATTCAAAAAATGACTGAAATGTGTGTATTTTAAGAAGTAGAAAATAGGTTACAACCTTTTGTCAGATTCTCAAAGAGATTCTTGACCAGAAAAGATTCTGAACCTCTGTGTAGAAGTAACATGTTTTTATCGAACATGGCACAGTGGTTCTTGACTGTTCTTTAGAACTAATGTTCTTCATTTTTGACCTGTACAAATTGTGGAAGTATTGTCTTCGAAATTATTCTTCTGTCAATGAATAAAAGAATTTCTAATTTTTTTAAATTCTAAAATATTTACTTGAAAAATAAAGATTGAGTATATTTAAGATGTACAATGTGATATTTTTATATACATTGTGTATTCATTACGGCAGTCATATTAACACAGTTATCATATCAGGCTAACTTTGTAATATATTCCAAGATATTTACAAATTGAAAAAAACTGCTTCAATGAGTGAGTTGCTGTGGTAGACAATGTGTGAGCTGCTGTGGTAGAATTCTAAGAAGGCATTCCAGTGTTTCAATCCCCAGATTATTCAGTAATATGACTCCAGGTCTTGCTGCAAGGGGATTTTGAAGATGTAGTTAAAGCCCCAAATTGGTTGACTTTTTACAGTACGGAGAGCATTTGGGTGAGACTGATCTAATCACATGAACCCTTTAAAAGCAGAATTTTTGCGGGCTAATAGCAGAATGGGAATTGGAAATTTAAAGAGCAAGACGAAACTAACATGAAGAAGATTCTCCATTGCTGAGATGGAGCGGGGCACATGGCAGGGATCTAAGAGTGGCCTCCAGAAGCTGAGAGTGGTCCCTGGTTGACAGCCAGGAAAGCAGTAGAGACCTTAGTCTACTACTGCAAGGAAACGAATTCTGCCAATAGCCTGACTGCGCTGGGAAGCGTATCTTTCTCTAGTCAAGACTCCAGATAAGTACACATCTGCACAACACCTTGATTTCAGCTTTATAAGATCCTAAGTAGAGAGCCAAGTTAAAATTTGCTGGAATTCTGACCCAGGGAACTGTGAGATAATAAAATGTTGTCATCTTAAGTTGCTAAATTTATGGTAATTTGCTACATAGCAAAATAAAACAAAGTTGTTAATAAATAAACATCAAATCATTCATTTGTTTTCATAAAATCAGGATATCTATATATCTAAATTTAAGAAATTTAGAGCTATTGATAGCTTAGTATTTTTTTTTCTGGCCACAGGAAATATTATATCAGGCTAAAATAAAATAAGAAGATAAAAGAAAGGTGAATTACTAAGTTATCTTTTGGTCATTTTTTATTTAAAACCAAGAGCAGTCTGGGGGGAAAAAAA
>NW_012101410.1:478916-481625 GCF_000951045.1 Mandrillus leucophaeus | reverse complement strand
ACAGGGTGTAGGAAATGGGGAGATGATGGTTAAAAGGTAAAAGTTTTCAATTCTGACATGAACCAGTTCTAAGGAACTCCCATTAAGCTACATGTTTAATAATTAAAACATAAGGAACAACATGGGTAGTGATGATAGCTGTGTTAATATCACTGCAGTAATGAATACACAATGTATATAAAAACATCACATTGTACATCTTAAATATACTCAATCTTTATTTTTCAAGTAAATATTTTAGAATTTAAAAAATTAGAAATTCTTTCATTGATTGACAAAAGAATAATTTGGAGGAGAGCTAGATTGAAATATACATCACACTAGCACTGGATAAATGAATCAAGTCTTATGTTAACATTAGTTGACCAACATTATTTTCTAATAAGTTTATCAGAGGCATATATAGACATTGAATAACCTCATTTTTGTTCTCTTTCACTTAGATCAGAATCTATTAACATTCAAAAAATGACTGAAATGTGTGTATTTTAAGAAGTAGAAAATAGGTTACAACCTTTTGTCAGATTCTCAAAGAGATTCTTGACCAGAAAAGATTCTGAACCTCTGTGTAGAAGTAACATGTTTTTATCGAACATGGCACAGTGGTTCTTGACTGTTCTTTAGAACTAATGTTCTTCATTTTTGACCTGTACAAATTGTGGAAGTATTGTCTTCGAAATTATTCTTCTGTCAATGAATAAAAGAATTTCTAATTTTTTTAAATTCTAAAATATTTACTTGAAAAATAAAGATTGAGTATATTTAAGATGTACAATGTGATATTTTTATATACATTGTGTATTCATTACGGCAGTCATATTAACACAGTTATCATATCAGGCTAACTTTGTAATATATTCCAAGATATTTACAAATTGAAAAAAACTGCTTCAATGAGTGAGTTGCTGTGGTAGACAATGTGTGAGCTGCTGTGGTAGAATTCTAAGAAGGCATTCCAGTGTTTCAATCCCCAGATTATTCAGTAATATGACTCCAGGTCTTGCTGCAAGGGGATTTTGAAGATGTAGTTAAAGCCCCAAATTGGTTGACTTTTTACAGTACGGAGAGCATTTGGGTGAGACTGATCTAATCACATGAACCCTTTAAAAGCAGAATTTTTGCGGGCTAATAGCAGAATGGGAATTGGAAATTTAAAGAGCAAGACGAAACTAACATGAAGAAGATTCTCCATTGCTGAGATGGAGCGGGGCACATGGCAGGGATCTAAGAGTGGCCTCCAGAAGCTGAGAGTGGTCCCTGGTTGACAGCCAGGAAAGCAGTAGAGACCTTAGTCTACTACTGCAAGGAAACGAATTCTGCCAATAGCCTGACTGCGCTGGGAAGCGTATCTTTCTCTAGTCAAGACTCCAGATAAGTACACATCTGCACAACACCTTGATTTCAGCTTTATAAGATCCTAAGTAGAGAGCCAAGTTAAAATTTGCTGGAATTCTGACCCAGGGAACTGTGAGATAATAAAATGTTGTCATCTTAAGTTGCTAAATTTATGGTAATTTGCTACATAGCAAAATAAAACAAAGTTGTTAATAAATAAACATCAAATCATTCATTTGTTTTCATAAAATCAGGATATCTATATATCTAAATTTAAGAAATTTAGAGCTATTGATAGCTTAGTATTTTTTTTTCTGGCCACAGGAAATATTATATCAGGCTAAAATAAAATAAGAAGATAAAAGAAAGGTGAATTACTAAGTTATCTTTTGGTCATTTTTTATTTAAAACCAAGAGCAGTCTGGGGGGAAAAAAAAGTCAGTTTCATCATCTTAATCTAAAGGATGAACAATTATACTTAAAGTTATTGGAAAGAGACCACCACTACAATTTCACTGATTGTTTAATGATTTCTAGCAGTTTTTAATGTTTAAATTCAACTCTCTGAGCTCACATTCTCATTATACATTTGTTTTAAATATAATCAATTTATGATTATGAATTTATGTATGATGTTTTTAAAACCGTAAGAATAAATCTGGTTGCATCTTTTAAATATAGATTTCCGAACACATCTAAAAGAAATGTATGATTCTGTGCTCAGAAAATACAGGAAAAAAAATCTGTATTTTTCACATAACCGTAGGTGGTTCTTACGGACAAAAATATTGGGAAAATTTTCCTTATAACTATTGCAAACTTATTGGAAAAATCTGACCTGGTTATCTCTACTATGTTGCATATGAAGGATAGACTGCTGATATTCAAAGATAGTTCTCATCTTGCAGGGAGGAGAATATAGAAGCATTAATAGATATGTAAATATACCATGTAACATATGGTAACTTAAGAGCATAGCCAATGGGAATGAATATTGGAATCCATTTGGCTAAAGGCTTTACCACAGACCACTGTGGTCAAAGAAGATCTGCTTTATTCAGTGAGCCATAAACCAAAGTGTTTATAAAGCATGAAACCAAGAAATTCTGAAGTGCACTCACCAAAACAATGTTTCCAGATAGCTTCCAGATACCATAGGGCATAACTGCAAAAGATGAAGTTGGCTTTTCAGCCTTTTTTTCTGTCAACTGCACCCGTTGAGTGTTTTGTGCCTCACTCTTCTTCTGTTCCCACTTTTTCAGGCATTCAATAAATGTTTCTCTAAACCTTACTACTAAGAAATTTACCTGATAATCTCAAATTTTTGCTCACTTTCCATAATAACATTTTATTTTAACCTTCTAAATAACTTCT
>NW_012101410.1:475598-476632 GCF_000951045.1 Mandrillus leucophaeus | reverse complement strand
CCACTAGGGGATGCTGGCGCATTGACACTAGAAAGTGGAGGACATTGGCTGTCCTGTCAGGTCAAGTAAAATACTGACAATGAACCCCCTTTGCAGTAATTTATTTTTGTGGATAGTTTTTAGAGAATAGAAGTCATTCACACATATTGGCACAGAATGACAGTCCTAGAAAAAAAAATAGAATTTTAAGTCAATTGAATGTTTTTGCATTTTAATAATATTTTTAATAAAAGTACTTGGATTCCTGTAAAGCGAATTTGGATAAAACCATTTAGATGTCCAATACTTTTAATCAAGAGTTATTTTTTAAATGAGAACACATGGAGACAGGGAGGGGAACATCACACACCGGGGCCTGTCGCGGGGGTGGGAGGAAAGGGGAGGGAGAGCATTAGGACAGATGCGTAATGCTTGCGGGAATTAAACCTACATGTGACGGGTTGATGGGTGCAGCAAACCACCATGGCACATGTATACCTATGTAACAAACCTGCACGTTCTGCACATGTACCCCAGAACTTAAAGTAAAATAAAAAATAAAAAACGAAGAGTTACTGTTTATGGAAACATGACATAACTATTCAACTATTAGTAAGTTTTACATTAAATAGCACAAAAGCAAACAGGCATATGTGCTAAATTATCTATATATAATTTATACACAAATCACTATTGTTAAACTTCTCAATAGCTAACCTATATCAGATATTCTTCAATAACACAGAAAAAATATTTAATTTAGTCTTATAAAAATAAACGTCCACTTGTTTACTTTGTGTTTATTTCAGCCCCACGCACCATCTATAATGCATTTTTATGCTTAGAATTTCTTAGCTTTGGCCTGGCACGATGGCTCTTGCCTGTAATCTCAGAACTTGGGAGGTCAAGGAGAGTGGATACCTGAAGTCAGGAGTTCAAGACCAACCTGGCCAACTCCCTCTCTACTAAAAATACAAAAACTTAGCTAGGTGTGGTGGTGGCTGCCTGTAATCCTAGCTACTGGGGAGACTGAGGCAGGAGAATTGCTTGAACCC
>NW_012101410.1:469748-475378 GCF_000951045.1 Mandrillus leucophaeus | reverse complement strand
AGATAAAAATAAGCTGAATTTCATCATGGAGATCTTAAGGGAAAAAATTGAAGAATTTTATAGGAGCACATAGTTTTGTTGTATAATGTCAACCCCAAATGAGCTTGGGATTATCCCCAAATGTTTATGTAATTGAATTACATTAAATTTTTCACTCAAGCTCATTCTTCCGTTATAGGTCCAAACGTTTCTTAACCTTTTTTTAAAAAAAATTAGTGTTATTACCTTTATTTATTCACAATTGTCTCTTTCAAGTTTAAAGTGAGCCTCATCATATTAATAATCAAGCACTTAATGAGGACATTTGCATTCACTCAATTCAGATCCTTCAACATCTCGTAGACTTTAATCATATCTTTAATCTTTCATTTTTCCAGATGAGTCATATGAAATATTTAACCCTGTTATCATATGCAAATTCCTTGAGTCTATTGATGTGGCAATCAATTGACATACATCTATTAGGTGCCTGACTTGCCAGTAACACTATGCCAGGAGTTTAGGGGCATAGGAACATACTAAATTGCTCTGTGTCTTAGCTTTTTCCTGTCCCACCTCTTTTCAACTTGAGGTTTTAGGTGCAAACTTCTTCCAACCACTGAGTCATCCTCAGTCAAACCTGGCAGTATATTACATAATCTTATCCTCACCAGCAGATGAGGCTTTTCATGAAACTCATTGTCTTATATCAGGATATAGTACCAACTCTGTCCTTGTTTTAATTGATCTGTCAATAGCACTTGATAGTTTCCTTTCTATTCCACAAAATACATAACTTTTTTTTCTTTTTTTCTTATGGATTTCAAAACTCTACGATCTTTTCCCTTAGCTCAGGAACTACTTCCCAGTGTCCCTCGTTTTTGCCATCTTCCTCTAGCTCTAAATCTCAGGAATCTCCAGGGATTGGAGCCAAGTGCTTTATCTTTACCATATACCAATCCGTGAATCAACTCCAAAATGGATCTCTAGAAACAAACAAGACTGACTACTGCCTGAAGGCTTCTGAGATTAAGTTCCTGATGTGGGTCCATTAATTTTGGAGCATACAATATATTGAACCTTATGTTTGTAACTATTGATCATCTTTTGTAAGAAAGCTGAACTCTTTCTCTAACCCATTTGAGCCCTCACTTATTCCTCTCTTCCCTAATTTTTAGCCTGGTATTAGAGTCTTCAGGTAACTTTCAACCAAGTCCACATGCTTTAAAAGATATTTTCAGGTATAATTAAAGTACAATAAATGACACACATTGAAACTGTATGATTTAATCAATTTTAACGTAAGAGTACAACCTTGAAACCATCACTGCTATCAAGATAGTAAGCATTTTCATCACCCAAGATATTTCCTCTTGACACTGTTCTTACAGAAATTATAATCTCATAATAAAGAATAAATGTGTTTTATAATATGAGAGATATCATTGCATGAAAAGCAGTAATGGGAGATAAATAACGGTATAGATGATAAGTTAGATAAAAATATATGGGAGGGAGAAATTATTGAGGGTAGGATAACTGGAAAAGGCTTCATCATTACCTATCCAGTGTATTTTCTTCCATTATTTTTCTATCTGAATGTTTGTTGTTGGCATTACTACTTTGTGCTTTTTTCAGATATTGATATAAAATACTCCATGCATTTTATGTTTGGATTCTTTTTCGCTTTACAGAGGAATACAGTCTCTTCTCCTTTGGCTGCTTAATACGTTCTCATAAAAAATAACCTTGACCTTTGCATTCTGGATGTATCAAACATGAAATAATTTTAGAATTAGATCTCAAATGGCCCTTTTGCAAACTCCAAAATGTTGTGTAAGTCCATTTTCTCTTTTGCAGTATTCTCACAAACATACTAAAATGTGATTTGATGTCTTCTATTTATATTACTGGTTCAAACAGTTTTAAGCATATGAATTATTTTTCTTCCTATTTTTAGAACATCCTCTTAGGTAGTGTTTCTTCTGTTACCAGTGACATAAATGATCTTTTGTATCATATAACTTAAAGGTTAAAGGGTCAACTGACTTTTGGTGACATTAGATTATAAATTCAGATGATGTCATTGGACTCTTTTCCTCCAGTCTCATCTCTGCTTTCCTTGCATTTAGGGTTGTCAGATCAAATAATGTCTACTTAAATTTAAATTTCAGAAAGACAATAAAGAATGTTTAATATAAGTGTCTATCACATACATTCCATGGGACACGCTATGTTTAGTCTTGCTATTGTCATTGTTTTTTGTTTTTTTTTTCCTAAATTGACACAAATATCAAATTGTTCTTAGGTGGACTTTCTTCATCTGTCCACCCATACCAAAATCTATAAATTTATGCCCCGCAGATTAGTCACTAAAGAGAAAAGTGAGTTTCTTTTTTCTTAAAGTCTCCAATTGGGTCTTATTGAACAAATTGAGTAATAGTTCTCAAACAATTGCTATGACCTAAGAGATAAAATATACTCATTTGTTAGGTCTGGATCATACAAGGCAGAAGGCATGAATGTGTCAGCTTCACCAAACCATATATACTGAGAGTCATTGAGAGGCTACTGTCAAAAAGAACACCAAGGTCCAGTGGGGAAATGTATATTAGACAACAAAAAGCAAAATATGACTAGTGGAGAACTTTCTTAATATAACTTTACTTTTAATATCCTTGATTCATCATAATAATACATCTAATATAAATTCAGGTATATTTTAAAGTGATGTGCATTTTATCAGCCACAGCTAATTCACTCTTTGTATTGTATCAAACATTAAATAAATATCAACAGCTCAATGTGTGGGCAGCGTGGATTAACAGGCACTTTGCAGTAATTGTGTGGCAAAGACAGCAGTTGAGTTTCTTTCACGAAAATAGCATTTCTCACATTAGACAGCCCTGGAGTCTCGTCTTAGCTCTATCTCTTATACCTCTGAACAAAGTAATTCAACTCTCCAAGAATCTTGAACTACAATCTGGGAATTCAATAATCTGCTTCACTGAATTATTCAAATGATGTAAGATAATGTTTCAAATTACCGCAGCATAGCAGCTGGCATATTGTAATCTCTCAGAAAGGTTAACTGGATTATTATCAGCAATGACCTTAAAATAATCTTTCAAGTTGATGAGATTTGGTTCTGTGTCCCCATCCAATTCTCATATCAAATTGTAATCCCCACATATTAGGGAGGGACCTGGTGGGAGGTGATTGAACCATGGGTTGGTTTCCTCCATGCTCTTTCCACGATAGTGAGTGAGTTCTCACGAGGTCTGATGGTTTAAAAGTGTGTGGTGGTTCCCCACTCCCCTCTCTCTCCTGCTCTGCCACAGTAAGACGTGCCTTGCTTCCTCTTTGCCTTGGGCCATGATTGTTAAGTTTCTTGAGGCCTCCCCAGCCATGTTGAATTGTGATTCAATTAAACCTATTTTCTTCATAAATTACCCAATCTCATGTAGCTCTCACTGTGAAAACTGACTAATACACAAGTGATACTCTTGACTTGTGTATTTTCCTGCCTCAAAACACTTTTTACATGTTCACTAATTTATTGCGTATTATGTTCGGGCCATCTCTTCCAGTAAGCTTTTAACTCCTTGAGGTCATTATTCATTAGTGTGTTCTCAACATTTTCATGTGAAGTTATTTTTAATGTCTGCTAGGTCAATTTTGTACTTATGAACTTGATTTTTTGAATCATAATGCAGGATTTTTTATTTTATTTTATCCCTCTTAAATTACAAAACCACGTATATTTTTAAACTTGGGCTGCCTTTATCTTATACCTCTCTGTAGATGCACCTTGGAGCAATACCTTCATAGAATTTTCTATGGTCATGCTTAAATTCCATTTCTTGATAACAGTTTCTTCATTGTATTGTTAGTATAATATTATTATTTTTACTTTTCTTTCACCAAAACACAATAGCCCCTTATCTCCTGTGGCTGAGACCCTAGGATATCCTCCAATTTCTTTCTAAAAACTTACTGTTTTTTTCTACCAAGGAGAATATAGTTTGAGTTGCATGCTTAGAAAATTCAATGCACACACTACTTCTATGGAAAAATTACAATATTTTATATATGACCAATTGGATCATTAATTCTTTTTGGAACTAATCATATGCTACAGAAGATTATAAATGAATAGGTTTTCACAGCATTTAATTTAGTGAAGATAGAAGAAATGTGCCTAGATTTACATTTTTATCTCAGTTCAACCCTATCGAGTTAAATTGACAATATAGATAATCAAATACAGTTATTTGATAGATGACTGATCGATAGATTAGATAGTTAAACTATACATGTATGTCATCTAATGTACACAAGAATACATATAATAAAGTTATTAATCAAATAATATAAATCTTCAAAGGAGACCTGGGTGTTACATTGGACAGGCTTTCAAACTTATTGATGCTGACAAATTCCCCTTTCTGAGTTATAGAAAATATTCATATTGGCAAGAAGTAGACCTTACTTAGAATTTCAAGGTTTTAAAATTGAAAAATAGTTTATTCTCATAAAAAAAAATGCTGAGGAACCTCTGTTAAAAGTCCAAAGTGCAGTCTTACGGAAAATGCAAGTGATATTGAATCTGATATCTTGCATTTGAAACTGCATTCTAATGCTACTGCTTAACTTTGGACACATTATTTGCTTGCTCAGATGGAAAGTTAACAATAAGGTGGATTCAAATTCAATTTCATCACTACTTGTTACACATCTTGGAGAAGTTATTTTTCTTCTCTGAACCTTATTTCCTGTTTGCATAAAAATCCTAATACAAAAACTTAAATTGAGAACTATGATGGAAATGAAATAAACTTCTATAAAAGTTTGTGCACAATGTCTCTCACATAATGTGTATTTATTAGTTTCTTTATTCCTTCAGGTTCTTAATCATCATCATTGGGATTTCAGTGACAGCAGCTTATCGTTAAATCCACAGAGATGTATTAATGAGATAATATGCATTAAGAGTTTGCCAAATCCAAATGTTGTTTTTCCATTACAATACTAACAATCACCACACTTAGAACTATAACCACTCTTGCAATAGAAATGACGTACAGTTGAAAAAATGCTTAACTAGAAATAAGAAAAGTTGAGTTCTAAGAATACTTCATTATTAACTTATTCTCTAGTATTAGGATACAGTATTATAGAGAGAATTTTTATCTCTGGAAATTAGTTTCCTTATTATAATCTATATCTTTAGCTATGTTTATATCATTACATGCATTAAATCTTTATTAATTTAACATACTATAATTACGAGTAAGGCACTGGATGTTCATTAATATCAGTGACATCTGAAAACTGTCAATGAATGGGGCAAATTGCTGTGTTTAGGAAAATCTCTCAATGGAGGGAGGGGCAAGAGGAGGCGGGAATATGCAGGAGGAAGGAGTATACAGTCTCTACTGAATCAGTACCAGCTGTCTTATTTGGCGCTAATTAACTTTCAAACCAGAATCTACCAAGACTAAGCAAATGGCTGCTGAAAAGTTTTGCCAGGTCAGTTGAGTTTTTCTTTATTTTGAAATTTAAAGATTTCAAATTTTATTGTAGACAAGAAAAAAATGTTATCATTGACCATACATTTTGCTGTATGATAATCTTTGGTAATTTTTTCA
>NW_012101410.1:468091-469698 GCF_000951045.1 Mandrillus leucophaeus | reverse complement strand
ATTAAACTAAAGAGCTTCTGCACAGCAAAAGAAACTATCATCAGAGTGAACAGCCAACCTATAGAACTGGAGAAAAATTTTGCAACATCTATCCATATGACAAAGGGCTGATATGGAGAATCTACAAGAAACTTAAATAAATTTACAAGAAAAAAACAAACAACCCCGTCAATAAGTGGGTGAAGGATGTGAACAGACACTTCTCAAAAGAAGACACTTATGCGGCCAAAAAACATAAATAAAAACTCATCATCATTGGTCATTAGAGAAATGCAAATCAAAATCACAATGAGATATATTTCTCATGCCAGTTAGAAGGATGTTCATTAAAAAGTCAGGAGACAACAGATGCTGGAGAGGATGTGGAGAAATAGAAACGCTTTTACACTGTTGGTGGGAGTGTAAATTAGTACAACCATTGTAGAAGATAATGTGACGATTCCTCAAGGATCTAGAACCAGAAATACCATTTGACCCAGCAATGCCATTACTGGGTATATACCCAAAGGATTATAAATCATTCTACTATAAAGAAACATGCACATGTCTGTTTATTGCAGTACAATTCACAATAGCAAAGACTTGGAACCAACCCAAATGCCCATCAATGATAGACTGGATAAAGAAAATATGGCACATATACACCATGGAATACCATGCAGCCATAAAAAAGGACAAGTTCATGTCTTTTGCCAGGACATGGATGAAGCTGGAAACCATCATTCTCAGCAAATTAACACAGGAACAGAAAACCAAACACAGCATATTATTGCTCATCTGTGGGAGTTGTACAACGAGAACACATGGACACAGGAAGGGGAACATCACACACTGGGGCCTGTCAGGGGTTGGGGGCTAGGGAAGGGATAGCATTAGGAGAAATACCTAATGTAGATGATGGGTTGATGGGTGCAGCAAACCACCATAGTACGTGTATACCTATGTAACAAAACTGCACGTTCTGCACATGTACCCCAGATCTTAAAGTATAATAATAAAAAAGAAATGTAACTAATCACTCTTATTCTTAACCTTGGTCAATGATTTTGAGCTAGTTTTTCTCCTTTTAGCTTTATCTCCTATCAAGCTAACTTTTTATTCCCTTTTTATATTGCAATTTTTGGAAGAAAGGCACTATGAACATGCTGAGTTTAAGGAATGGAGAGTTATGTTCCCTGTGGGAAATAAATTTATCAACTATAGCACAGTGCTTGTGTACAATTCTTTTTGTCTTTAGACTTATAGATTTGACTCATTTCCAAAGCTCCTTAGGTCAGCATCTTATTCCCCACCCTTTTCAGTGAAGTTGCCCCATACATGCATCATATATTCAGATTCTTTTGTCAGATTCTTTGAGCAATAAAATTGCCCAACCTTCTAAATATATATGTGTATATATATGTGCATATATGTATATATGTGTATATATGTATATATGTGTGTATATATAATCTAATATTATATATATGAATTTGTTTTTAAGATGCTAACTCTTCCTTTTCAATTTTTATACATCTTTGTGGTTTTGTCTTATATACCTGTTGTCTGGTGTTTGTTATTAGTGTTCATTGTGTCTATTTCTTGTTCCTGACTTTTGAAAGATTTCG
>NW_012101410.1:463461-468041 GCF_000951045.1 Mandrillus leucophaeus | reverse complement strand
ATTAAGAATCAGAAACAAATTCAAAGAAGCTGAATCCTGAATGTAGAAACAAACATCGATCTTAGCATATAAAAATGTGAGTGAGTGAGTGATATATCAGCAATCATAGAGTTGGGTCAATACATTAAGTGGAAAAGAAACCGTAGAATAAGAAGCTCAGATACCATGCTGATTTGAACTGTCATGTCACAATCTTGGAAGACTGTGCTACCAGAAAAAGTAGCTAATTCAACTCGTTAGAATACAAGCATAATCTATTACTATACATTGTCGTTATTCATGACATTTCACGTAAATATCTTATAACAAGCTTAAAATTTATTAATTTTCACATTATTCTTCCAAATTTTGGAAAGTTAATATGATTACAACTACAATAAGCAATTATTTAAATGATTTTAAAAAACATTCTTAACCAAAAATCTATACAAATAAGCTATTTCTGTGGCTCTGAAGGTAAAGTATATATTCTTCTCACCATATACCTTCTTTCATTCTCTCTGCCTTTTAAATTTGTATTTTCTTTGTCCGTAGTCTTGCCCTGAACAATTGTTAGTCCTCCAAAGTACGTTGTCATCCTCTTAACATGACTACTTCTCAGGCATGACAGCATCTGATGAAAACAAAAACAAGGTTAAGATTTTATCAATTCCTCTTCTAACAAACAAAAGGTGACTTTTTTGAAGAAAGTCTATTTATTCTTTTGAGAATCCCAGCATACAATTTAGCAAATGACCGCTTCATAATAGTAACTTATAATTTTCTGCTGCCTTAAAATTTACAAAGTGCTCTTACACACATAATATCATCTGATCTTTGCCTCAACCCACTTAAAAAGGTTGAAATAAAAGTGACTTGCTTAATTCATACAATTAGATCATCTGAGAAGTTTTAAGTAAAAACTTACCTTTAAAATTCATATTTTAAAATTAGTAGTTTTTTGACCAAAAGACTAAACTCATTATTTTGCATTCACTATCCTTTACGAAATGTGAAAATTTTCTTTAACCATAAAATATTATTTGTTTAGCACTAGCAAGTGATTCCATGAAAGGGAGGATGGGTGAAAACTCACTCTAAATCAATAAAAGTTATACCAAAATTAATTTGTAAGATATCTATTTATTTCATAGAAGATTAGTAAGACTATCTTGCAATAACACATTTTCCCTCATGAAATATTCAACCTTAATGATGTTCTTAAGGTGAGTTTCATTGGAAAATTCTAAATATATGAAGCATTGGTTTTTCAAAATATATTTGATTTGTCATACTGTTACATGTTTCTGGAAGAACATCACAGAGGTAAAGAAAAATTCTCATCACATCATATCAAAAATATCTATTAGAAATGTAATTAATCACTTCCAGCTGGCAAGATGGCTGGATAGGAACAGCTCTGGTCTGCAACTTCCAGCAAGATCAACACAGAAGGTGGGTGATTTCTGCAATCCCAACTGAGGTACCCAACTCATCTCACTGGGACTGGTTAGACAGTGCGTGCAGCCTATGGAGGGTGAGCCAAAGCAGGGTGGGGCATCACCTCACCCAGGAAGTGCAAAGGGTCAGGTAACTCCTTCACCTAGCCAAGGGAAGACTTGAGGAACTGTACCATGAATTTCCATGGTCTTTGCAACCCACATACCAAGAGATTCCCTTGGGTGCCTACACCACGAGAGCACTGTGTTTCAAGCACAAAACTGGACGGCCCTTTGGGCAGACACCAAGCTAGCTGCAAGAGTTTTTTTGTTTGTTTGTTTGTTTGTTTTCATACCCCAATTGTGCCTGGAACACCAGTGAGACAGAACCATTCACTACCCAGGAAAGAGGGCTGAAGTTAGAGATATAAGTGGGCTAGCTCCCACCCCATGGAGCCCAGCAAGCAAAAATCCACTGGCTTAAAATTCTCGCTACCAGCACAGCAGTCTGAAGATGACCAGGGACACTAGAGCTTGGTGGGGGGAGGGGCGTCAGTCATTACTGAAGCTTGAGTATGTGGTTTTCCCCTCACAGTGTAAGCAAAGCCACCAGAAAGTTCAAACAAGGCAGAGCCCAGCACAGCTCTGTAAAGTAGGGGTAGCCTGACTACCACTCTAGACTCCTCCTCTCTAGGCAGGCCGTCTCTGAAAGAAAGGCAGCAGCCCCAGTCAGGGACTTATAGATAAAACTCTCATCTCCCTGGGACAGAGCACCTGGGGGATGGAGCAGCTGTGGGGGCAGCTTCAGCAGACTTAAACGTTCCTGCCTGCTGGCTCTGAAGAGAGCAGCAGATCTCCAAGCACAGCACTCAAGCTCTGCTAAGGGACAGACTGCCTCCTCCAATAGGTCGCTGACCCCCTGTGCTGCCTGACTGGGAAACAACTCCCAGCAGAGGTCGACAGATACCTCATAAAGGAAAGCTTCAGCTGGAATCTAGCAGGTGTTCCTCTGGGAAAAAGCTTCCAGAGGAAGAAGAAGCAGGAAGCAATCTTTGCTGTTCTGCAGCCTCTGCTGGTGATACCCAGGCAAACAGGGTCTGGAGTAGACCTCCAGCAAACTCCAGCAGACCTACAGCAGAGGGTCCTGACTGTTAGAAGGAAAACTAGCAAGCAGAAAGGAATAGCATCAACATCAACAAAAAGGACATCCACACAAAAACTCCATCCATAGGTCACCAACATCAAGGAAAAGGTAGATAAATCCACGAAGATGAGGAAAAACCAGTGCAAAAGGAGTGAAAATTCCTAAAACCAGAATGCCTCTTCTCCTCCAGAGGACCACGACTCCTCGCCAGCAAGGGAATAAAACAGGCCAGAGAATGAGTTTGACAAATTAACAGAAGTAGGTTTCAAAAGGTGGGTAATAACTACCTCCTCCAAGTTAAAGGAGCATGTTCTAACCCAACGCAAGGAAGTTAAGAACCTTATAAAAAAGGTTAGATGAATTGCTAACTAGAATAACTAGTATAGAGAATAACATAAATGACCCGATGGAGCTGGAAAACACAGCATGAGAACTTCGTAAAGCATACACAAGTATCAATAGCCGAATCAATCAAGTGGAAGACATGACATCAGAGATTGAAGATCAACTTAATGAAAGAAAATATAAAGACAAGATTAGAGAAAAAAGAATGAAAAGGAATGAACAGAGCCTCCAAGAAATATAGGACTATGTGAAAAGACCAAACCTACATTTGTCTGGTGTACCTGAAAGTGGTGGGGAGAATGGAACCCAGTTGGAAAGCACACTTCAGGATATTATCCAGGAGAACCAGGAGAACTTCCCCAACCTAGAAAGACAGGCCAACATTCAAATTCAGGAAACACAGAGAACACCACAAAGATACTTCTTGAGAAGAGCAACCCAAGACACATAATCGTCAGATTCACGAAGGTTGAAATGAAGAAAAGAAATGTTAAGGGCAGCCAGAGAGAAAGGTCAGGTTACCCACAAAGGGAAGCCCATCAGACTAACCGTGAATCTCTCTGCAGAAACCCTACAAGCCAGAAGATAATGGGAGTCAGTATTCAACATCCTTAAAAAAAAAGCACTTTCAATCCAGAATTTCATACCCAGCCAAACTAAGCTTTAGAAGCGAAGGAGAAAAAAAATCCTTTACAGACAAGCAAATGCTAAGAGATTTTGCCACCACCAGGCCTGCCTTACAAGAGCTCCTGAAGGAAGCACTAAACATGGAAAGGAACAATTGGTACCAACCACTGTGAAAACATACCATACCAGATTGTAAAGAACATAGACACTATGAAGCAACTGCATCAACTAATGGGCAAAATAACCAGCTAGCATCATAATGACAGGATCAAATTCAAGCATAATAATATTTACCTTAAATGTAAATGGGCTAGATACTGCAATTAAAAGACACAGACTGGCAAATTGACTAAAAAGCAAAGAACCATCAGTGTACTCTGTTAAGGAGACACATCTCAGGTGCAAAGACACACATAGGCTCAAAATAAAGGGATGGAAGAATAGTTACAAGCAAGTGGAAAGAAAAAAAAAGAAAAAGAAAAAGAAAGCAGGGGTTGCAATCCTAGTCTCTGATAAAACAGACTTTAAGCCAGTGAAGATCAAAAAAGACAAAGAAGGGCATTACATAATGGTAAAGGGATCAATGCAACAAGAAAAGCTAACTATCCTAAATATATACACACCCAAATATATACACACCCAATCTTGCACCCAGATTCATAAAGCAAGTTCTTAGAGACCTACAAAGAGACTTAGACTCCCACACAGTAATAGTGGGAGACTTTAACACCCCACTGTCAATGTTAGACAGATCAACAGGACAGAAAATTAACAAGGATATTCAGGAGTTGAACTCAGCTCTAGACCAAGCAGACCTAACAGACACCTACAGAACTCTCCACCTCAAATCAGCAGAATATGCATTCTTCTCAGCATCATATCACATTTATTCTAAAATTGACCACATAATTGGAAGTAAAATATTCCTCAGCAAATGGAAAAGAACAGAAATCATAACAGTCTCTCAGACCACAGTGCAATCAAATTAGAACTCAGGATTAAGAAACTCACTCAAAACCACACAACTACAAGGAAACTGAACAACT
>NW_012101410.1:458588-459131 GCF_000951045.1 Mandrillus leucophaeus | reverse complement strand
ACACCAAAAGCAATGGCAACAAAAGCCAACATTGACAAACGGAATCTAATTAAACTAAAGAGCTTCTGCACAGCAAAAGAAACTATCATCAGAGTAAACAGCCAACCTATAGAACTGGAGAAAAATTTTGCAACATCTGTCCATATGACAAAGGGTTGATATGGAGAATCTACAAGGAACTTAAACAAATTTACAAGAAAAAAACAAACAACCCCGTCAATAAGTGGGTGAAAGATGTGAACAGACACTTCTCAAAAGAAGACACTTATGCGGCCAAAAAACATGAATAAAAGCTCATCGTCATTGGTCATTAGAGAAATGCAAATCAAAATCACAATGAGATATATTTCTCATGCCAGTTAGAAGGATGTTCATTAAAAAGTCAGGAAACAACAGATGCTGGAGAGGATGTGGAGAAATAGAAACGCTTTTACACTCTTGGTGGGATTGTAAATTAGTACAACCATTGTAGAAGATAATGTGACGATTCCTCAAGGATCTAGAACCAGAAATACCATTTGACCCAGCAATGCCATTACTGGG
>NW_012101410.1:444205-456183 GCF_000951045.1 Mandrillus leucophaeus | reverse complement strand
AATTTCTTTCTTTATATTAAATGTTGGGCTCCATATTATACTTGCTTCATACATGAGTTTGGCCATTTTCCTTCCTTATTTTTCCCCCATGTTCTGAAATAATTTAAATAACAATGGAAATATTCACTCTTTAAATGTTTGGTAAAATTTCTTTGTAAAAGAGTCGGATATGGTGTTATTTCTTTTAAGAGTAGTTCTTACATAGCACCCTGTATTTCCCTTGTGAAACATGATCTTTATAGACTTTTATCTCTTCAGCAGTCAATTTTGCTAAAATCTATTTTTCTTAATACTTATGTATTCTTATCTATGTTTTTAAGCTTATTTGCTAGTGGTATGCAATTTAAAATTTTCATTCTTTTATTTAACTAGAAGTTTTTTCTTAATTTTTTTATATTTTGATTTTACATTTTTCTTAAATAGGTTAAATAGCTTCAATTTTTTACATTGTTACTTTTATTCAAAAAAGCATTTGTATCTATTTATAATTCTATTCTTTTTTCTTACTAATTTCTCTTTTATGTTTATTGATTATTTCTTCATATTACCTTTAGGTCTTCAATTACTTTTATTCTAACCTTTTCTTCGGAAAGTTTTCACTTGTTTCTTTTATGTTTTAAATTAATATAATAATTGAAAACTATAAATTTTCTTTGTGGCATTAATTTTACTAGATCTAATTTGTTCTGAGTAATAGCATTTTAATCTATTATTTTGTTTTTCTTAAGTTCTACTATTTGTATTTTCTTGATTAAGAGTAGTTTATAAAAAGTGTTAGAATGTTATCTGTAGAAGGATCGTTTTGTTTCTGATTTTGTTATTAATTTGCAAATTTTATTTGGTATTGTGATCATAGATGTTTTGCTATGTTTACTCTTTGGCATTTAAAAACTCAGAATTTGTTGCCAACTAATGTATGGTTAATGTTTATGAATGTCCCTTGGACACCTGAAATAAGGATATATTTTCCATTTTTATCATTTTCAGAATTAGTTATGTATCAGTCAGTTCTAATTTTGCTTATATTTTACATTCTTAGTTATATAATCTTTCATGGACTGAGAGAATTAAAGTCTCCTATTAATAGTGAGTTTCTCTGCATTTTTAAAGTCTGTTCTTTAATATTTGCTTTGTGAATGTTTATGTTATGTTATCTGGAAAACTGTTATAAAAATTCTGGGATAACAATGTGAATTGCATTTCTTTTGTTTGCATTGGCCCAATATACCTTTGTTTCTCCTTTTATTTTTAAACTTTCTAAGTCATCGTCTTCTTATCTCTGTCTCTTTATTCTAGATTTATGGCCTAGATTTGGGTTTATTTTGTATGCTATTTTATAAATCTTGCCTTTAAACATGTGCCTCTAATCAGTTTATATTTATGGCATGCCTGATATATTTCGTATTAGTTCTGTCAGAGTATTTTAGGTTATAATTTCTATTTTTACAGTTTTAATTTACAACTCTTGGCATGTATTTAAATTGCATTGCTGTATGTGTTGGTGTCTGTGTGTGTTTGTGGGTGTGGACCCTGTAATATATAGGAATATTTGTATTTATTGTGTACTTTTAACATCATCTTTATAAGATAAATCACAAAGAGGTTACCTAATACAAATGTAGTTCTCTATTTCTTTAACCTATTATTTACTTAATATAAGCACTCATAAATTAACATTCTTATTCTTCTTCTTAATGTTTTTTCTATTCCTCTAACCCATTTCTCAACAATTCATTCTCTTGAGTACATTAAAATATGTTTATGAATCTATCACTTGCCTCCTCAGCTGTTAAAAAAGAGACAACACCAACATACTCTATCTCCTAACTTCTTTACATCCTTTTTCTCCTAAGTTTTTTGTGTCATTTTTACATGTCAAAAAATCTACATTTATATTTTGTTTTGTAATCTAATCCTACTTTTTTTCTTAACTATCAGTTTTACACTTAAATATTTTTCAAGCATCTAATGGCTGCCTGTCTTAGTTCATTTTCTGTTTCTTATAACAGAATGCCTGCAACTGGGAAATTTATAAAGAAGCAAAGTTTATTTGTTACAGTCTTGGGGCTGAGAAATCCAAGGTTGAAAGGCCACATCTGGTGAGGCCTTCTTGCTGGTGAGAACTCTCTGCAGTAGTCCCAAAGCAGCCCAGGGTATCACAGGGTGAAGATACTGAGTGTGCTAACTCAAGTCTCTTTCCCTCTTCATGTAAAGTCACCAATTCCATTTCTGTGATAATCCAATAATCCATTAATCCATGGATGGATGAACTCATTCATAAGGGCAGAGTCCTCAGGACCCATTCACATCTGAAAGGCTCGACCTCTCAACACAACCACACTGAGAATTAAATTTCAGCCTGAGTTTTGGAGAGGACAAATATTCAACTATAGCATTCCATCCCTGACCTCCCAAAACTCATATTCTTCTCACATACAAATACATTCATTCCATCTCCATATCCCCAAAGTCTTAACTTGTTCCAGCACCAACTCAAAATCGAAAATTCCAAGTCTTATCTGTGAGTATGTGAAATAAAAACAAGTTATGTGCTTCCAACATTCAATACAGGCATAAGATAGACATTTCCATTCCAACAGGGAGAAATAGTTGAACAGAAAGGAATAACAGGCCCCTAATCAAGTCCAAAATCTAGCTGTGCAGACATTAAATCTTAAATCTGGGGAATAGTCTTTTCTGACTTCATGTGCTGCCTCCTGGAGTGGGGCGGAGTTGGGGCCCCAAAGCCTCAGGCAGCCCAAACCCTTTTCTGGGTGCAACCTACATGGCTGCTTGTACAGGTTTGAGTTCGGTGCCTAAAGCTTTTCCAGGTGGGTGCTGCATGCTGCTAGTGACTTCTCAGTCTGGCGTCCTGGTGGCAGTCTTGCTCTCACAGCTCCACTAGGCATTGCCCTGGTGGAGACCCTCTGAGGCAACTTGAACTCCACAACCTAGCAAGGCTCTATGCAGTGGCTCTGCCCCTGTGACAAGTCTCTGCCTGGGGCCTCATGCTTTTGAAAACGTCCTTTGAAATCTGGGTGGAGGCTTCCAAGGCTCTACAGCTCTTGCTTTTTGCAAGCCTTCAGAATTAACATTATGTGGATGCTCCTAAGGTTTATGACTTGTACATTCTGGAACTGTGGCTGTGGAGCACTGCAGTACGGCATAGGGGAGCAGGGTCCTGAGAAGACTGGGCAGCAAGTCTGTGAAGAGTTCTGGGCCTGTCCTCTGAAACCATTCTGCCTTTTTAGGACTCTGGGTCTATGATTGAAGGGGCAGCCTCAAAGATCTCTGAAGGTCATTGGGGATCCTTCTTCCATTGTCTTGAGCAATCGCACCTAGCTCTCTTCTATACATGCTAATCTCTTTAGCAAATGATCACTGGGTTCCAACCTTGGTTTCCTCTCCTGAAGCTTTCTGTGGCCAGATACCTTAGTTCATCACTCTCAAGTTTGGCCTTCCACAGAGCCCTGGGGCATGGACACAGTGTGGCCAAGTTCTTTGATAAATTATAACAAAGATGGCTTTTCCTCTAGTTTCTAGTATCTTGTTCCTCAGTTATATCTGAAATCTCATCTGAATGACCTTTACTGGCCTATTTCTATCAGCATTCTAGTCACAACCACTTAACTAATCTCGAAGGAGTTCTAAACTTTCCTTAGTCTTCTTGTCTTCTAAGTCCTCACCAGAATCTAGGCCAGATCCTTCAAATTCTTTTAGCTTCTGGCCATTACCCAGTTACAAAGCCACTTCCACATTTTCAAGTGTTTGTTAACTGAAACAATCCCATTTCTGGTAAAATTTCCTGACTTATTCTGTATTTCTGTTGCTTATAATAGAGTAACTGGAACTGACTACTTTAAAAAAAAAAAATTTATTTCTTACACTTATGAAGCCAGGAGGTCTAAGGTTGAGAATCCAAATCTGGTGAGGGCCTTCTTACTGGTAGGAATTCTCTATAGAGTCCCAAAGTGGCACGGGGTATCACATGGTGAGGAAGCTGACGGTGCTAGCTCTGATCTCTTTTCCTCTTCTTATAAGGCCACTAATCTAATTCCCATGATAACCCATTAACCAGTTAATGGGTTAATCTATTTATGAAGGTAGAGCCCCCACGACCCAATCACCTTTTAAAGTCTTCAACTCTCAATAGTATCACATTGGAGATTAAATTTCAGCATGAATTTGGGAGGGGCAAATGTGCAAATGACAGCATAGTCCTTCTGTACATACTTTCGTCAGATGCTCCTTGATTGGCTGTAGTTTATCTTCAAGTACTATTCTCAAGAAGAGAACGTGGGGTTAAAGTTCCTTGATTTCTGATAGGTACATGACTTTCCATAGGCTTGATATTGGTGGAAAGCTTGACTTTGTTGAACATGTAGTACTATGCACTTCATGTTCGATAAAATTTTCCCATAAATTTCTGATTGGTATTGCTCTATTTTCCATGGCATTAAATTTTGCTTGGAGAAATTGATCAGCCAGACATTTTGTTCCCTCTACACATGATACACATGTAATGCCTCACATATTTGTATTCTATGCTTGTCCTGGGGCCATAAAATTCTCTTTCATATTATTCCAATTTTAATATGTATCTGAAGAGATCAGCATTCAAGTCACATTTGAACAGACTTAATTGTTATTAGAATGATTAAATTGGTTGAATTTTTCCATAAATATTTTGAAAATTTCAATTCAGATACATGAAATAAGACTTTTCAAATTAAAGGCATAACAATTTTCTAACCAATGAGTTGGGAAATTAGCTTAAAATGTAATATATAATTCATGTGTTAAGCGAAGTCCCCTAAAACACTTTTATTTGAAGCAGACTAGTATAACTCGACGTACCTATTTCCAGAGTTACCATATTCACAGACATTGATTAAAATTTCAAAATTTTCCATTGGTCTCACCTATACCCTCTTTTTTTCTATTTAATAATGGGATTTCTTAGACTATAATATTAGTACTTTCTGAAGAATTTCCTTATAATCTACTGGAAGAATGTTGAGAAAGCTTTCCTGATGACCTCTCTAACAATTAATCAGTTTTATATCAAGCATAATGTTATATCTATGTTTCATTATAATTGGGAGAACAGTGATAAAAATTTTTCTTTCTTCACTCTGCACTGTGATTCATAGCTTATTTTGTTAGGATTTCATCAAACTAATAAGCTATAAGTTATACAATTTTGATAAACAACTTTCTTTAAGAAATTATTTACTGAGCACATACTATCTTCTAGGTGCCGTTCTAAGTGTCAAGTATGACACAGCCATGCCCCAGCTGTTAGGAACAGCACACCCTAGTGGCTTATAGCTGCGTTGATCCCTGGGATCAATGGCCTTGGCCATTCCAACTGCTTGGCTCAAGGTTAGGTTGCCCTTTTCTCCAACCCCCTACTGCACCCTCACTAGAAGCAAGCACTGTGAAAGTGCATCTCAGCTCCAGATCTTCCTATAGGACCAATAAAATTTCAGTTGCAATTTCATTCCAGGTCAGCTTCTCCATGTGCTCAATCCTGCTTTTCTAACTATCTTAGTAATTCAGGGCTCAAAAACACTGCCAAATAAATCTGCAAGTTACTTTTCATCTCAGAGTCTCTTTCTAAGGAGTCCATTTTCAGATCCTCCCCATGACACTTATGTCCCACTTGAGAAACAAGATAATAAGTGAAAAGGCAAATCACTGGGAGTAAAAGATGTTAATAATTATTATTAAGGATATACATAGCTTAAAAGTTAAACACATACATGTGTGCATTTGTACTTACATATATGTGTGCTCTCTGTGTTAATCTTTGAAACATATGTAAATAAAAATCCCAAAGCTTCTATTATTAGCTAAGTCTTAATAGCTTGTTCACTGCTCTGAGCTAAACAGATGTTATACGTGCAAATGAAATTAGAAGACCCAAATGAGGAAAATGGGATATCATAGGTTTCTGGTTTGGAAGTGTCTAGCAATTGCAATAAACTTTGAATAATAGAATATCTTGCCAATATGGGAGGACCATAGCAGTACTCTAATGAAGTAGTGATAACATAATTTATACTATCATGAAACTATGAGCTATGAAGATTTTCACCTAGGGGGATCAGTATTCCCTAGATCACCTTAAACTTTGATAGTAGCTGCTGGCAACATGTGCATCCTGGATATCCTAGGCCTCTAAGCTCTTTCCACCTGCCAAATTCACACACAACGAGATTCCCAAACAGGGATGAGACCATGAACTTAGCAGAGTTGCCTTATGTTACTTCTAAAGAGGCAACCAATCTGAAATCTATCTGTGAATAGATAGAACCTAGTATCTGGTTGATTTTAGTTTTGTTTCAGACAGTTCCTCCCATCAAATAAGTTGCGGATCAGGGAGTACCTAGAAAATGGTTATTATGAAGTTTTAAAAAACAGATGGGTCTTTCAGAAACGCATCATCTTTTTTAAAACTACTTTTCAAGAGGGAGGTGCATTTTCAGTAATTCTACAGACCAGTAGTGTCTCAAAGGCTGATATAACACCATAATAAACTGTACTAGCTCCCCAGTCATTACCATTGTATGGAATTTTGGGATAAGTTCAATATTTATAAAGTCAAATTTTCACTATTTTTACATGTTTTCTCTTAAAGAAAAAAAAATTCATTCCTCAGGGCTCCACCAAGTTAAATCTGATACCTGTGGACATTGACTTGACTAGAATTTACTATTTTTTCTTTTAATATGAGAAAAAACATTAGCAAGAAAATTAGTAATTTGAGGATATCCTCAGTTGGTATGTTTAAATGCTTGAGGAAAAAGGTCAATGTTAAGCTCATAATTAAATGTCATAATTAAAGATGTGATAATTACAAGTTACATATTTTCATTAAAGTAACTCCCAAAGATCTTTGCTTTATAATGCCATTTTTGAGTTACTGCTACTCCTGTTATAATGTAGTGAAAAGGCTTCTAATATGTGTTACCGTATTTGTATATGTTGCTAAATCACACTGGTCTAGTTACCCAATTAATAAAATGTGTTAGACATTCCTTCTATATGCCTTCCTCAACATGGGTGCAGTGATGTGTGAGCTGAGCTCTGAAATATCTATGCTAACAACACACAGATAAATTTCACAGAAGCTCATACATTTCTATTCATCTTTTCAGATAATATTGAGAATCCACCTGATTATAGACTTACTTGACCAAGTTGTGTGAAGCCCATCATTTGATTGGTCCAGTATATTCATATGTTTTGCCTTTCCAGCCCATAGATGGCGTCATGGTGCCCTCCTTTAAGAAAATGTAATAACGAAGAATATACAACTGTTTATAGTATTTTAAATTAAAACTCAGAAAATCAATGAGATATTTCACACTTCATAAAAATCTCTCTTGATACTCAAATCGCCACCACAAGAGCAGCTTCACAGAGTTCACATTTAATATCTCTCAACAGAGAGACCTAAACTTCTGTTGAATTTCTCCAAGTTTTCACATTATGATAGCCCTCGTAGAAACAGAAAAGTTCATCTGGGGCCACATGTCAGTAGAAGCTTGAGAAATATTTATTTGAGAAATAGGATCGTGCCTCTCATGGTGGGACTCCTGTGGAGATTCATTAAGCGTGCAATTAACAAAAGTGCGCTAACAAAAGGCAGCCTCTTCTATTTAAATAGAAAAACTCAATGAACTTCTGTCAGGGGATAGTTTTAAAAGGAAGGCATAGATAAGCACATTCTTTAAATATGCAGAAAATTGCTTTTTGAATTATTTTTTAGTGATGGAAGTTTTCTTTACACATCTGGAAACTAGTTATATACTTGCAAAGAACTATACTATTTGGTTCTTAATTTTTAAAAGTGCAATAACTGTTTTTCACATTCCTCCATGTCATCGTTGTGAACACTAACACTGATCCAGGCCATGGTGGAGATCTCTTCCAGAGACTGGATTTGCCCTTTACTGGGTGGCTTTATGTCTTCCGTTTCCTTTTGATGTATTTGTTTTCACTTTTGTATCTGTTAGATGCACAGTCATTATTCACTAACACCTGTGAACCTGCTCCTTCCTACCTTCCACTATCATTGTCTGCCTAAACTCTGCTGTACCATGTAGGGATTTGCATTTATCTATCTAATTTATGTATTAATTATAGATGTATGTACACACGTATATGTAGATACACACATATATTCATGTATACATGTATATATATGTCTCTTGTGTGACTCCTAAATATTGATGTTTTATTTTTATATCTATTTACCATATTGTTCTAGTTGTAAAATATAAGCATAAAATGATTTTTATTTATAATTCATAAAATAAACTATTCATAAATTAAATTAAATGAGTCAAAAAGTTAACGCATTTCTGATATAAAAATGTATAAATATTTCCAAACCGTGGTGAAAATACAAATTTATCGCAGTATTAATGTTCAACAAGTGATAGGGTTTGGATGTTTGTTCCCTTCAAATGTGTCATGTTGAAATAGAATCTCCAGTGTTGGAGGTGGGGCTTGGTGGAAGTTGTTTGACTCATGGGGGCAGATTTCTCATGAATGGCTTAGTGCCTTCCCCTTGGTGATGAGTGGGTTATTGCTCTGGGTTCATGTGAGATCTGGTTGGTTCAAAGTGTGTGGCACCTCCTCACTCCCCTCTTTGCTCCCTCTCTCAGCCATGTAGTATGCCTGCTCCCGTTTTACCTTCTGCCATGATTGCAAGCTTCCTGAGGCCATCCCTAGGGGCAGATATTAGTGCCATGCTTCCTGTACAGTCTGCACGGTTTAATAACCGTGAGGTAATTAAACTTGTTTTCTTCATAAATTACTCAGTCTCAGGTATTCCTTTTCAGAGATGCAAGAACGGATTAAAGTAAGAAGCATAGTCATTTTGATAGAAAGTATTAGCCTCTGCTGACTCTCCTTCTTTCTTCTACTTGTGTTCCTCATCATTGCCACCTCTGTAACCTGGTCCCACTGTGTTCCTGAATTCTTCATTAACTCTGTTTGGATCACTTAGAACCACTGCTTCTGGGCAGCTCCTCTGCCCAGATCTTTTAATGTTCTTACCTACTAACATGGGAGAGATTACCCTGATTTAATCTGTTTTCTATAGAGACATCCACCCGCTTCACAGGGCCCTCTCACAAAATCCAAGCAAAACTTTTCTTTTTCCTTGGCAGGGAAGAAGATGGGGCAGATGACCATGATGAAGTCGTTGCTAGAGCTGAGTGATAGCATAGAGGGCTGGTGTTTTCAGGGACAGTGAAGGAGGCACATGGGGAACAACAACAAAACAAACAAACAAACAAACAAACAAAACACACTCTCCTGCTGAGAATGACTGAAGCTACTAATCAATACGTGAAATAAAATGCTTAAGGAAAATATTGGCGTTCTAGAATACCGGAATGCCCAATCTTGGTGTTGCAATTTTATGGAGAGCACATAAACCAAAAGTGCTAAACTTGTGTCTAAGAATCAAAGGATGTGAGTTAGATTCGGAGATAGTTTCCTGTGAGTGAATTAATCAACTTTGCCTGTTTAAGATCTTTGTTACTCATTCTCTGGTTCTCATTTGTACTTCAAGTTCCAAATGTGTCACACAATGGATGGATGGATGGATAAGTGAAATATGACCATCATATAACATGAGCTGAAATATTTATGTAAGAATAAGGTTGTGTTTTCTATTTTCCTGAGTAGGCTTAACTTTAAGTTGTATGTAGCCCCATCCACTATATTGCAGAGTTTCTACTTTATAAATAGTTATGAGTTATTACCTATTGTTCTATCTTCACGCCAAAAAAGTAAGATGGATATGGTTTCAGTTTGAGCACAGGACCTGATCCTACTGGCAATGTGATTTTCTTTACCCACTGTTCACTTCCACCTCTTTCTTCATCTAAGCATCCTCAATTTCCCTCAACTGATTATACAGCCAATGATAAAATGGCTGAATATCTTATTGAAAATTTTGGTAAAGCCATTTAATCTCCCTAGGGGTAAATCTCTGTAGCCAAACTGTTACAATTTTAAAAAAAAAACAAAAAAACAAAAAACATTGGCTGGCTCTATTTCAATCCTCTGGTTATCTACAAATTCCCTATGAAACATAACTAGATAATTTTCCATTTTCCAATTGGTCACTTGGAATTGGACCTACCTGATACCATTCCTCTTCAAGCTTATAGAGAACAACTCTGATGAGTCTTCATCACAGGATCTCTTTGTTTGAGGCAGAATATTCCTGTTCATTTTCTTTTATTTTAAAATACAGTATATAGAAAGAAAAATTCATAAATCATAATAGTTCATCTTGGTAGTTATTGAAAAGTAAACACATCTGTGTAACTACCATCCAGATTGAGAAATAGAAAGTTACCAGCTTTCCAAAAGACTGCCTCAGGCCCATCCCAGATGCTATCCCCCCTAAAATAAACATTGTTCTGACTTCTGTAACCATGGATTAGCTTTTTTCATTTTTGCTTTTATATGACAGAAATTGCGAGCATGTGCAGCCTCATATCTAGCTGTTGTACTCAAATTTGTGTCTCTGAGATTTTTTCATATCATTGCATGTGCTTAAATTTTAATGTTATAGTATTATCAATATATGAGATGAATATACCACAAATTATGTTTTCCATTTATACTTGGTGGACATTTATATTATTTCCACTCTGGGCTATCATGAATAATACTGCTCTGTATATTCTCATACATAGCCATTGTTAAATATAATTCTACAATTGTGTTGAACATACACATAGGAGTATACTTACTGGGTCATAAGATATACATATTTTAAACTTTAGAAGGTGATACAAAACAATATATCAAAATGGATGTACCCAATGGAATTCTCACTAACAGTGCATGAGAGTTCCAATTGTATCATGTCCTCACCAACATTTGTTACTTGCAAGTACTTTGTTTTGGTTTATTTTGCTATTTTGGTATGTAAGTGGGTAGATAAAGTTAATTTCCATGGTTGAGTTTGAAATGTCAGAGAAACCTTGCTTTCTGGTAGAAAGAAACATAACCCTGATGAATTTTCTTTGTAGAAAATACTGGGTTTAATTTTCTCATTTTTTTAAGGAACTTTGCAACTGTGCTTGCGAGAAAGATTGACCTGTGACGTTCCTTTTTTCTTTTCACTAGGTATTTTGATATCAAGGTTTTCCCCACCTTAGAAAATAATTTGTGAATTGTTTCCACATTATTTATTCCTGAAATATTTTGTGTAATATTTACATTGTTTCTTTCTTAAATGTTTGAAAAAATTCACTGATCAACTCCTGGGCCTGGATTTTATTGTGGAAATGTTGAGATTCATGAAAAAACACAAACCCGAAGTGTTTCTTTGTTCTTTTTTTTTTTTTTCTTACTCTCATGCATCTAACTCCACTTAACACAGCATCTTTGGCCACCAAAATCTGTGGGGATTTCTACCCACCAGCAACCAATTAGTTCTGCAGCAGACACCAGCTGAGCAGCCTCTAATTCAATTTAATTCTTGCTCTGTCTACCTGAAGGTAACGTCAGAGCTCACAGGTTGATGATGCAGTCCCACAAAATGGCCCCCTACTTCAGGTGCCATTTGTAAGTACAGGTTGTGATGTGTGCTTCTGACTGACCAGCTATAAGTTGGAGTTTTTACAACCTCCTCTTTGGGTTTTATTAATTTGCTGGAGTGGCTCACAGAGCTCAGGAAAACACTCTACTTATCTTTATGGATTTATTATGAATAATGCTACAAAGAATACAGATGAACAGCCAGATAGAAAAGGTGGGTAGGGAGAGGCATGGGGGAAGCTCTGCAGAGTTTCCATGCTCTCTCTGGGCATATCAGGAACCTTTACAGGTTCAGCCATCCAAAAGTTCTTCTATCTTAGCCATTTTTGGTTTTTATGAAGGCTTCATTACAAAAGACACAAATAGGCTGGGCGTGGTGGCTCACGCCTGTAATCCCA
>NW_012101410.1:394046-443213 GCF_000951045.1 Mandrillus leucophaeus | reverse complement strand
GGATGGCAAGACTGCAGGCTGCAACCCTTTCTAAGAAATAAAGCATTTCTTTCCAGATGTATAGATCTTATCATTTTTGGTTAACACTGACATTCATAATATTATTGTGATTTTTTTTAATATATAAAATTTGATTTAAGGTCCACTTTTTTATTTTGAATATTGGTGATTTGTGTATTATTATGTTGATTGCTCATTTTTGCAGTTTCATTTTCAAATAACCTTTGACTTTTTGTTATTTCTACTATAGATTTGTTATAAATCTTATTTTCCCTTCCTTCTATACTTTATTGTGTTTAATTTCCTAGGCTTATCCTAACTTCTTTCTAAACACAATTTTCCCTATATCCCACAATTTTTTTTGTTCCCTTTCTTTCTTAGACATGATTTATTTGGAAATGTATTGTTTAATTTCCAAATAGTTTAGTGTGTTATAATTATCTTCATATTAATTATTTTCCGTTCTGGAAGGTGAGTTAGTAGCTGATCTGAATTCTTCTCTGTAACCTCAGAAAGACCGGTACATGAATGATACATATAGAATTATTTTATAATAAGTCAAGAAACGTATAGGAATATACTAGGTTCACAATGAGTGCTATGTTTTGATGAGTACCTGTACTTTATTGTTGAGATTGCTTATTGAGTAACCTGTTATGGATGATACTGAAGTACTCTGGACAATGGACACAAAGCACACGTTCAGGAGGGTATTATGTAATCAACATGTCATAAAAGCTGAAGGAGCCCCAGAGAGGCTAGCTTCTCTAAACTAAACTGGTCATTAGCATCCACATCCCAAGAGCATATTGGAGACATGAGATGGTATGCCTGATATTACTGCTGTACTCCTGGTATTCATGCTGTACTGCATATTTTTATCTTTTCTTGAACCTAAATAAAGTTGGTATGGATGAAGCCTCTTGTGTCTTGCAATGTTGATTTACATTTGAATTCAAGATGACTACACCTAGTCAAATTGAATGAACACTACTTTAAAACTTCTTGAGACTTGTTTTACAGACTTGCATATTGTTAATTTTGGTTAAATGCCCCATGTGCATTAAAAAAAAAACAGTTTGTTGTGAAGTTTAAGGTTGAAAAACAATATGTGTTGTGAAGTTTGAAGTTTATGGTTCTATAAGCATCAATTAAGTCTACTTAGTTTACTATGGATATCCTTGCAGAATTGTTTGCCTGCTTGTTGTGCTATTAGTATCAAAAGACAGCATTTTAAAATCTCCCCTTCTAATTGCAAATATATCTATTTCTTCTTTTATTCCTGTTAGTTTTTTTTTATTTTTTAGATGACTAAAAATTTTAAAGTGCTAAATTATTTCATAAGACTGACTGTTTTATTTTAGGAAATAGATCTTTCATAATATACACTTCCTTAGAGCTACCTCGTTGAATATTAGCACAGCCATATAAGCGTTTTTCTGAATTGTGCTGCCAGGCATATCTTGTCCTCCTTTCACTTTCAAACCTGTGTTGTTATAGGAATAGTTGTTGAGTTTGTTATTTTAATCAGGTCAGGTAATTATTGTCTTTACCTTGGCTTTATTGTTTTCTACTGAAAAACAAGCCATTAATTTAATTCTTGCTCCTTTGGACATATTGTATCTTACTTTTATAATTTTTTCTTTATCTTTGGCTTTCAGTAATTTTGTATGATCTATCTCAGTGTGGTTTTATTGTAAATATTCTGCTATGTGCAATTAGATATTTGAGAATCTGTGGTTTGATGTTTTTAATTAATTTTGCAATTATCTCTCCAAATAATGTTCAAATATTGTTGTTACCACATTCTATTTCTTTTCTCTTGGCACTTTAAACTCATGGATGCTTGAATTTTTTAACTTGTTTCATATGAATCTCTAAGCTTTTTTTCTGTATTTATAAGTTTTTCCCTCTGTCAGTTATGATATATTTTTACCCAGCTAGCATCCAGTTAATTAATCCTATCTATCATTGTTTCTAATTTGCTGTTTAGCTCATTTAAATTAAAAATTTTAGTAGTAACTATCACTTCTAATATTTTAATTTCTTAATTTTTTATAGATTGCAGTACTCTGATAAATCGATTCACATTGTGTTTTATTTTCTTGAACAAATATTTTCCTCTTAGTTATTTTAAAGTTAATAAGTGACAAAGTTAAATGACGGATAATAACCTATATACTTCTGTTGTCTGTATTTTGGCATACTTTTAATCTTCTGAACCTCTCCCTAGGCATGTTGTAATTTTTTTTTTTTTTTGTAAATTCTGGGCTTAGAGTATGAAACATTGTAGAGGCTGTAAATATTATATATTTTTCTCCCTGCAGAGAAAAAATACATAATGTTCTTTTAGAAGGGCACCTTGACTAGGTCTGTAATTGAAATAATTCACATCTGAGTGAGGTCTGGCCTAGTCTGGTTTGCATTTATTCTGAGAAGTAACTTTTCAGAAAACTAAACTAAAACCCAGAGATATTTGCCAGGGCCCCCACTCCTTGGTAGGCCCTACATTTTATAATGCTTTTTTTCCTGAGACCATCAGAAATTTTTTGCTAGATTTTTAACCCATTATCTGCTGTTCCCTTGGTTTTGAGAAGAAAAGCATTAGAGAACATCAGGCTCATTTCAATGAATTTATCTCACCTATGGTGTCTTGTTCTCTCAAGTCATGGCTCCTTGAACATGCTCTGATGCCTTCAAGGATCTATATTTAAACAGATTGTATCCTGAATTCTATTTTTTTGTGTGTGAGAGATTGCAGATTTAATAAAATCATACAGCATGGTCAGACGCAGAAGTCTCAAAATTGTTTCTAATTGTGCAGTTCATGTTAACAGCTTTCAGTACTTTTACTTTTTAACATCACTGTGCTAAACTTACATGGGGAAAAGAAAATAATAAAATAAAACAGATAAGAGATCTAAAACTTGAAAAATATTTAGTACGTAGCAAATATTTCAAACATATCAAAGCACTTTCTATTAGTTCATTTTCATGCTGCTAATAAAGACACACCTGAGAATGGGTAATTCATAAATGACAGAGGTTTAACTGATTCAAAGTTTGACATGGCTGAGGAGGCCTCACAATCATGATGGAAGGCAAAGGAGAAGCAAAGGCACTTCTTACATGGTGGCAGGCAAGAGAGTTTGTGCAAGAGAACTCCCATTTATAAAACCATCAGATCTCATGAGACTTATTCACTACCACAAGAACAGTATGGGGGAAATCACTTGCATGATTCAGTTATCTCCACTTGGCCCTGTCCTTGGCACATATAGATTATTATAATTCAAGGTGAGGATTGGGTGAAGACGCAGGCAAACCGTGTCATACTTAAACCCCAGAACTCCACGTAGCACAAGAAAAAGTGGGAGGTGTGGACTCTAGGAATTTTAGGTTTCTCTTCTGAGGGGCTACTATGTGGAGCATAATAAGTGATTCTTTCAGAAAAGATAAAAGATAATATTCAAACAAAAAAATTATTGAATTATAGAGGATAAAACAGACCACTAAAGATCATTTATCTCTCATGTTGCAGAAGTAACCTCACACACAAGGCAGAGTGCCTAGTTACTTCATGGAAGAGCTACAGGTAGAAGCCATGCTTATAGACTTTTTCTTTAATTTTCTTTTAATGGTTTAAACTAGTCATAAACTGAGTGAGGGATGAAGATACTTGCACATTGAAATAAACATTTTTTCCCCACTTCAATGATAAATTTTAAAAGATAAAAGAAAAAAGGCAGGGGAGAAAAAAAAGTTGGCATTAGGGTCCTGACAATTTTCAATTTTTACCTGTCAATGAGGTTGATTTGGCCTTGTTCGCGTGGTGCACAGGTTTGCTACACCCATCCTATGTCTTAGTGCTCCAAGCGAAGCCTTCCATTACACACTAAAAAAACTGATAAGAGTGTGAAATAAATTGACCAAAACTGTGGCTACATAGCAGTGTTATAAAGGAAGCAAGCCCGTGTGAGCAACAAAACCAGAAATTGGCCCAGGGCAGAAAGCAGGGAAGAGCACCCAGTCAGGTGCTAATCAGACCGCCTTCCCTGGCAGGCTCATCTGTTAAAGGCTACTGTTACATGCAAACGTGTGTTTGTCTGATCACTGAGACAGTGCTGAGGCTTGGCTTACTGCCTCTTGCAGATCTCAGAAGAGTTAGCCTCACTGAAATCTCTAGGTGAGTTTTCAACAGCACATTTTATGTTCTTTGCTAGTTCTGACATTTCCAAATATTTCTCACCAACTTGTGGCTGAATGCAAGCCATCATGACATGCCCCAGAGGTGCCTAGCTAAGGCATGAATCACATAATGTCTATATTCACATTCTACAAAGTCCTCAGGGGTTGTTGTAGATGTGCATGTGAATTAATGTCCTTATAAAACCTAGCTCAGTATATTATTATTCAAACTTGATATCCAGTCTGTTAATGATTATTGGTCTGCAAGGCAATAAAGAATGTGCTCATTGATAGATGGAGGCCTTAACACTGCAATTGTGTGTCTTAAATTGTTACCTTTTAACTTAGGATCCAGTTCTTATGGAAATTGAGGGAGCTCTATTGTGCTTTAATCATTAATTGAGCAAACAAATATTTATTGACTATATACAATATGAGGGTCACTATATCAGGTTCTGGGATATGACTTTCAATGAGCTCTACTGTGTTTCAATAATTAATTCAGAAAATATTTATTGGCTACATACAATATGAGGGTCACTATACCAGGTTCTGGGATATGACTGTCAACAAGGCAGATGTGGTGTCATCTACAAGTAGGTCAGAGTTTAATGAAGTAGTGGAAATACACTAGATTGGCTGTTATAAGACTCGGGCTGTACTTTTAGATTCTTCACAAACAGCATGGCACAGATTACTACTTCTCCATTCATTAAGAGGAAGTAACTTACCTGAAGATAAAGAGATGAGCCTCATTTCTCCCCAGAAAAACAAATAAGAATTGGGCCGTTGTATAAATTTCCATTTTTCTTCTCACTACCTGCATAACCTTAAACATATTACCTTACCCTAATTTTTTTCATCAGGAAAATGCGAATGATGATAATAGTCCTTATTTGGTTGGATTACCGAGGATATTAGATGCTCTCGATATATCACCTAGACTATTGTGCTTGGCATACAGTGTTTGGTAAGTGTTTGCTTTTATTATTCTGAAACTAAAGTAGTTGTTACATCTCTAGCAATTTAATTCAGCACACATTAATTGAAGCCCCACAATGCTTGTGGCATGTATGAAATAAGACTCACTTCCTTTTCTCATTAGGATATTCACTGTCTGGGGTGAAGGTCAGTACTTCTAGCCAAATAATTAAATCACCATTATATTGTGCTTTCAGAAATAGAGTTATATACAATGTTGTTTTTGTGCAAAGATGTGTGAAAAATCAAGTTTACCTAGACAAGCAATTATACAAACATTGTGAAAGATGCGATCACTAAAACTCTAACAGATGAATAATTCATCAGAGAAGAATCTAAGATACATTCCAAGCCATCTCCATTACACTTTCTCTCTCACACTCTCCCACACATATATACATGTGCACACACATAGAGTAACACTATGAACATTAGATAACATTCAGAATTTATGTCTTAACTCTACCCTCTTTCCATTAATTTCTCCTTGCCAGGGAATATAGATTACAGGGTTATAATCAGACTTAGGTTTGATTTCCGGATCCTTTTATGTAAGTCTAATATCCTCCAATATTGGATATTAATATGCATAAGAATGAAACTAGACATCTATTTCTCTACATGTACAAATATCACCTCAAAATGAATTAAAGACTTACATATAAAACCTCAAACTATAGAACTATAAAAGACAACATAGGAAAAACACTTCAGAATTTTGTTCTAGGCAAAAATTTTATGGATAAGACTTCAAAAGCTTAGGCAACAAAAGCAAAGATAGTAAATGCAGTCTTATCAAACTATAAAACTCCTGCACAACAAAGGAAACAAGAGAGTGAAGAGACTCCTATAGAATGGGAGAAAATGTTTGCAAACTATCCATCTGACAATAGATTAATATCCAGAATATATTTAAAAAAAACTCAAATAAGTCAACAGCAAAAAGAAACCCCACAAATAATTCCATTAAAAACGGGCAAAGTATCAGAACAGACATTTCTCAAAAGAAGACATACAAACGGCCAAAATTATATGGAAAAATGCTTAACATCACTAATCATCAGGGAAATGCAAATCAAAACCACAACGCTTTGTTGGAACGACTCTTATCAAAAAAGTGAAAAATAACAAATGTTGGCAAGGATGTGGAGAAAAGGGAACTCTCATACACTGTTGGTGGGAATATCAATTAGTACAGATATTATGGGAAACAGCATGAGATTTTTCAAAAGACTACAACTTGAAATACTGTATGATCCAGTAATCCTACTACTGGGAATTTATCTAAAGGAAAGAAAATCAGTATAGCAAAGAGATATCTGTGCTCACATGTTTATTGCAGCACTCTTTACAATAGTCATGATATGGAGTCAACTTAAGTCTTTATCAACAGATGATTGGATGAAGAAAATGTTCATATATGCACAGTGGAGTACTATTCAGTCTTGAGAGAATGAAATCCTGTCATTCATGTCAACGCGGATGAACCTGGAGTACATTATGTTAAGCGAAATGAGTTGGACACAGAAATATAAATATCACGTGTTCTCACTCATATATGAGAGAAAACAAGTTTAGCTCCTAAAAATAAAGAGTAGAATTGTGACTATTTAAGGCTGAGAAGGGTAGGGAGGAGGGAAGGAAAAGGAGAGGTTGTTTAATGGATAAAAATTATAGCTAGAAGGAGAAGTCTAAGGTTTTATAGCATTATAAGGTAATTATAGTTAATAAAATTTATTGTATATTGTCACATAGCTAGAAGAAAGGATTTAGAATGTTCTCTACACAAGGAAATAATTAATCTTTCAGGAGATGGATATGCTAATTATCTGGATTTGATCATGACATTATATACATGTATCAAACTATCAACCTGCAACTCATATGTGCAATTCTTTTGTATCATTTAAAAAGTTTTTAAAACTACAGAGTAGTTAAAATAAATTATCCTCTAAAATGTAATAGATGTATGTGTCTGTGTGTATAAGGAAATAGTCATGAAGCATTAGTTATGTATCAGATTATATTCTTGATCCTGTAGATTCTGCATACTTGGGTGTTAGTATATGTTCTAGCGTCTTCACATTGCCTGTGTCAGTGCATGCTGAGTTCATCGTAAATTTTTATTAAGTTCTTGCCAGTTTTTACATTTCTGTCTTCTGTGTTTCTCTTCAGGTACATGGAACAGAGGCTATTAGGAAATTTGCCTTGCAACTAAAATTTAAGCAAAGAAACAACTTGTCATCTACCTGTTTACCCCTAACCGATGCTTATACATATATGCATGGGCTTGGAGAAAATGATATTCATTTAAAAACAAGATAATAACGACATGTACAGAACCATATAGCTCCAAAACCTTTCAAGTGCTATATCCATTTGTAAGGACATATTTATCAGTCTAGTACTACTTTGTAACAGTACAAAAGTATGTTCACATTATTTTTCTAAAGGAGCTTAGTTCCTAGAGGGAAAAATACACTCTTATCAAAGTTTCATAGTAATAATTAACCACTTTACATGATGTTTGTGAGACTCAAATAAAGAAAACAATGGAATATGCTACATAAGAGCAACATATTATTGTCAAACTTTTCTTTCTTTTTTTCTCTCTCTCTCTTTCAAACAACTCATAATCTGCCCTGGTTTTTTAAATTAACTAGTTTAATTGTAGACTATTCTGTCCACATAATTTATTTATTTTCATTAATCACATAATTTATAAATCATAAAATATAATGCTGGTGGTAATAATAGAAACAATGGTCTAAAAGTGTGTTAAAAGATCTAATCTTCGCATCGCACCCTTATGAAGCAGGTTGATAGACAATAGATGGCTTGCTTAATTGCGCATAGAAATGACTGCTTGGGCCAAGGATTCAAATCTGGGGCATCCAGACAGAAGTCCTGTTCTCTTGATGTTCATTCTATGCTGTTTAAATAAACCCCTTTTTAGTCACATTAATCATATAAATAAATATTTGATTGTAAACCTATTACCATTCAGAAGAATGAGCTTTCATATTTGACTATATGATTTATGATTACCTGGGACCAATTTATGGTCCTATTTTATTTATGGTCACCTATTTTACACTCAAAATAGGTGATAACGTAAGCTGTTTGTGCAAAATGAATTAGAGAATTCTTGGAAGATTAGTGTTTCTTCTAGCCCTTCTGACCACCAATCCAAGCACAGTTATAAGTAAACACGTTTTAAAAAATGATGAGGCGAGAACTCTTTTGGCATATCATTTCCCTTAATTAGTCTGCCAACAAGCATAAATGCCTGCTCTCAAAGCCTGAGTAGCAGTTAACCCACAGTAGCACCGAGTTCTAATGCAAGATTTGACCTTGCCCTTATTGCTCAACATTCTATAGGTGATGACAATGAGTTGAGTCCTTTGATGACATAGATTGTTTACCTAAAGTCCTTCCATCGAAAGCTTAACAACGTAATACAGAGTTGCATAAAGTGCTTTGCAGCCCTGTTGTCCAAAAAAATAAAATAAAATAATACACTGTCCACAATGTCCTGGAAAACTGTTAACACATTGTTAGTAGTTTCCAAGCAAGGATATCGTTAAACATATTTCATGTTAATGTAGTCTAGCTCAGTGGCAATTTTCTCCTAGTAAAGAAATATGAGGTTCTTAAAAGGTTTAAGCAAATAATACAGAGCGGGCTTGAAACACTCACAAGTCATGAATTGAACTTTCACTCCTTGTAGTTTAATAACCAAATAATACATTTTATGACTAATTACAGAGAAATTTTTAATGTGTTGACTTCCAGTGGGTCACATTTTTTATAGACATATGATATTAAGAAATTAAGTAAGAGGTATCATTATTTCATGTGCATTTAGCTGGAAGTTTTTAAACAAAATTAAGAGGTAGAATGTGATTGCTTGTTCACTCTACAGTGAGTTGTTAATCAGCAGAAGTTAATAAGATTCAATTAAGAATTAAATGCTTATGAGAAATTTAATAGTGTGTTCTTACAAAAAAAATAAATAAAAGAATTTCTCTGTAACAGTAGTATAGAGATAAATAGTTATCGGGTCTCAGGCATGATGGAATAAACTAACCCAGCACCAGAGTTCAGAAGAAATTTCATTGGTGTGGCTATTTTTCTCAATTAAGGGCATCATGGCAAGTTTATTCATTTCTTCTAACACATCCATCATTAGATGCAGGAGGAAGCAGGATGCTCGGCTAGATGGACCATTGACCAGTTCTGGCATATAAATTCCTGTTTAGAGGCTATAGAACTCTCCACATTCTAAAATCCAACAGGATTTTTTTTCTTGGCTCTGCAGACTAAATCATGCCTTTGACCAAAGGAGATAGATGTATGCTGCTGAAAAGGAATGCACCCTCTGGAGCAGAGGAGAGAAATTCTATACCACCCGGAGGAATGTGTCCTCATTTTATCTGTTAGTGATTTTTAAAGCCACTGTATTATTTTTCCCCCAGAGAGTTTGTTTGTGTTGTTAGTTTCGTTCATATCACATCTTTTAGATTTGAGGGGTTGAATATATAAAAATTGAGTATTTGGCCCAACTTCTGAAGCTTTAGAGAGAATAAATCCCTTCCAATATGAGTGTTAAATGAGCCACAGCACTGATTTATTGTCTGCTAAACACTGGAGAATGTGGAGTATTTGTTAGGGAAACGAGGCAATGAGGGAAAACTGAAATGTTGACATGAAGGTTTTCATATTAAACTCTAGTATTTTCCATTAAGCAGCCATGCATTTTCTGGTGATTAAAACTGAAAATTGGAAGTAGGAACTTGCATCCCTATTCGCTACAAATAAATTAACTCTACTGTGTAACTGGTATATCCTTGAGAACACTGTTAGAAGGAAAAATAGCACAATGGTAAGACAAAGTACACACACACAAATGAGTATTTAAGAAGACAGGCAGTAAATGTTTCAATGGATTGTTTTTCTATGAAATCAAGAACAAATTCTCAAGGGAAAAAGGATCTTAACATTTACCTTTCCCAGACTCCTTATCTGGAATTTGAGTTCCTCTGCAATATTCACTCATTTAACATTCACTCTGCCTTGCTCTCACTGACATTCAAGAATAGCTAATGGCCAGACACAGTGACTCATGCCTGTAATCTTAACACTTCAGGAGGCTGAGGTGGGAGGATCATTTGCAACAGGAATAGCTAACTATATTGACAACATTTTTCTGTAAGGAAAATGCACAACATGCACAACTATCTCATTTCTTGATGAGACATCTCTGTTGTAATGAAATTATTATTAATATTAAATATTAACATTAAAGGAAAGTTAACATCCTTCTTATTTAGTGTTTACTGTGCACCAAGGATTGGTCATTTTCTGAGTATTTAATCAAATAAACAAACAAAACAACCCTTTAGAATCAGAAAGACAAACCTCTTCCTCTGCTATGGATTTGCAGTGTCTACGTGGCACTTTTGAGTAACAGAGCAAACCTTGTGTTTGTGGGCAAAAGAGAAATGTTTATAGGGTTCAGCTATATCACACACCTAGGTGATATAAATGCACAAACAAGAGTGCATTTGAAGTGAAGAGACAATAAATAGACAACTGGCATAAATGGAAAACTAGAGGCAGAAAAATCAGATTAAAAAAAAACCATTGCAATGCCATAGGAAAGAGTTTACTCAAAACAAGCCAAGGACTGAGGAAGTACATAAAGGGGTGAAGAATGCAAGAGACTTCTCAATGATGAAATAAATAAACTGATGCAGGCTTTACTCTATAAGAACCATGTGATATACTGAAAAGTGTATGAGCTTTGGAATGACTGAAGTAACATTAATTCTCACGTGAATCTGAGCTCTATTATTTACATTCTGTGTAAATAAAAAAAGAAAAAGAAAAAGAAAAAACTACTAAATTTTGTCTCAATCTCAGATTCTTTCTTATATAAGGTTGTAAATAATATGGGATCTCCCAATATTGAGACGCCTAGCACAGAACTTAATACAGAATGGCTACTAAATGAGTGACACACATCATTGTTAACTATTCTAGTAGAAAACTTTGGTTTTCTCTTTTAGACTTTATTTGTGGTAAAGAACACCTATATCTTGTTTACTCCTTATCCTTCTCTATTACCCTGCTAAAAATCCACCTTTCTATCTTCTGCCATGTTGCACATACATACAGTACCCATTAATCATTAAGGATTAGAATTATGAGTCAGGATCAATACAAATCAAATATGAATTACTACAGAAGTGCTTATTAGTCCAGTCTTATTCTATTACACATACAGCTAATAGAGATAATGCACGTGCAATAATTTTTGACTTAATATGAAAGCTAATTATTGAAATTATGTTTCCAAGATAATTTTTTACGAACTATCACAGACTTAGGTTGCAACCAAAAGGCACATTATATCATTACTCCAGGTTCAATACTTCATGAAACAGCATTAGTTCTTTGCAGAGAGTAAGTACTTTCTGCAGGAAAAAAATGGTTGAAATTTATATTTTTAAGATTTCTCATGGTCTATATTCTTTCCCTGGTGGGTGACACTCAATGAACACTCCACCTTCTGAATGACCATATCTTTATGGTAGAAGCTGTGTAGAAGGATGACAAATACTTTAACTGCATATCTTATGTTCAGGGAATTCTCTGAGGATTCCATCAAAATAGTTCCGCCCCAAAAATGGCTAAGGGCAAATCCTGTGATAGAATTAGTGTTCTCTTTCAGCTTTTTGCCACAATTTACATTCACTCATTCAAGAAATTTTCTGAGCTTCAAAAACATATTTGCATCAAATTGGAATAGTCATTATAATATAAAATTAGCCACTTTCAAGCCCTGGTGCTCATCTGTCACAATCCAGGCAAATTTAAACCTTTTCTTTTGTGTTTCTTGATTCAGTAGAAATAAATTCTTCCCTTCTTTGTCCTCCTTTGGAAGTAATTGATGTCGTCTTACTTTGCCTATTATATTTTGCCTTTCACTGCAATTGTAGATATTCATCTCTCAATACCAGATTATGCACTCTTAAGGATTTTGCGCCACTCAGTTTCCCATATAGCTTGGCATTATATCTTGTAAGCGTAGGGGCTCGATAAATGTGTGGTGAATTGAATTGATCTGAGACAAATCACATTCCGTAGCAATGTGCATCGATCTTCAGTAGAGAAATTATACAAAAGAAAGATAATTTAAGCAAATCATTCTTTCAAAAGCCTTAACCTTGACCATAGCTAGCCCTTTTTTGATGGTTAATTTTATGAGCCATCTTGCCTGGGCACAGGCGCCTAGATATTTCATTAAACATTATTCTGGTTGCATCTGTGAGAATATTTCTGGATGAGATTAACCTTTGAATACAGATTGAGTAAAGCAGTTTGCCCTTCCCAATGTGGGTGGACCTCATCCAACCCCTTGAAGGCCTGACTAGAACAAAAGGTGGAGTAAGGGAGAATCCACTCTCTGACTGACTGTGTTTGAGCCTGGACATAAGTGTTCTTCTGCTTTGGAGCTCAGACTGGAATTTACTTAGATCATTAGCTCTTCTGGTTCTTAAGCCTTTGAACTCAGATTGGAAATATACCATTGGCTCTCCTGGGTCTCAAGTTGCCAATTGCAGATTGCAGATTTTGGGACTTCTCAGCCTTTGTAACAATGTAAACCAATACCATAAGCATATAAGCCATATATATGCATATATGCTCCTAATTTGTTGTTTCCTTGGAGAACTAAGACTAATACACCCTCATAATAAGTTTATCAATCCAAGAAACAGAGAAAATTGTGCTTAAAATGCACATGCTACATTGACCTATGTACTCTTGTCTCCATTGTCACCCTAAAGTGTTGAAAATGAGAGCAAAGAGTCAATTATGATGCTTAAGTCATACATTATCTATACCTGGACATTCAACTGACATAAATAACACATTTTTTGCATGACCTTCAGTGATGCCCTTTGTCTTGTCACATTAAGAATAAACAAGCACCCAACACTTTGGGTGCCCCACTTCCCCCTTACCGTCTGCCAGCTACAGCTAACATAACCCCAAGGGACAGTGATCACTCTAAAAGAAATTCATTGCAACTTGTAAGTTGGGGTCCGAAATATTTTACCTGGAAAAATCTATCATATAATACCTTCAGACTACCTGCTTATTTCTCTTTAAAAAGTACAAATAACTTCAAACATAATCACTAATAACGAGATAGGTAAGCGGCAACAGAAAAAGAAAACACCCTCCCCTCAACCTCACGCCTACAGAATTAACAAGATAAATCAGGAAATTATTTAATTAACTAAGGTTAAAGAATAAAAGTGGCATTTTGGTCTCATTGTACAAACGATGCCACAATAAAACCCAGGTAAATCAATAAATAATCACACACATCAATTGTGTAGAAGAGAACATATACTGCAAATCACTTAATAAGACAGTTTTAATCATCAGGAATGGTGACCTTCATTTCATCTTACATTTTGTTTAAATTCATTATATTTTGAAAAACTTTGCATCCTGTATGAGAAACCAGCTTCAAAAATACAATTAAACTTTTCAAATGCCTCAGGGAGTATGTCCTTTTCCTATCCTCCCACCATAAAATTAGAAAAGGAAGCTGATGGCTGTTTAGCTGAGAGGATCCCTGTGGGTGACTGGAAAGTTGCTGGGGAGGAACAGAGGAGACATTACCTCTATTAGGAAGGTCACCGTTATTTTGAAGGAAATGGGTTTTTGCCTCAGTGCCTATAATACTAATGTGTAGATCCAGGAGCTATACATGGACTTAGCATTTCAGGAAAGTACAAGCCATGTCAGTGTGATACATTGACATAGAATGCCAGGAGACACCTATTCAGATTTATCAATATTTACTCTAATACTCTCTAGAGTCAAGCTACTTAAACATTAAAGTCATATATATCCATATAACTAAAGAAAAAGACTTTCTGTAAAGCACTAAAGGACCATATCTAGTTCTTTATTTTCTCTTGCCAAAATCATAAAGTTTGTGTAAAGATCAATTGAACGAATACAGGGCAAACTGTCATAAAAAGATTGGAATTATTATAATCATAAATTATTTCTCTGATGACGGTTGCTGTGGTATACTTTGTTCTATACAGCACTATAATGAAGCAGGATTCTGTGACTGTCAAGTTTTTTGATCAATAAAGATAACGAACTAAAGTAATTCACATTATCATTACATGGAGCTTGTCCAAGACCCAAACATTGTTTATTTCACTGTGAATGCACACTTGGGTATTTTGCGTGTTAGAATAGCCAGTTAATTTCACAAACACTATATTCATTTTTAAAAGAAAGGAGGAGGGCTTTTGCCTTGGGATCAATGATAGTAATCTCTAGATTCAGATTCTAACTCTACGAGTTAGTTTTCACTCTTTGACCCACGTTCAACAACAAAAATATACTCAAGACACCTGTTGTAAAGATGCACATCTACCTTGATTAATAAAATTGTCACAAATATTAAGCTACATGTATAACCTGCTTTTTATAATTCATTGCTCTTTATTTTGCTTCCTTTGGCTAAACAAATACCAGTACCCTACAGATGTGTAGCTTTGATTGACAAATTCAATGAATGACAGGTACTGATGTATATGTTAGCTTACAGTATGTACTGGAAAAATATAAATGACGAGAGTTAGAAAAAATACTTCTAAGTTTCATATAAAAAGGGCTTTCTTTCAAAGTTGGTTATTCCATTCTTCTTTTCTTTGGAGTAATTTCCAGTCATTGTTGGGTGGGGTGATTGAGAAGAATTGATTATTTAAATAGGACTGCATCTTTGGAGGTTGCACTTAGGGCAAAATGAATATTGGATATCCTGGTAATGGAAGCTCTCCCTAAGGGTATTTGCGTTTTCTTTCAGAGTAGGTTAAGTGCCACGATTAATACTCTGAGTAAGTATCATCTGCTATGTTATCAAAAGACATGAACAACTTGACATAGAAAGATGATAATTCACATTTGCCACAAACTAAATGTAGTTTTAGCCCTTTTCCAAGGCTACGGTACATCAAATGCTGCTTGAAGTTGGACTCAATAGACAAATTGTCCCTTTCTTCTTTTCCTTCCTGCTCAGATTGTTATCTGGGAGAGAATCATTTGCAGGAAGAGAATAACTTATCAGAAAGGAGAAACTGCACAGAAGATCCAAAGGCTCAACTGTTCCCATATGTACTGGGCTTCAGACTCATTCTGGTTCTCAGGAAATAGGCAGATCTCTGTTTCACAGCAATTTTCAGAGGCATTTGGGGGCTGTCTGGCTGCTATGAGCCAGTAGCTGCTGTGTACCTGCAGGAGGAGGTCATCTTGCAGAGGAGTGTAGAGATGTTAGCTTTGCAGGGAAATGAAGAAAGATAAAGAAGGAGCTAGTCTGCCTTATGTATGTCATTCATCCCTTCCTTAGATTGGCAAACACTTTTCTTTCAAGTAAAGGGAAATAATACATTTCAACATTGTCAAACATATTTATCAACATATTTATATGCAATCTGAGTCATTCATAATGATTTTCCTTTCTCCAGGCATTGGCAAACATAGATAATCAATGTTACCCAGTGACTGTAAATAGTTTTCTCAAAAGGCTGTCTTCTCTTTTCGACAGAGGGATTGTCAAACTACCAAACAGTAATGCTCAGCGTAGCAAAAATATTACTTAATTGACTAATTGCAAATTAACACTTTCTAGGCATCAGTAATGTTAGAAAGCTTTAATGGCTGTAGTAGTTTATTTTCCTTAAAGACAGCCCAGGATTCATTAAAGAAGTCACTTGCTTATATAATACTACTTAGCAGATATTTTCTCTTTCTTCATGCAAACTTGGGATTCTTAGTACCAAGCAGATGTCTTGGGGACAAAAGCAGTAATTTGAAATATTATTACATTTCTTCAAAACAAAACAGAAGGAAATTTGAGGAATAAAAATATGCATATCTATAGTAAAATAATTAACAAATGAGTAGAAGGGTGATGACTTACAAAAGTGTAAAATAAGTATTAAGATTCCAGTAATTCATAAATAATGAAGATAATATAGGGAGTCTGGCTAGAGTACAGACCATTTAAAAGTTCCTGGTTTGTTGCAAGATTAAACAACTTCTCAGAAATCAGTATGCAGTTCTGATGCTTTTCCCCCATACCACAATACACTCATCACTTCATTATTTATAAGGACCTAGGTCGTATGATTGAATATTATTCTGTTCCCAGATCTAAAACTTCTGGGGATGGCTGATCAATTCCAATATTTCTAATACTCTAAACCGCATACTCTAACCTAGCATTAGTTTGATACCAGACTCCAGGGGTTCCTAGGATTCTTTTGAAAGAAGGGTAGAGCAGCTGGTGGAGAAAGCTTGATTCGCATCCAATGGGAACATTTTTATTTATATTATTAAAATCTACACGTTAAACTTCTGAAATTTAAGGTGACGTCAAACTAAGGTGAGATGATAAATCCTGAGGGAAAAGCATACATTGTCAGAGATTTTACTCTTACGATGCAAAGCTCCTTAGCGCTTAAGAGCATTAGTGTTGTCATAAGAAAACCTTGGTCACGGCTTTGACATTTACCAGGTGTATGACCTCAAACAGGTTATTTAATTTTTGTCTCAGTTTCTTCTTCTGTACATGGGAATAATGATTCACAGGACATTTTGTGATGATTGCATAAAGTGATGATCACAATGCTGCCATATTTTACATGTTCAAAAATAGTAATTATAGTGTTTTTATAATAATAATAATGATAATGATTTTTAAGGACTTTAAGGAATTATATGGGAATGTTTCTCCCTATACGACCAGCTCAGTGTGATTCTTGGGGCAGTAATTAGAAGATCATTTTAGCTGGAAACTACATGATCTTCTGCTTCTGACAACCTTTTTCTCATCACTACTTTGCTTTACATTTTTAACTTTGCCTTCAGTAGGTACTTGCCTGCTGATGATGCTATTTCTTAAACAACAGATGAACTTGAAGAATGATGACCAACTTTATTTAATGATTTACTCAGTTTTCTCCTCAATTTTGCTTCCACCTAAACTCAAGGCCCTCATTTCCCCATGATATGTTTAATTGTAAAAGTTTCTCCAACCTCTGTCGGACTGCACAATCACAATCGAATAAATGGAAAACAAATTTAATAAGTCAACAAGTGACCTTTACTGTATGTCCCAGACACTGTTCAAAGGACTGAGGAAGCCTCAGTGACAAGACAAGATGAGCATCCCTCCGACATCCCTCATGAAGAAAGATTGCGATTTTCAAAGGGAGCTTCTTTATCGTTGTCAACTGTAGTCAAGTATGCTTTCAGTGAAGATTTCAGATTTATTTTTCATTATTTCCTCTCGGTGCCACATGTGTTTACCTTCAGAAGCTTTTTAATGATAACCTTTTCCAGAAGATCCTTGTTCATATGTCTCCAAAGACGGAGTTTACACAGAGCAGTGCATGCTTAGACCCACCCAAGAACCAACAAAGCAAAACAAGAAAAACAAACAAACAAAAAAACTATGCAGGATCACGGCCATTAAATTTTCACCTAATCTCCAACTTAACTGAAAAGGTATATTTTCTACCTTATGGATAATGGAATTCTGCACAGAACCGCAAATTTTACTGCTGAGGAGTAAAGGTAAAGGGGCGAAGGGAAAGATTCAGGGAGGTCTAAACCCCTTCCTTAGGAAACTTAAAGGAAGTGCTTGAGAACCAATGATTTAATAAAATCAAGCATATCAGCACATTCAAAAGAATAAAAGTTAAATGAAATGAGAAAGAGAAGAGGGTCTACATCAAATACTGCATTCATTTATATGGTAACTGAGAAATGTATCTCCATTGAGAAATTTAATATCCTTAAAATCAAGCCCTCTCACTATTCTAATTTTCTTAATATTAATTGAGTTTGGTCAAAAATTTAGGTCAAAAAAAACTTGTCAAAATAATTTACAGTCAGACAATGAGGATTTTTTAGTTAGCCTCAAGGCAAAGAATGCTGTATTTGACTGTGCAAGCTGCATGGGAAGGTAGTCATGGATTGACTCACAGCTGAACTTTGGGCATTCAGTGGGCATTGTGACACCACTGGATACTAAAATGATTAGATAAACGAGGTGGAAAACACAGCAATGGCTCATAAAGAAAAGGGAAACAGAAAACACTTTATTTTTGAAAATCTGTTAGCATCTTATTTGCAGCAAAAATTATCACCCACTGATTATTTCGGTATAATTAGGATGCTAAGGTTTAAGTTATCAAGATCAATAAATAGAGATTGAAAAAATAATTATGTTCTCCCAGTTTCGCCCAGTATCTTCAGTCAAGCAGGTAATAGGGAAAAAAGAATAAATATAAAGTATTTTCTTACATTCTTCTTATCTGACTTGTTTTAAAATTAAGGTGAAATAGAACTATAGTCACAGGATCTTTAGAATTAAATGAGCTTACGTGCCACAGTTATGTCATATTATTTTGAAGGGAAAGGTAATTATTATTGTGACAGGCCCATTTCCTATTATCACTAATAATCCAAAATTATATATTGTTGTCATGTAATTATTATCTACCAAAAACAGCCAGTAGTGTGTTAAACTGATACTGAGAACTCCTTGTTATGCCCCAACTCCAAGGGCAAATTGGCTTGAATTACATTGATACTGTTTATTTTATTTATTATTCAATTGTTTGTTGAATGTCCCAAAATGAAAGATCTCACAGAATTTCTAAAAAAGGCGCTGCCTTTCAACAAGTTACGCAATAGGTATTTGAGCCAACCACGTCTGTGTTATGATGCACACTGACTCTACCTGGGTATATTTTACACTCTCTAAGCCTAGATTACTCATTAGTAAAACGATGATAAACATAGTGCCAACGTCACACAATTGTTGCAAAAATTATGGAATAAAAAGTACTTAGCAAACAGCTCAGCCAATATTAAGTTTCATGAATCAATTTGATCCCAGCAAAAACCCAGCATACTATGCGTATGCACATGTGTGTATGAATGTGTGTGTGTGTGTGTGTGTGTGTGTGATGTGTAAACTAACAAGGTGAAGTAAGGAAATTTAAAGGACCTAGATTAACCAAGATTGTTTTGAAGAAGAGCAAAGTTGAACGATCTATACTACCACACAGTGATTTAGTATAACACTATAATAGTAAATAAATTATGGCATTGGCTCAAGATACAGAAATAAACAAAAGAAGATAATAGAGTCTAGAAATAGACCCCCACACATATTGTCACCTGATTAATAACAAAGATGTCACTACAATTCAGTTGTGGAAAGGATGGCCTTTTATACACATGATACTAGGATAATTTGAAAAACTGAATCTTGAGACCCTAACTCTCATCATACACAAAAATATTCAAGATTAATCATAGATTTAAATGTAACAATTAAAATAATAACATTTCTAAAAGAAGACACAGCACAATATCTTCATGACATTGGAATAAACAATTTGCAACTAACCCTAAAAGAAAAAAGTAATAAATTGGATTTTATTAAAATTAAGAATTTCTTCTCATCAAAAGATCATTAAGAAAGCAAGAAGGCAATTCAAAGACTGAGAAAAATATACTTTCAATATATATATCAAATAAATGATTTATATCCAGAATATATAAAAAAATTCCACCATAAAAAAAGTGAAAAAAAAAATTGAATCAAAGTTAGGCAAAAACATGAATGGCACTTCAAAATACAGGATATCCAAATGGCTTTTGAGCACAACATATTTATCCATCAGAAGAGAACAAATTAAAACCTCAGACTGTACCATTCCTACCACCAAAATGGCTAGTATCGACAAGTCTAATGGTGCCAAGTAGCAAGGACACGAAGCTACTGGAGTTCTATTGCATTGTTGGTTGAAGTGTGAATTGATATGGGCAGACTGAAAAATATTTGGAATTATCTACCAAAGCTAACTAAAGGTATGCCTACCATATGATTCATCAATACCGTTCTTAGGTATATAGCCAAGAAAAGAATGTGTTAATATCTATATGCAGATAAAAATATCCAAAACAGCTTTTTTTTCAAGTAGTAGTAACTTTGTATAAGAATGTCCTTTTTTTGCACCACTGCACTCCAGCCGGGGTGACAGAGCCAGAATCCATCTCACAAAAAAAAAAAAAAAAAAAAAAAAAAAAATCTCCTTTTTTAAAATAAATCCCAAACCTGAAAACAATCAAATATCCACTGACAATAGCATCTATGTAATTCATTGTATGTTCATAAAGTGTAATATGAAACAGCAATAAAAATTATAAACTACCTATGTACACAGAATAGATACTATGTTGAGTAAAAGAAGCTGGGCAAAAAAGTACATATTGTCTGATTCAATTTATATGAGGTTCAAGAAGAGGTGAAACTAACAGAGGCTATAGGGAGGATGAGTTCTTGAGATGAAAGTGACATAGGTGCCATGCTGGAAATTTTCAATACTTTTATCTCTGTAGTGGTTGTCAGTGACATATATTTGTACAATGTGTTTGTATTTAACATTATATATTTTATTGTTTAACTGCCCCTACCTCAATAAAAAGTTTTTAAAATAAGTTATTATATAACCACAATCACTAATCTGATTCTTTGTTTGAATGAAGAGAATGGGTCATTCCTGGTGGGTTCACCAATTCTCTCCCTCGGGGCACTCTGCCAAAAGGTGACCGTGAATTTCATTAACACAGTTTATAAATCACAAACCATAAATTGGGAAAATTCGGGTACTTTTCCCACATTCATTTCAATTGACAAACACCTGGCATTTGCTCTTTGTACCAAACATGGCAACACTAAAATGGTAGAGGAAGAATGAGGACTCAGGAAGAGAGAAGGAGGAGACAGGCGCAGTGGCTCACACCTGTAGTCCTACCACTTTGTGAGGCTGAGTCAGGCGGATCGCATGAACCCAGGAGTTTGAGACCAGCTTGGGCAACATGGTGAAACCTTGTCTCTAGAAAAATAAGAAAATTTAGCCAGGCATGATGGTGCACACCTGTATTCCCAGCTACTCTGGAGGCTGAGAGGAGAGACTCACTGGAGCCCTGGAGGCCAAGGCTATGATGAACCCTGATTGTGCCACTGCATTCCAGTCTCTCCAGTCTGGGAAAAGAGTGAGTCTCTTTCTCAAAAAAAAAAAAAAAAAAAAAAAAAAAAGAAGAGGAAAAAGATATAAGAGGAAAAGAGGTATATTTAAATCTATCGAGAATATTCTAAAGCTTGGTAAGAAAATAATATTATATATTACATACATGTATACATATATATACAGAATAATTGATTTTAACATTTTTAGAAGGTACTAGACAACAAATCAAGCAAAAATTTGTTAATTTTAATTTAAATTAAATTTAAAGCTTGAAAAGGAAGGAGACATTGAAGTGATATTATTTGAAGAACGTGTTTGTTAACTTAAAAAACCAATGAAAACCTACAGTGAAAATAATATATATGATAATATAGTTTAATGGATGACTTGATACAAAGTTAATTTGTAGAAAAAATAGACATGCTACATAAACAACAATCACTGAGAAATATTAAATAGAATTGGAAATAATAAAATATTTGGTAACAAACCTAAGAAGAAATATGCAAGATTAAGATTAAAAATGCATATACTACTCTTAGAAGACACAAACAAAAACTTAAAAGCTAAGATAAACGATGGTGTGTATAAGATAGTCCACACAATGGAGTTTCTCACATTAAACTGTAATTAACAAAGTCAAATGAAGACACCAACAAACTCCCTTTCTGTGAAATGGTAAACTTATTCTATCATATAACTATATGACTAAATAAGAAAGAAGAGACAGAAGCACTCTAAACTTAAATATTAATGAGAACTAGTTTTCATTTGTATTAAAACATGGGTAAAAGCTAGAATAATTAAAATAATATCGCACCAGTTGAAAAATTGACAAACAGATTAATAGAACAATACAGGATGTCCAAGAAATATGCCAAATTCATACAGGAATTTAGTACATGATATGGTAATTATAAAATTTCAAGTTACTGGGAAAAAAGAAAAATCTTTTAATACATGATTTTGGGAAAAAGGGTAGCCATTAGTAATAACACTTGAATTTCTACTACTTATCTTACTTCAAAATTATTTCCAGGAAGGAAAAAATGCCAACGTAATAGGATTAGAATAATATATGACAAATATTAATACTTTTGAGAGGGGAAGACCTTAACATATTGAATGAGAAATTATCCAGATTCCATAAGTGGAAACACTGATATAATTAATTGTAACACTTTTTTGAAAGTCTGCATAGCAAAAACACATAAACAATATTGAAAGACAACAAATTTGGTGGATAATTTACTGCTTATATCATAATTCTTTAATTTAAAAAAAGCCTCTAGATATCAAGAAGAGAATTATCTAAAACCAAATAAAAAATTGACAAAAAATCAGAACTGATAGTTCATAGAAAAGCAAAAAAAAAAAAAAAAAAAAAAAAAAAAAAAAAAAAAAAAAACTTCTAAAAATATGAAAAGTTACCAAATCTCCTTCATAAAAAAATGAAAAAAACACATAAGCTACAATGTAATTTTTTATCTGTTAGCAAAAATTGAAAAGATTATGAAGCCAGTGTTTATAATGGTTTTGGAAAACAATATTTTCACTTAATCCTTTTTGGAATCTAAATTTGAATAATTTCCATGGAAACTTACATTTTAAAAATACAGTTCTACTAGTAAGTTGCCATACAGATATATAGGCTCCTTGATTAAATGTTGTTTCTATAGCAATAGTAATTGAAACATTAGATGTTATAACAAAAAAAATTTGAAATACTCATCAATATGGGGATTGTTACATAAATGCATATAAATTATGGTATACTCATTCAATGCAACAATCTTTTATTGGAATTATGAAATTAATGTAAAGACTGAGATACTTTTATATGAAGTAATCTGGAAGGATCTTGAATTCTTATCGTCCAGTGCCAAACATCAAAGGGCAGAATGGGTGTTACATACTCAGAAGATGATATAAGAAGTTGAAAGGCTGAGAGTGGGGGCTCACACCTGTAATCCCAGCACTCTGGGAGGCCAAGGCAGATGGATCACCTGCGGTCAGGAGTTCCAGACCAGCCTGGGTAACCTGGTGAAAACCTGTCTCTATTAAAAACATTAAAAAAAATTAGCTGGGTGTGATGGTGGGCACCTATAATCACAGCTACTCGGGAGGCTGAGGCAGGAGAATCCCCTGAACCCGGGAGGTGGAGGTTGTAGTGAGCTGGGATTGTGCCATTGCACTCCACCCTGGGTAACAGAGTGAGACTCTGTCTCAAAAGAAAAAAAACAAGCTCAAAACAAGCACCTCTAAAAACGGAGGCCAGATAGTTCATTGAGAAGCATAACCTTTTAAATTCTTTGCCAATTAATTGTATTGCCAGCTAAAAGTATTTTTTTCTAAGTTAAATATTTTTATCAGCCAAGAATAAAACTATTAAAACATGTTTGTTAAAACATAGTAGGTCACCACGTATGTAAATCTCCAGCCTGTCTCAGAACCTCCATTAAGAATGGGTAATTATTTTTAAAATCATAAATCCACACAAATGAAGAGAATGAATGGGAGAGAATCATTTGGGTATCATGAGATATAAATAAAATGTTGGAAATTGGAAAACAGATGAATAGATGGTTAGAAAGCCATTCAAAGCTGAAGCTCACGCCTGCATAAGTAGAGTCCAAATTACAATTCACACCCAAAACTCTGAAATGAGTTACAATTTGTAAAACCTATAAAAATAGACATATGGGGAACCTCCACTAAAAATGCCACATTTTTGCACTCTTATCTTTCTACATTGAAAGCCACCAGTTGACAAGCCAGGTTCCAATTTTTAAAGACCTCTCCAGAAATGACTGGCCAAGGATTATGATATGTTTATGAAAAGCCTCTAAAATGAAAGAGAACAAACCAATTCTATAAAATAAAGGAACATCAAGGAAACAGAGGCAACGCCTATGGCAGGAAAAGCCTATTAAAATACTACAATTAGTATCAGATAAGAAAAATATATTGCATCAATTGAGCAACAGAATATTTAAAATTAGCATTAAGATAACAAGAACGAACTCATAAAAATTGAAAATATGACAAAGATTTTTAAAATTATAATCGACATTGTGAAAACCAAGTTGAGAAAACAGTAAAAAAAAAAAAAAAAGGCAAAGAGATGTAAAATTGGAGGAGAATAAAACAATCAAATTATAATATAAACTCAGAATGCAATTAAAAATAGTTCTAGGAAGAGAGAACTGGAAACACTAAGAGGAAAATGTATACATCAAATGAACAAATAAATACAGTTTTTTAGTTCTGGAAGGGCACGAGTATTCAAATAAAAAGGGATTGCATAAAGCTCAGCAAAATGAATAAAAGGAGACCTACATCAGGTTACACCACATAGAAATGGTAGAAAACCAGGGGTAAAAGTTTCCAAATATTTCAGAAGAAAAAAAAAGTTTTGGCTTTAAAAGATAACATCAAAAGATATATCACTTTGATGCAATGCTTTCAGAATTCTTAGAAAAATGATATCCATTCTATAATACTATACTCAGTACAAAACAATAATCAATGTGAGCATGGATTAACAAATTTTCAGACCACGTCTCAAAAACTATCCTTTCATGTGAGAGCTGCCCAGAAAACTGTGCAGAATGTACTCTGCCCTGCCTTAGGTGTGACTGTTCGAATTCTAGACTGCAGGGTGTATGGAATTCCTGGGTTTCTAAATCAGAGTGGTTCTGTTGCCATTTAGCCTTTGTGAAAAAGTTACTAAGGAATGAGATTCAGCAAAAAAAGCATTAATCCAAGGAAGAAAGAAAAACCAGTATCTAGGGAACAGTAGCGCCAGCCGGGCAGAGAGGAAAGCAATTCCCACGATTGTAGTTAAGGAAAGTTTTCAGACTAGGATAACAGCTGTCCATTATGCCTGGAGAAAAGTCCATATTGGACAGGAAACTAGACGTCTTAAACTATAGTTTGTCTACAAGGAAAAAGTTGAATATGTTGATTCCCAGATGTGTTTTCTCATTTTGTGACAAGTTTTATAAGTCCAGAAGATAATTTGGCAATTAATTAGTAATGGAGACATGTAAGACTAAGAAAATAAATAAGGGAAGCAATTATTAACTTTAGAGAAAGTACAGAAGATTGTAAGTAAGAAAGTATGCATTACATGGCTTTACTTTGAAGAATATTTATGTTGTAATCACAAATCAATGTTGAATATGAATTAAATTTAAAGTACTACATACGAGAAAGGGGGAAACGGGAAGTGTGTATAGCTGGAGGGGTGATATATGTATGGCTGCTACATCCTCTTCACCCATGATAAGAAATCAAGAGATACTATCTAAAATTGAAAAATAAAAATGTATCACTTTTAACTATGTTCTTTGAAGGCACAAAAGTAAATAGGAGAAAGAGCTAAAAGACTTAAGGGTGGTTGGCTCTGAGAAGTGGAACAGAAGTGGTAGGAGTGAAAAATGTGTGTGTACGCCTACTACAATGATGAAAATAAAATTTAAATAAGAAAGCACCTGAAAATTTACATGTAAGTACCTGATTTTTCTAGTAGCAAGTTTAATTATTTTGTTGATTTGATTCTTCTCAACTCTTTGCAAAAGTTCTAATAACTCTTTTAAAACAAAGGATTAAATATCTTTGACCCAACCATTTGAATATTGCACAGACAAGAGCTTGATTGAGGTACAATGGCTTGATTTTGATGATGGCATTATCAACATTAGAGTAGGACCAATGTGCACCTCCAGGGAAACTGCAAACGGTGTATTATCATACAAAACACTTTTAAACTATTCCCTTTATTAAACCAAATTTTTCTGGCCTTGTCTATATGTTTGCTTCTGTACATATTATTTACCATTTGCTGCATAATAAACCAACCCCAAAACATAGTAGCTCAAAGTAACGGTAAACTGATTAGCCCATGATTCTATGGTCAGCAATTTTGTCTGAGCTCAGAGGTGAAATTCTTCTGCTGGTCATGCCTTGGGTCACTCATTTGCCTACTGGCACTCACATGCCACCAGGAGCTGGGTGGGCGAAGATGGCCTGTCACAGTCCTAATGGTTGTTGTCGGTTTTCTGCAGGCACCCCTCTTGCAACAGGTCTCTTATCCTCAGGATGGCTAGGTCTGCAATCTTCACGTGGTAGTTTCAGTGTTTCATGAAGACAAGAACTGAAGTTGTAAAGAGTTTTGAGGTTTAGGCTCAGAACTACCACATCACTTTCATCAGATTCTATTGATCAAAGCAAGTTGCAAAAACAGCCCAGATTCAAGGGTATGAAAAACTGGTCTCCGTCACTCCAGGGAAGAAGCTGCAACAATTTGTGGTCATGTTTAATCCACTACATATATCAAAATTGACTCTAATCTTAACCAGTTTATAAGTTAAGTGAATTTCAGGTGGCATCCTCATCATTTTTATTAGGAAGTCTGATGGTAGTTTACACACATCTCTTCATATATCAGGTCCCCATCTCCACTCACTCATACTCACTTTTAACTGGGGGCCATGGTATTTTTTTTCTAATTTTTGTATATGTCTGTTTCTTTACAATATTGCAAGTTTCAATAGGAGTAGAACTCATGTGGTGTTCACTCTCCTATCTTGCACGATGATTTAATAAGCCGAAGGTACAACAAAAAGAGCAGAAAAGTTTTCAATACAATACGTTTTCCCTAATGCCATTAATAAGTAAAAGAAAGAGGACAGCAACAATGCAAGAAGGTGCATTTGAAATATATTCCAAGTAAGATATTTCAGAACATGTAAAACAGTGGTGTTTAAAATGCAGGCAGGGAAAACAAAGAAAATAACAAAATGTCAAATGTTAGCTAATTATACAATAGAAAGTAAGTTTGGTGTTTGCATCTGTTAAAGGGAAAAAAATCCAGCTATTTCTTGACTTTTAATTATTCGAGTCACCATTTTCATTAGGTTTAATTTGTCTTATTGGGAATTGAGAGGCAACTGGCTGTTGGCAGAAGCCACCTATAATGTCCCAGAACTATTAGCAAAAATGTTATGCATTGCTGCATTTGGTTCTACTTTTGTATAAAAGTGTATTATTATTCTCATTAGATAGCTCTGACCATAGCTGGTAGAGAAACAAGTAGTAAAAGGCAGATGAATCATAGACTAAGGTCCAGAGAATAAAATTAAAAGATATTAAAGAATAGCAAATTCAAACTAAAGGTTTTATTGCATAATGTGAGGGCAGGAAATGGAAGTGAAAACAGCCCTTTACTAGGAGCTATTACACAATATTGAATTATTTAGAGTAGTGCAAAAGGACATGCCCAGGACCAATGGAATGAAACTAGGAAAACGAAGATTCTATCAGAGAAATGTTGTTAACATCAAGGATAAAATGAAACTGTCTCCCAGGAGACCTATTCCATCTAACATAGAACTTTTCAATCTTAAAAGCTAAAATTTCGTCTGACCCTGTAGCATCCCAGCCTCTCTTCCCTATGTATCACTCTAGTAGAATGAATTGGGTTTTCAAGCAAAAGCCACTTATATTTAATGAGTTATTTGTATGTCAGAAATGAATTATTTCATAAGCCCACATAATAACAGTATCTCCAGTCATCACCAACAAAAATGAAGACAGGTCTTACTGAAATTATTACCAACATCGATGGTCCTACCTTCTGCCTTATCATGTGAACAGGTTGGAAATCTATTCTAAGTTAATTATAATGCTGTAAGTCCTCCAGTGGGGAAAAATAATTTCTGTCTTTCAAAAGGTATTAGTGTCTCTATCCACAGAATGCGTCACTATGATGTCAGCATCATTCCTATAGCAAATATCAAATAAATAAATGTACAAAACCCACACTGTGATGAATACTTTTGTGATATTTAGGAAATTGTATAGGTTCTTCTAGGGAAGAAGGGAGAAAATGCAGGTCTGGAGTTTCTCATTGGAAACCCTCCGGGCCAGATTTATTTATGTATTCATAATTTTAGAGAGTTTGTAAATGTAATATAGTGCATCTACCTTAAACCTTTTCAGTAGGCCAGTAATCAAAATAGCATTATTTCTGCTGTGAAACATCTGACTGTTCACATTTAGTGGAAATGACCTTAGGTTTTACTATTACATTGATTAACGTAAGGTCAGGTTTTGCTTTTAAGAAATTATTATTTTTTAACTTAGTTTTCAGGGTTTTTGGATTTGAGAATTACAGATAAGAGATTGTGGGCCCATACCAAGTTCAGTATTTAAACAAATCTGAAAACCCCGTGGGGCAAAAAATGTCCAAATGCCTCTAGATGTAGTATTTCCAGTTAGATTTGCATACCCAATTTAATAAAATATCTTCTGTTTTGCACTTGGGCCAAAAATAGTCATAATTTAATGAACAAAAACAAATAATAAGTGAGGAAATCAATGTGATGAAGGACATTAAAATATTTTAATATGCCCAATAAAATCGTTAAAACTGATATGCCCACTATTTTTTTCCTTTTAGTTGTGGTCCAATGAACAGGTCACGTAACTCATTCTAAAGGTTTGTGTTTAATTTTCAATATTCTCAACTACTTTTGTTTGCTTAGTAATGAGTAACCAGTAAATATTTTTTTCTTTGTCTTTTTGAAAATATAGAAGTGGCTCTTTGACTTTACAGGATATTTTGGAAATTAGTTTGGGATTAAGGTAATTCATTCACCAAAGTGAATTCAAGCAAATATTGTAAATTGCCTAATGGATATCTGCTAGTGACGTTTTCACAGGGTCTAATCACAAAGCAAAACTGCAGGAGGAATTGTTCAATGGGAAATATGTGTGTTTTTATTATTCAGACACTCACCAACCCATTAATGACATTGGGATTGCATTAAAACCAGTCAATAAGTTTGAAATTCAAAAAAAGAGAATGTTATTTAAGACACAAGATATATACTCACATGTTACAAAAAAAAAAAATCTCATTTTTCTAGAAATTTAATAGTCTATTTCTCATTCTTCCTTATATTATAGATTCGAGCTAAGGTATCATTAGATCTTGGGATCTAAGGCACTTGAAAAACTTCAACAGGGCTTAGTGACTGGATAAGCAAAAATTTTTTGCATCAATGATTATTGATGCAGAGCTTAACAAGTTTTGTTTTGTTTTTAAGTTTTCTTGCAAACATTTAAAGGTACTCATTGATTTTTATTGCCATTGTGTGACAGGAATCTTTATGATTTTTCTCTCACTAGGTTTGATTATCAGAAAAATTTCTAATCAATTTGCTATTTAAATACATAAATCTAAAAATAAAATCTAAATATTAGGAGATTTAAGGTTTTATGGAATGTGGGGTTCATACAAATATGACTTTAAGCAGATCAATGTACTGTAGATCTTCTAGGTCTGATTTTCAAAATTTGTTTCTGCTCCATATTATCTTAATTTTAAAGCAAATTTGTAAAATGGGTTCTGTTAGAGAAGTAATAAAGTAATAAAATTCTAAAAGAATAAAATTCTAAATTGTATTTACTCAATTGTGTCTATATCCGTAATGAGTATGTTTGCATATTTCCTTCAGTAAATGTACTTTTACAAATTACCACCACCCTTTCCCTAAAGCCAGGGCCTGTTAATCACATTCCTGATTAACAGGAAAGTAGCGGTTAAAATCTGGAGAGAAAAAAAGTGAAAGAATAGAACTAATATTTCATTAGCATAGCCTATGTTTCATCAAGTCATTGTTACAAGTTGATTTACTTTTCCCATTTTACTTGTGAGAATGCTGCATATGTAGTTTAAAGACTCAGAGGTAAAACAGCAAATCCAAAGTTACACAGTGAATAAAAAGCATAACCATACATTTTCCACCTCTCTGTACTGCCCATGGAAAGTTACTGTGGCACAAAAACAAGCTAAGCAACCTGTAGATTATAAAATAAATGTCTTGCCATTTCATTACACATGACATTTTGATTTATTTTTGTTTTGAATTATTTTCATCACTTTTCTCTTTATTTATGAAATGAAAACTTAACTCTTTGCAATCTTTCTTAACAAAAATGTTTTTATTCCTTTTGCATGTATCCTGCAAAGATTAAAATTAAAGCCACAAGGTGAGTGCTCTCTTATATCTGAGAATTTGAATCATTATACGGAAAGCTTAGTCCTGACACTCCTAATTCATTATACGCTTATACAACTATGCTATGCTTTGTTGGAATTTGGCTTATAATTGTTTGTAATTTCTAAACAGTTGCATTTTCAAGGATGGATTCCCAAAGCTCATGGATCAGAGTCATTTAAAATATTAATCTTATTGCTTACATACCTGTTGTGGGTCGAAGTGTATCACCTGCCAATTTCAAATGTTGATGTTTTAATCCCTAGTGCTTCAAAGTCCCATCCTACTCTAGTATGACCTCATCTTACCTCATGACATCTGCAACAGTCTTAAGATTGCTGGTGATGCAGTGAGATAAGATGAGGTCCTACTGGAGTAGGATAGGCCTTTACTCCAACATGACTAGTGTTCTCACCAAAGGGAAAAATCTGGACACTGTTACACTCACAGGAAAAACTCTGTGAATATGAAGACAGAAATCCGGGTAATGCATCTCTAAACCAAGGAAAGCCAGAAGTGCCAACAAACTAGAAGCTAGGAAAGAGACAAAAGAAATTCTCAATCACAATCCTCACCAGGAACCAACCCTGTCACCATCTTGACCTTGCACCGCTATGTGCCAAAACTAAGACACAATAAATTTCCATTGTTTAAGCCACTGAGTCCGTGGTACTTTATTATGGCAGCCTGAAAAGACATAGGAAAAAAATAAACTCAGTTTCTCCAACTATACCCTACATATGTGAGGGGTTTTCCCTACCAATAACCCACTCTGCAGATGACTCTTCAGCAAACCCAGTTGGGTCCTTTGGGTCCTCTAGCTCAATTCAATTCTGACACCATCTGCCTGAAGACAATGTCAGATCCCATAGGTTGAGGGCTCAGTCCCACAAGACTGTCCCCCACTTCAGAAGCCAGTCATGAGCACAGGTTGTGACCTGGTCTTCTGACCCACTGCTTATAAATTGGGGTTCCCATGCCCCCTGCCTACATTTCATTAACTCATTTGTGTGGCTCAACAAACTCAGGAAAACACTTTACTTGCATTTACCTATTTATTATAAAGGACATTACAAAGGATACAAATGAACAGCCAGATGGGGGAGATGCAAAGGGAGAAGTATGGGAGAAGCAGGCAGAGTTTCTATGCCCTCTCCAGGTGCACCACATTCCAGGAACCTCAACATGGTCAGCTAGATGGAAGCCCCCAGAACTCAACCTTTTGGAATTTGATGGGTGCTTCCTTACATAGGCATGATTGATTACATCACTGGCAACTCAACCTGCAGCCCTTATCTCCTCAATGGAGGTCAGTGGGGTAGGGTTAGGGAAGTTCCAATCTCATAATCACAAGGTTGGTTCACCTGGCAACCAGTCCTGAACCTGAGGCCATCTAGGGGCCCCCAGCTACCAGCCATCTTAGTAGCATACAAAAGGCACTCTTTGAAAACATAAGCTAGGAAATGGGATGAAGACCAAATATATAGTTCACAGTATCACACAGCCCCCAAAAAACTAATGCAATACACAAATAGTTACCACTTAGGAATTCACATTCTACTAAGAGCACATTACTGTCTATAAATAATGGATGCACACCCTGATATGTTCTCTAAATAAAATGTGTTCAGTTTAACACTCTATATCAAAACTCGGTGATGAGTTAGGAGTTTACACACAAGAAACACACGATTACCTTTATCATTCTCAGTTTTGTCTTCCCTACCATCCTAACCAAGAAATAAACACCAACTGACTATAGAATGACAGCCAAAAAGATGTCTTGTGGATTTTCCTTATGCCTTGCTCAGCTAAAATGCCTCCCAACCATCCTATTGACCTAATGTTATGACCTGACTTTTCCCCTCTGCCCAAGAAGAGGTGGGTGAAAATAATTCCTGTCTTGTGCTCAAAATAATGACCCTAATATTCAGGGGTTATCTTGACCATACCCTCTGTCTAAGATAAATTCACCCATAACTTATCTCAGGCTTTATCTCAGGAGAAGAAAGCATTTAGAGCTATCTAATAATGGATCTTGCTTCGTGGAAAAGCACAGAAACCATTCTAGCAAAGGCATGTTGTACAGGAACTCAGACCCACTTGTGGACTTTGAATCAGCTGACAACCAACTTTCCACCAAGTCTAAAGTTTTTAGCGTTACAAAGCAAATTTAAGTACTACTGGATATTTTTTAAGAGGAAATGTCTATCATGTTCTTAAAGGATGTAAGCTTCCCATGCAGGGATACCAGGTTTTGCCATCTTACTTAGTGCACAATGGGCATTTAATCAATGCTTAGTACTCCTAATGGTAATAACATTAAAAACATAATCAACAATACAAGCTTCAGTTGCTGCTTAGCCTCTCTCTCACTGCAAATAATGAAAATTTTATTCTCGACTAAAGAGCTACGGAGAGAAAGGATGTTTGGATCATAAACCTGAGAAAAGTCTGGGGAAACCACAGAGGTATAATGAAACTGCACCATAAGAAATGAGCTATCAAGGTAATGGTCATTAAACTGTAAGTTTCTGTAAAACAAATACAACTAATTAGATGGCCAGAACCAATTGCAAATAGGAAACCAATGCCTATTTTATTTTAAATTTCATAATACAGCTTCTAGATATAATATGATTCAGTTTGGGGGGGGAGTCTTATACATAGATGGTGAAATGATCCTTAACACTGAATCGATCAGTAAATATTTTTAGCATTTAATTAGCCTCGTGACTTCAGTCCGCATTATGTGGTGCAAAGTGGAATAATTAAGCAACAAATATATTCAATAAGATTGCCCACATCTTATTTGGTGATATGGGGAATAACAAGTAAATTTAAACATGCTACTTCTGTCTAAGATGTAGATGCTTCAAAGAATATTGTTCCTGTTCCAACAGCAGTAAAAATCCAGGTAAACTTTGAAATCATAACTTTTACTTTTTAAAAGGTGAGTTCTCAAGGCAACAAAAATCTAAAAAAAATAGGACAATCTCTCCAAGAAAGCAAGAAATAAAGGGTGGTCTCCCCTAGCAGAGCATGTTAGGAAGAGACACCAATCTAGCTGCATAAAATCATGTAAATTGATGAGATAAAACATCACCTTCCAAGTCAAAGTAGGATAACATGGAAATCCAAAATTTCTGGGAGCACCTGAAACTAAAAGGAATCTGCAGTCATTTACAACCTCTTTTCCACAGCCTCTACCAGGTGCTAAGGAGAAAGAATGACGGCAGGGCGGGAAACCAAGCAGCCCACACTTGCTGCTGATTGGGACTAAAAAGTTGGTTAGTAATTCAAAGGATATGGGCAAAAGACACGATACATTTCTCCAAACCCTTTTCTCCGATGAAGCAAATGTCTTAAGCTGCAGAGGAAGGTTCAGCAAACCCTCTTGATCACAAGGCACAGGTAAAGAGACATTGCTGTTGAGGGAAGAATAAAAGAAAAAAATCAAATACTGGGAAAATTATAGCAAATGCCTTGAGCCTAAGATTACATGCTAATAACAAGTAGTCATCTCCTGTAACTGGAAGATGGACAAGAAGACAGCATTCTAGAGAGACTGTATATACAAAGCAGAAACCGGCTTCTACCAGATAGAAATGGTGAAACCTACTCCTAAGGGTAAGATACACAATGCCTCACTAAGATTAAAGATGCAGTAGAACAACAGAGAACTCTCCCTGCCCCACAAATTATCCTAGCACAGAGCACTAAGCAAGAACAGTCTAATGGTGACGGAGAAGCAAGAGTACCATAAAAGAACCCTTTATGCAGTTCACATATTCTGGCATAGCCGAAAGAAGACAGTGGAGGCATAATTATAATAAGAATTCCTCCAGCAGCCTGCCTCCATTCTAAGCACTAATGCAACATTTGGAGAATTTAAGATGAAGTCCATGGAAAGTAACTGTAGAAATAACTGAACCTTAATCCAGTTCAGCTACTCACTAGATTAACTTCCGCCTGTAATGGCCAGTCTTATGTGTCAACATGGCTAGACTGTAGTGTCCAATTGTTGGGTCAAATATCGGTCTAGATGTTGCTTTGAAGAAAATTGTTTTGGTGTGATTAACATTTAAATCACTAGATTTTGAGTAAGGCAGACCACTCTCCATAATATGAGTGGGCCTCAACCAATCAGTTGAGAGCCTGAAGAGAAAAGACTAATGTTCCTTAAAAAGACAGGTAATGTGTCCACAGACAGCCTTTGAACTTAAAACTGCAATGTTGACACCCCTGGAAATTCCTGCTGAAGAGCCTAAGCCAATTCCTTAAAATCTCAATCTCTCTCTCTCTCCGACCTGACCACTATCTCTAACAGGATATTTGATATTTGGCCCAGAATTTCCCAGTATAATAAAATACATCAAATTGCTGACTAAAAATCTCAGAGAACCACAAGCAAGGTGGGAGGAGGAGGGAGGATAGAAATTCATCATAGACAAACTGCTGAAAGTAGTAGAAAAACAGAAGATATTAAAGGCATCCAGTCAAAAAAAAAGAAAGAAAGGATACATTACACGCAGAAGAGAAGGACATAGAAAAGATCCAAAAATTATGGAAATCAGAAGACAATAGAGTAATAGATAACTGTGGTTTATACATAATTTTGAAAAACTATCTGTCAACCCAGAGTCTTATACCCAACAAAAATATTCCCAAAATGAAGGGAGAATAAAAACTTTTTCAGTAAAAGTCAAAATCATTCATTTCCAGCAAACTTGGGTTGTAAGAAACGCTCACAAAAAAAAATGAAGTCATGTTCTTTGCAGCAACGTGAATGGAGCTGGAGACATTATTCTAAGCAAAGGATTGCAGGAACAGAAGACCAAATACTGTTTGTTTTCACTTATAAGTGAGAGTCAAACAATGAGAACACATGGGCACAAACAGGGGAACAACAGACACTGGGGCCTAATTGTAGGTGGGGAATGGGAGGAAGGAGAGGATAAAAAAAAATCTATTGGGTACTGTAGTTACTACCTGAGATACTAAATAATCCGTACACTATACCCTCACAGCACATAGTTTACTTCTATAAGAACCCCATACATGGATCCCTAAACCTAAAATAAAAATTAAAATAAACTTTAAAAAAAAAGCAATCTTAAGGAAAATTCTTCAGGCAGGAAGACTGTGATACCAAAACAGAAACTCAATCAACACATAGAAATAAACAATCCATGGATGTACAAAATAAAAATAAAGTAAAATATATTTTCTTATTAAAAACTCTAAAGATAACGAATTATTTAACTCAAAAATAACAAAAATATATTTTGGAAGTATTACATATGTAACAGTAAAATTATATCAACAGTAGTACAAACAATGCTAGGGAAGAATTGAATGTATGTTGTGTAAGATTCTTCCTGTTTAAAAGGTAACATAATATTACCTGAAGGTAGCCTGTGATAAATTAAAGACACATATTGTAAACTCTAGGGTATGCAATTCAAAAACAATTTAAAAGTGTAATAATTTTCAAATAGTTATAAATACTTTTAAGAGCCATAATCTAATTGTAAGTATAAAAAACAAACATGAAGCTGGACTTGGTGACTCATGTTTGTAATCCTAGCACTTTGGGAGGCCGAGGTGGGCTGATCATGAGGTCAGGAGATCAAGACCATCCTGGCCAACATGGTGAAACCCCGTCTCTACTAAAAATACAAAAATTAGTTGGGTGTGGTGGCAGGCGCCTGTAGTCCCAGCTACTTGGGAGGCTGAGGCAGGAGAATTGCTTGAACCCGGGAGGCGGAGGTTGCAGTGAGCCAAGATCACACCACTGCATGCCAGCCTGGGCATCAGAGTGAAACTCTGTCTCAAAACAAAAACAAAAACAACAACAACAAAAAACATGAGATTCAATTAATCTAAAAGTAAATAGAAAAGAAGGAAAGGGAATAGAAAAAAAATAAGTAGCAAAATAATAGATTAAAATCCAACCATGTCAATAATTACATTAAGTACAATCGGCCCAAACACTCAATTACAAGTCAAACATTGCTGAATTGGATTTAAAAATATGAGATTTGATTATATACTATCTAGCAGAGACTAATTTTAAACATAAAGAGAGATTAAAAGCAAAATGATGGGAAAATAATACCATTTAAACACCAAAAGAAAGGTTATGTTGCTATATTAATAATAGAAAATGTAGCCATCAGAACAAAGGTTATTATCAGTGAAGATAAAGAATATTACAAATTTTATTAAGGGCATAATTTATCAGCAAGAAATAATAATCCTAAATACTTGTATGGATCCAATAGTAGACCTTCAAAATATATGAAACAATAATGGATGGAACTGAGAGTGTAGTCGAAAAATCTGCAATTATATTTGGAAGCTTCAAAACTCACCAACTGATAGAACATTAAATCAGTAAGTACAGAGATGACCTAAACATACATCAACCAACTTGGTCTAATTGATATTTATGGAATACTCCACTCAAACACAGCAGAACATGCTTTTTTAATTTATTTTATTTTATTTTTTATTTATTTTATTTTATTTTATTTTATTTTTGAGACAGAGTCTTGCTCTGTCATCCAGGCTAGAGTGCGGTGGTGCAATCTCCGCTCACTGCAAATTCCACCTCCCGGGTTCAAGCAATGCACCTGCCTCAGCCTCCCGAGTAGCTGGGATTACAGGAGCCCACCACTACACCTGGCTAATTTTTCTATTTTTAGTAGAGACAGGGTTTCACCATGTTAGCCAGGCTGGAACTCCTGACCTAGTAATCCACCCGCCTCAGCCTCCCAAAGTGCTGGGATTATAGGCATCAGCCACTGCACCTGGCCGAACATGGATTCTTTTTATGTGAACATAGGACATTTACCAGGATGTTCATATTGTGAACACACAGATTCTATTCTGTGTCACAATCACACGTTATTAAATTTTTTTAATTTGAAAGAATTAAAATACATTGCTAGCACATGGAATTAAATAAGGATAGATAGATGATTGATTGATGATAGATAGGTAGATAGATAGCAAGAGCGAGAGAGAGACAGAGAGAGAGAGAGGGAGGAGAGAGATACTGCTATTACTTAGTGATAAATAATATGATGGAGACAAGTGGTGCAGGCCTTCACAAAAAAGGTTTGAATAATAAAGGTTGAAGTTGCTGAAAAACAATTTCCTTGAGAGTTAGATATTTTTCATTCATGATATATTGCCGTACTACTGCTGTGTAAACTCAAAGTGAATGTTGCTACTTCCTTGCTTGTAGATCCTTGACAATGTTCTATTTTTAGATCTATATATTCCTACTTCCTTAGAATATTAAGCAAAGCCCCTTTGAACCTGGAACAAATTTGTTTATACATCCCCTCTTCCATGTGAAAGCCACATTCTCTGACAAAGATCTTGAACAATAATATAGAACTTGATTTCTGAGGGAATGATTATGAAACACAAGTCATCTTGATGTAGTTTGAACCCAGAGGAAACGGCAGAAAGAATAAATGTTGGCCAATGAGACAAAGAGAGTGTCTCCAAGAGACCAAGAACAAATGGACCCAAGAAAAATGTTATCCAAGAGATAAATCCAAGATTAAGAGATAGAAGGAGACAAAGTCAAGAAGAATCTTGAAAAAAAAAGAATAGAGAATAATTGTCTATAACAGTGTTGGAACATTTTAGAGTAAGGCAAAACAATGGTTCCTGATTGGCCTATTACTTCAGACCTAGAGGAAACAAACTTAGTATGACTATCTCATATGACATCTCATCCAACACTTACAATCTCCATCTTGCAAAATGATGACCCAAAAAAGAGATGATGCTCAAAAACTTGTTTATTTTGCTTGAAGAGTGGCAGCCCTCAGAGATTCAAAAAATTAAATATATAATTAGTACCAATATTATAAAACTATACATTTGAGATTTAATATTTAATATTAAATATATATACTTTTTAAATTTAAAAAAATCTGTCTTTGCCCATCTATTATTCCAACATGGCAACAATTATATGGAGTTGAACACTGGTTGCTTCTTTCACAGATGGAAGTGCGTAGCCCTTTACAAATGTACTTTAGGAATACAATCTGGTGTCATTTAAATATGGAGATATATTCTAAGAAATGTATCACTGGGTATTGTGCAAACCTCATAGAGGATACTTACCCAAACCTAGGTGGTATATAGCTTACCACATGCCTACACTCCATGGTATAGCCTATTTTTCCTAAGTTATAAACCTCTACAACATACTGCAGTACTGAACACTGTAGGCAATTAGAAAACAATGGTATTTGTGTATCTAAACATATCTCAGCATAGAAAAATACAGTAAGAACATGGTATTACCACCATCATATACATCCTCTATTATTGATCAAAATGTTATCATGTGGCATGTGACTAAAATCTCTTTCTACATCCCAACATCTAGATGGATTGACTTTAGTACCTCCTGACCCATAAAGACATTTGAGATTTTTAACCTCTGCTCTAATGCCATGAGAGTATTCTGTGATTCCCAGAATTAGAATAAATATTTGTGCTTACTCCTTTTGCTCATACAATTCTATGCTTGGGATTCCTTTCCTTTTTTTCTCTCTTGAGTGAATTTATTCCACCATCGAAAACCTAGTGAAAGACTTTCTCTTCTGTGACAAACTGTAATGCCCAGACAGAATAAGATATCTCTTCCTTTGTGCTTTCAGAACACTTTCTACATTTTTCCATTAGAGCCATGGCCACATAGTTGTTCACACATCTCTTTCCCATGTTGTGTAATAAAACTCTTGAGATCAGGATATACTCCCATTGATCTTTCTTACTCCAAAATCAATGATTTGCTTCGTGCATGGTAGGTCCTTTGAATCTCCATCTGCCAAGAAGGGCTATCTGTTGGCCTGGATTTTTAGTAGATAATAAATGGGAAGATGAGAATTATCATTTCAAGGGACAACCCAACATATATTAAGGCAAATGCTGATAATTACTGTGGCATGTGCAGAGTTGGGAAACAGCAGCAAAACTTGTGAGGATCAGCACTACTGCACATGGCAGTAGGATAAATAGCCTATCTTATACATAAGGAAGTAATGGTAGTAGATGCTGTACTTTTTAGAATCATCAATAGCTCAGAGGCAGGCACTGATTTTAATTGAGAGTCAGTCATAACAGTTGATTTCCTGGCTCTGTAGTTTCTGTAGCATCTCCTCACAGGAAAAATAAAAAACAAATATAGCAGCAGATGCTACATTACGGGTAAGGAATGAGTTTCTGGGCACAAATGGGGACAACCCCTGGGGACACCAATAGAATAAAGGCTTATTTAAGAACTACAGCTGCTCCTAAAATAACAGGTGGAAGGGAAGCCATATAATGCTATACCAAGTGTCATTGTGATATAAATGTGTATGTATAAATATGTACAGATGATATGCACATATATGTAGATATAGGTATACACCCATATGTATGTATGTGAATATATATAGTGAGCTATTAAAACTTTTTCCAGTGTCATACGAAAACATTCATAGCAGAAGCAGAGGAAGCAGGAAAGAATTACAGAAATTTGAGGGTTATTTTTTGCTGTGGAAGAGGAGACAGAATCACTAATCAAAGGGATAGTTTCACATATATTCAGCAGAGGAAGTATTGTTTTAACACAATTTTTTTCAGCTATATATGAAACACATGGATCTTAATTTATATCAAAATGTCATACAAAAGGAAGCATTCATCTTTAGAACATTTGCAAGTAAGCTTCCCATCTGTAAATTCTCAGTTATGATTTATCAAAGTGTCCAAGTACAGAGAAAAGTTTAGTTCTTCGGTATGAAAAAAGGCTTTTTAAGCTTTTTAGTTTACTCAATATTTAACAAGGTAGGTAAAAGTTTATCTCACACTTTCTATTTACATGAAAATGAATCAAGGTAGAAAATCCATAAAGCTAAAAAAGCAGAAACATTTTCCTTGGAACAATTAGGATCTTAATGTAAGAATATTCATGAATAGATAGGAGATAATGGAGAACTCACATAAGAAAAGATTTCTTTGAATGTGAGAGGAAACAGTCCCCAAGTACTTACACCTAAGCAGAAGGAAGCACGACAAAATAGAGGTAAGTGTAGATAGGTTTGAATAGGTGGAAGCAGAAATTGAAGGCGATATCATATTTTCTCTGTGAAGAGATAAGATTGTTCTTTGGCTGGGAGCTGGGAGGCTGAGTTCAAGTTTGAAAATATGTGGGGAAGAATTGACACTTTTAATATAATAATGAAAAGAAATTGTCAATAAGAAATTCTGAACAAGATTTATGATTAGACAGTAAAGTTGATAACAAAAATGAGACGCCTAAAGAATCCTACAAATTTGGAAATGCCATGAACTGGGACTCTCACTGAAGTACAGAAATGATCATAGGTAGGAAAGCAAGTTGTGCTCAGAGAGTGTAATAACTGAATTAGCAATTCTGTAATAGAGATAATCTGCATTTATAACAAAATTCATAGTGTGAGAGATACAGATATATGATGGGGCAGAGGACAGATATTTCAGAGACGAGTATGTTAAGCATAGAGGATTCATGTGTCATGACGGATAGCAATGACAGAATTTGGGTGAAGATATGTTAGTGAACCAATTACCAGAAGTTAGATGATAGCAATAAGAAAGCAGCTGGAATTGTATAGTGAAACATCATGAATCTCAAATGAATCTCAAATGTGTTTAGTGTAAGAGTGTGTGTGTGTGTGTTTGTGTAGGTGAGTTGGATTCGTGTACCACCAAATCTTAAGTCAAATTGTTGGACATGGGGACTGGATCATGGAGGCAGAGTTCTCATGAATGGTTTAGCACCATCCCTTCTTGGTACTGTATGGTGAACAAGTTCTCAAGAGATCTGGTTGTTTACATGTATGTAGGTCCTCCTCTACCACCTTGCTCCTGCTCCTGCTCCAGCCATATAAGATGTGCCTGCTTCCCCTTCGCCTTCCACCATGATTGTAAGTTTCCTGCGGCCTCCCCAGAAGCAAAAGCTGCTGTGCTTCCTATACAGACTACAGAACTATGAGCCAATGAAACCTCTCTTTTTTTATATATATAAATTACCCAATCTCAAGTATTTCTTTACAGCAATTTGAAAACAAGTCAATACACTATGTGCATGTGTTTTCTGTTAGTTTTACAAGAGAATGGGTCTCTTATTGCTAGAAGTGCCACTGCAGTTTTGGGAGTTCAGAAATACCACCTTACTATCCAGGGGTGTGTGTGTGTGTGTGTGTGTGTGTGTGTGTGTGTGTGTGTAAATAAGCAGTTAGCATTAAGAGGGAAGCCGTGCAGGTGATATCTTCAGATGAGTTAAGTTTCACTTATGGCAGGGAATGTAGAAGTTGAAGATAGAGTTTTGTTGATTATTCTACATGGATAGTTCTAGAAAATACTGTGGGAAAGTTTTGAAGATGAGGATATGGTAGAGAGCTGAGTTCAAAGAAAAAGAAGTCCAGAACATTGAGAAGAACAGTACAGTAGATGATAGAACATCATCTTTCCTTATATATGAGGCATTGACTGATACAAACAGAAAAGAGAGCAATGGTGGATGGAGAATCCTTTTGGGCAGGGTGATGTCAGAGTGTAGGGACTTGACAGTTTGCCTCTGTCAGCTGGAGTGACCTTCCCCAGTGGTTTCCAACTATGGCTATATGATAAGTAGCCAGGGTGAAGGTGGTTAGAGAAATCACCACCATTATAAATTAATACATTGCCGTGTATATTTATTTATATATCAATCCCCGCCAAGTATTTTTAGTGTGAATCATTGTAATAGTATAATAAAATTTTTGTATATTGACATAATTGATTTTCTGCACCTGCAAATCTAATGTCCAATATTTAAATTACTATGTTTCCACCCAGGTCATTGCATTATGAGATTTGCAACCTAATAGCCAAACAGTCAACTTTGGGGGAAAAATCATACTATCTTCTCATGTCTTTTAAATTGAAATACATACAAAATAGGATTTTTATCATATATGAAAAAAGTAATCAACCTACTATTTTTTGTCATAATGAGACAGGCTATTCTCTCTCTTAACCAATAGCTTCTATCTTACTTTCTGAACTGTTAAGAGTATGCAAAGAACTGCCGATCTTTTACACAACTGTACATACTGTCAACTATCATTGGATTAATTTTTCTAAAGTAGAACTAAATTATGTAAGACCTTTGAAAATCAGAGGAAATTATATGGTTTGGCTATGTCTGCACCCAAATCTCATCTTGAATTGTAGCTCCCATAATCCCTATGTGTCATGGGAGGGACCTGGTAGGAGGTAATTGACTCATGGTAGGGAGTTTTCCCATGCTGTTCTTGTGATAGTGAATAAGTTTCATGAGATATGATGGTTTTATAAAGGGCAGTTCTCCTGTACACGCCCTCTTGCCTGCTGCCATGTAAGACGTTTCTTGCTTCCTTTTCACCTTCTGCCATGATAGTGACGCCTCCCCAGACATGTGGAACTGTGAATTAATTACACCTCTTTCCTTTATAAATTACCTAGTCTCAGGTATGTCTTTATTAACAGTGTGAGAACAGACTAATACAGGCATGAAATGTGACTCCTGGGTTTATTTGTTCCTTTTGCTCACTCTGTCAACATGAATTTTTCTAGAATACCTTCTAGATATTAGTTATTGAATTAGACCAAACCTCTGACCTTGGGGAGTTCATGAGTTGATTGTGTTCAATTTTCCCATCACTCTGGTGACCCTGCAGAGGGCACACTTCAGTTTCTAGATTTCATTTTAAATATTGATTTTCCAACAGTTTAAACAAACAAAGGTCATCCTAGAAAAAGATTATTTATTTTAGTAACAATTGTTTTGTATTTTTTCTTTTTTTTTTTCCAAACACAAGTGCCAAAAACCCTGGCCTTCATTCACACACAGTTTCATTTAAACAGATTGTCTTCTTTTCTCAGACTTGAATTTAGCTGGTGACTTGACAGTTGAACAGCTGTTCACTTCCATTTCCATAAGTCTGTATGTTTTGAAAAAGAAGATTAACATACTTCTCTTTTCTGTTCAGGTCCAACAAAAACAAGGGCAGTTAAACCCAAACCATTTGTCTAAGGGAAAGGGGATAGAATTATTTTCATCTTTGCATTGTGTCCTTTCATGTAAATACTCCTCATTCCGCACACACTCACCTTTGGCCTCAAAAGAAGCCAAAATTTAATTTTTCATGGGAATGTGTAGAAATACAAGTAAAGAAAATAATATTGTTTATGCAACATCAAGGCTTTCTAGATTTGTCTATCTTTACCAGCAGCTTTTAAGAACATTCCCTTAAAGCAATCTAGATAATTGTCCTCATTGGAGAAAACATCAAAACCTCCACAAAAAGAAGAAAAAAATAGAAATGCCCTGGCACTTAATTAACACTTTGAAACAGAGATCCAGGATATTTTAGGTTAATTTCAGAGACCCTAGGAAAACACGTGTGCACACCTTCTTTATTTGAACCATCCATTCATTATTCTTTTTTGTGTGTAAACCTGGCATTAATTCAAGTGGAATGCTCAGATGATTTGCCGGTGGCATATTTAAATAAAACACATATTTTTTTGTAATGTAGGTAAGGAGACAAAATCAGTGAACAGCATTTGTGGGTAATATGTTGAGAGGAAAAGAATAAGAGAATAAAACATAATGATACTCTGTTCTCTTATTCTATTTAGTGTACAGTCATGGTACTCTCTGTTCTGCTTTCAATGTAAATTCCACCCCCTAAAAAGAAACAACAACAAAACACAAGTATGCAGTTACCTTGGATCTTAAATTAGACAATGCAGGTAGTGATTTATGGATAATGAGCTTCATCAACAAGATCCAGGCTGGTGAACTGTGTGGCAGGTTGAATCAAACAAAGCTAAGTTAAGTGTGATACTGAGTTCAGTAGATGCAGCAGGGGATTCAGAAAAGTCAGTCAAGGAGAGCTGCCACAAAAAGAGATATTCAGAGTTGTATATATATTTATTTATATTTCACATTTCAAGAACATCCTAATGTATGATAGTCAAGGTGTTACATTTTACCTGAAAAATGCATGTCATGAATATTAAATTGTGTTGAACAATTTGAAATTTAATGCAGGTCATCAGTATGATTACAATTCTATGAAGTTCCATTCATTCACTCAGCCAATATTTACTGAGTATTTAACTAGATTCATTCAGCAAACATTTTGTGGGCACCTTCCTTGTGATAGTCATATTTGGGGATATTGAGGACACAAAAGTGCTGGTTCCAGAAATATAAACATAAATGGCCTATTGTTTCGTCCTTTAAAGAGGTATTGAAAAACCAGAGAGATAAGCATACCTAACTAATCTGATACCCTGTGAAAACAGATAAGATAGGAAGTAATTAAAAACTTATTAGTGTTAAGAGAAAAAATATCAATTAATTTTGAGTATATGACAAGGAGCAGGGGAAATTTTCCAGATTAGGTATTGATAATGGTCCATAAGAGGAGACATGCTATAAGTAGTAAAAAAAAGTACTCAGATCTGTGATAGGTAAGGAAGATTGGAGTCAGTTTCAATACATTGTTTTTATCTTCTTTTCATGTTGTTATTTCACATACAAATTTCTGTATGAGCTTATAGTCCAAAATCATACCATTTAATACCCTTATTGAATTTTAATGCATTGAAAAGTGTGGTTGAATAAGCCATGCGCTTGCTATTAGATACTTGGTTGCTTCTAATTGTTTATTAAATGATCATATATAATTTTGAAAAATTGAAATATGTTCATGGAATTGACCTTCAAGTTTACAGATGCCATTAAATTTAAGGACTGATCTCCAAGGAAACTAAGACTGTTTTAAATGCCACCAGAGACATAAAAGTACTCTAGATTTCCAAGAGTTTATTCCATTTTTACTAGGGCAACCATTCAATTTCAGCTTCTGTAGGGCAGAGACCATTTCATTGGCTAATACAATATACACTGAGGATTTAGCATACCTCACATATAGTAAACAGTAATTAATTGTCAAATGAATGCATAAATGAACGAATGTTGATCACCATTTTAGTTTACCTTCATTTATTTAGTAAGTGCATTTTAGCATTATATAGTTTGTATCCACATTTTGATGTATTATTCTATCATCATATAATATCCCCTGTGTACTGCATTAATGTAATAGATTTCTGCCACACACATTTTAGTTCTCGACCAATGGCCATTCTACTCATTTTTTCCTGGCTAACACACGCTGATTGTGTTTAGAAGAATTATGTGCTCAACCCCAAGGATTAATAATGACTATCTAAGCGTATAGACCTCATCTTTCTTTGCCAGACTTTTGCAGCTAGCTGTGGCCATATCACTTATTTCTTGCCATTGAGCCTATGATAAAGTTTCCTAAAAACTATTCAGGGAATTATTTCTTTCATTTGCTGGAAAAAACAAAAAGGAAAAATAATAACTTGAGGAAAAACCCATTTTTATCATCTCCTATGATTATTGGCTTTGAATGGAGTCATGATGTCTGGAGGTGTTGCAGCCATCTGGAAACCATATTTCAATATGCCTGTGATCAAAAAAGCAAGAAGCTGCAGACACTGGAGTAGAGGAATGCTCTTAGTAAAAATATTGAGCTGTACTAAACCTGTATTGCCAACCTCCAGGCTTCCTTTTATTTAAGATAATTAACTGTTGTAATTGCTTAAGACATTCTAGGCAAGGTTTTCTATTACTTGCATCCAAAATTCTCCCTGGCACAATTTTACTGTGAAACTTTATGAATGACATACTATACACCCATACATTATACTTTTAGTGTTATCATGACAGTCATTATTGATTAATCTTCTTAAGATGTGAAAAGAACATTACATTCTGTTGTCATCCTTAGTTTTACAAATTGATTCCATTTAGGTGTATTCCTTGCAGCTTATTTCAACATATGGAATGAAGAACAGGATAAATTAATTCATCTTTAAACTCAGAATTAAAGCCCATAAGAAAATGTTTCACTATTTTCTGTATTCCTTTTTGATCATAGTTAGGATTCATGTTGTCAATTATTTTAATTTTCTTTCCACTGGTCACTTTGTACTGCTTTTACTATTACGCCAAAAGATTTTGATCATTAAAAATGTTAACAGATTTGAAAAGCTTGCATGGTAAGTTTATCATCATTAATTTTAAAATATGTTCATCACAGATTAAATTAATATGTTTCTAATTTAATTTTTCTAACAATTTGTCAAGTTCTATAAAATATTCCATGAAGACTTTAATTATCAGTCACTTACTCAAAAAATAAACCAGAATAGATCTATTAATTATTTATTCTTTCTCTATTTTTCCAGCTGCCAACCAAGGAATTTCACAAATGAATTATGCATTTCTAATTGAATTAATACTTAAGCTTGGCAATTCTGCTCTTTTGGTAGATGAATATTTTGGTAGGCTGATTAATAGCCCCTGAAAACTATTCACATTGTAATTCCTGGAGTCACCGAATGTTACCTTTAGTAAGAACAAAAACAACAAAAAGGACATTACAGGTATGATTAAATTTATAATTTTGGAGGTCTGTTCCAAGATGGCTGAAAAGAAACATCTCCGGTCTGCAGCTCCCAGTGTCATCAATGCAGAAGATGGGTGATTTCTGCATTTCCAACTGAGGTACCTGGTTCATCTCATTGGGACTAGTTGGACAGTGGATGCAGCCCACAGAGGGCAAGCCAAAGTAGGGCATGATATCGCCTCACCCGGGAAGCACAAGGGGTTGGGGATTTCCCTTTCCTAGCCAAGGAAAGCCATGACAGACTGTACCAGAAAAATTGGGACACTGCCGCCTAATTACTGCACTTTTCCAATGGTCTTAGCAAATGGCACATTAGGAGATTATATCCTGCACCTGGCTCAGCAGGTCCCACGCCCATGGAGCCTTGCTCACTACTAGGGCAGCAGTCTGAGATTGAACTGCAAGGCTACAGCCTGGCTAGGGGAGGGGTGTCTGCCATTGCTGAGGCTTGAGTATGTAAATAAAGCAGCTGGGAAACTCGAACTGGGTGGAGTCCAGAGTCTACAGAGCCTGCCTGCCTCTGTAGACTCTACCTCTGAGGGCAGGGCATAGTTGAACAAAAGGCAGCACAAACTTTGGCAGACTTAAACATGCCTGTCTGACAGCTCTGAAGAGAGCAGTGGTTCTCCCAGCATGGTGTTTGAGCACTGAGAACGGTGAGTGTCAAACTGACCTACAGAAGTGAGTCCCTGACCCCAGTATGGCCTAACTGGGAGACACCTCCCAGTAGGGGCCAACTGACATATCATACAGCCAAGTGCACCTCTGAGATGAAGCTTCGAGAGGAAGGATCAGGCAGCAATATTTGCTATTCTGCAATATTTGCTGTTCTGCAGCCTGCGCTGGCAATACCCAGGTAAACAGGGTCTGGAGTGGACCTGCAGAAAACTCCAACAGATCTGTAGCTGAGAGACCTGACTGATAGAAGGAAAATTAACAAACAGAAAGGAATAGCATCAACATCAACAAAAAGGACATCCACACCAAAACCCCATCTGTAGGTCACCATCCTCAAAGAACAAAGGTAGATAAAATAAAAAAGATGGGGAGAAACCAGAACAGAAAAGCTGAAAATTCTAAAAACCAGAATGCCCCTTCTCTTCCAAAGGATTGCAGCTCCTCACCAGAAATGGAACAAAGCTGGATGGAGAATGACTTTGATAAGTTGACAGAAGTAGAGTTCAGAAGGTTGGTAATAACAAACTTCTCTGAGATAAAGAAGGATGTTCGAACCCATTGCAAAGAAGCTAAAAACCTTGAAATAAGATTAGACAAATGCCTAACTAGAATAAACAGTGTAGAGAAGATGTTAAATGACCTGATGGAGCTGAAAACCATGGCACAAGAACTACATGGCACATGCACAATCTTCAGTAGCTGATTCAATCAAGTGGAAGAAAGAGTATCAGTCATTGAACATCAAGTTAATGGAATGAAATGAGAAGAGAACTTTAGAGAAAAAAAGAGTTAAAAGACATGAACAAAGCCTACAGGAAATATGGGACTATGTGAAAAGACCAAATCTATGTTTGATTGGTGTACCTGAAAGTGACAGGCAGAATGGAACCAAGCTGGAAACCACTCTGCAGGATATTATCCAGAAGAACTTCCCTAAGCTTGCAAGGCAGTATTTCAAATTCAAGAAATACAGAGAATAGCACCAAGATACTCCTTGAGAAGAGCAACCCAAGACACATAATAATCAGATTCATCAAGGTAGACATGAAGGAAAAAATGTTAAGGGCAGTCAGTGAGAAAGGTCAGGTTACCCACAAAGGGAAGCATATCAGACTAACAGTGGATCTCTTGGCAGAAACTCTAGAAGCTAGAAGAGAGTGGAGACCAATATTCAACATTCTTAAAGGAAAGGATTTTCAACCAAGAATTTCATATCCAGGCACACTAAGCTTCATAAGTGAAGGTGAAATGAAATCTTTTACAGAGAAGCAAGTGCTGAGACATTTTGTCACCACCAGGCCTGCCTTACAAGAGCTCCTGAAGGAAGCACTAAACATGGAAAGGAATAACCAGTAAGAGTCATTGCAAAAACATGCCAAATTGTAAAGACCATCAATGCTAGGAAGAAACTACATCAACTAATGGGCAAAATAGCCAGCTAACATCATGACGACAGGATCAAATTGGCACATAACAATATTAACCTTAAATGTAAATGGG
>NW_012101410.1:391130-392661 GCF_000951045.1 Mandrillus leucophaeus | reverse complement strand
TCTCAATAAACTAGGTATTGATGGAACGTATCTCAAAATAATAAGAGCTATGATGACACACCCACAGCCAATATCATACTGAATGAGCAAAAGCTGGAAGCATTCCTTTTGAAAACTGACACAAAACAAGGATGCCCTCTCTCACCACTCCTATTCAACATAGCATTGGAAATTCTGTCCAGGGCAATCAGGCAGGAGAAAGAAATAAAGGGTATTCAATTAGGAAAAGAGGAAGGCAAATTGTCCCTGTTTGCAGGTGACATGATTTTATATTTAGAAAACCCTGTCATCTCAGCCCAAAATCTCCTTAAGCTGATAAACAACTTCAGCAAAGTCTCAGGATATAAAATCAATGTGCAAAAAATCACAAGCATTCCTATACACCAATAACAGACAAACAGAAAGCCAAATCATGAGTAAACTCCCATTCACAATTGCTACAAAGAGAACAAAATACCTAAGAATCCAATTTACAAGGGATGAAGGACCTCTTCAAGGAGAACTACAAACCACTGCTCAACGAAATAAAAGAGAACACAAACAAATGGAAGAACATTCCATGCTCATGGATAGGAAGAATCAATATTGTGAAATGGCCATACTGCCCAAGGTAATTTACAGATTCAATCCCAACCGCATCAAGCTACCAATGACTTTCTTCACAGAATTGGAAAAAAACTAAAGTTCATGTGGACCCAAAAAAGAACCTTCATTGCCAAGACAATCCTAAGCAAAAAGAACAAAGCTGCAGGCATCATGCTATCTGACTTTAAACTACAAGGCTACGGTAACCAAAACAGCATGGTACTGGTTCCAAAACAGATACATAGACCAATGGAACAGAACAGAGGGCTCAGAAATAATGCCACACATCTACAACCATCTGATCTTTGACAAAACTGACAAAAACAAGAAATGGGGAAAGGATTCCCTATTTAATAAACGGTGCTGGGAAAACTGGCTAGCCACATGCAGAAAACGGAAACTGGATCCCTTCCTTAAGCCTTATACAAAAATTAATTCAAGTTGAATTAAAGACTTAAATGTTAGATCTAAAATCATAAAAACCCTAGAAGAAAACCTAGGCAGTACCATTCAGGACATAGGCATTGGCAAGGGCGTCATGACTGAAACACCAAAAGCAATGGCAACAAAAGCCAAAATTGACAAATGGGATCTAATTAGAAGCTACCATCAGAGTGAACAGGCAACCTACACAATGGAAGAAAATTATTGCAATCTACCCATCTGACAAAAGGCTTATATCCAGAATCTAAAAAGAACTCAAACAAATTTACAAGAAAAAAATCAAACAGCCCCATCAAACAGTGGGCAAAGGATATGAACAGACACTTCTCAAAAGAAGACATATATGCAGTCAACGGACACACAAAAAAATGCTCATCATCACTGGTCATCACAGAAATGCATATCAAAACTACGATGAGATACCATCTCACGCCAGTTAGAATGGCAATCATTAAAAAGCCAGGAAACAGCAGGTGCTGGAGAGGATGTGGAGAAATAGGAA
>NW_012101410.1:386782-391080 GCF_000951045.1 Mandrillus leucophaeus | reverse complement strand
CAGGAAACAGCAGGTGCTGGAGAGGATGTGGAGAAATAGGAATGCTTTTACACTGTAGGTGAGAGTGTAAATTGGTTCAACCAATGTGGAAAATAGTGTGGTGATTCCTCAAGGCTCTAGAACTAGAATTACCATTTGATTCAGCAATCCCATTCCTGGGTATATACCCAAAGGATTATAAATCAGGCTACTATAAAGTCACATGCACATGTATGTTTATTGCAGCACTATTCACAATAGCAAAGACTTGGATCCAACCCAAATTTCCATCAATGATTGACTGGATAAAGAAAATGTGGCACATATACACCATGGAATACTATGCAGCCATAAAAAAGGATGAGTTAATGTCCTTTGCAGGGACATAGATGATTCTGGAAACCATCATTCTCAGCAAACTATTACAAGGACAGAAAACCAAACACCACATGTTCTAACTCATAGGTGGGAACTGAACAATGAGATCACTTGGACATAGGGCAGGGAACATCACACACTGGGGCCTTTTTGCAGGGTAGGGGCCTGTGGGAGGAATAGCATTAGGAGAAATACCTAATGTAAATGATGAGTTGATGGGTGCAGCAAACCAACATGGTACATGTATACCTATGTATCAAACCTGCACGTTGTGCACATGTACCCTAGAACGTAAATATAATAAAAAATAAAAATTAAAAGAAAAAATTTAGAATTTTGAGATGAGATTACCCTGGATTCTCAGGTGGGCAATCCATGCAATCACATTTGTCCTTATAAGAGGGCTGCAAAGGGAGATTTGACTACCAAGTTAGAAGGAGAAAAGGCAGTGTGACCACAAAGACAGACTATTGGAGTGATTCAGCCACAAGCCAAGGAATGCCATGTGGCTAATTGTACATTTTTTCTCTATTAATGTTTTCTAAACTTTCCTAATATTCCTCTGTAGAGTCCTCATCTGTAAGATGTACTATTTTCATTCCTTTGTTTCCTATTGCCGCATTTCTTATACTTTTTTTCACTGGAGATATTGCTTGAATTTCCATTGCAATATTAAATAGAAAGAATGGCAGTCTGTATGCTAATCAATATCTTGTTTTGAGGAAGAACAGGTTCTTGTGTATTATCTAGAATGATGGATAGTAACTTATTATATTAATGTATATTTTTGTTTTATACATCTTTAGAAATAGCATGGGTTCTTATAATATTTTACCATATAATGGCGTAAAATGTTACTAAATGATAGTCAAATGGATAGCATAATGTCTATGAAATGTGTACCTCTTGTATGGCACATTAGGTTAATAATTTCTTGAGGGTTATCATCACATGTCTACATTGTATATTAAGCCCTTATTGTTTTATTAAAGACCACTTTGATATTGATAGTTTATTCACTACTAGTCTAAGAAGGCTACCAAGTCAAGTCTTTGAGTATCTTCTCTAAAATCTTGGAGATAGGGGTGGCTACTGATAAAAGCTGAAGAGTGACAGATCCAGAAGGAAAAACTTCCAAGCACCAGGAAGTAAAATGCCACATGATACTTTTCTCTTTTTGAAATACAGGCTTATAGAAACGATGGTGCCAAATTGTCCAAGAATAGAGGACTTTAAGGGTAGAAAGTGGTAGATTTAGGGACAGAGGTCTTGTCTAAATTTTCTCAAGGTAAGTAAAAGAAATAAATTCAGAGGAAGTTTATTAAATGGTGGAGACTCATTCCCTGCTCCAATACATAGTGTTTAAGAGTGACAGGCAATTTGATAGGGAAGAAAGTAGTGGCCAGATCATTAAAATTGAGACTTGGAAACCATTGCAAAATCCTCACACAAACTTGGCAAGGAAGCAATGAAACCACAGACCTTAAAGGAAATATGAATGTTTGGGCAGTGAGCCTATGAGACATAATGAGGAATGACTGCAACCCAGAAAACACTTCTCTAAATGTTTTTTAAACAACTTACACCCCTTTCCTCCTTCACCAACTCTACAGGGGAGATTCACCCACAATGTGACTGAATTTCTTGCAGCCAGGTTGATAGAGTTCAACCTATAAATTTATAGACTTACATAATAGTAATATTAGTAATGTCATATTAAAACATTTACTTTACTTGATTGTAAAGCAAGAAATGTGTATGAATTAAATATGTCTTGCCTTTCTTCATTAAAACTACTTCATCACTCAGAGTAATAATGTATTGAATTCTGTTTAAACTTCATCAAAATTCATAAATGACATTTCAATCTCCTTTTTCAGGGCATTTTGGTGGTTTTTCTAACAATTTATATATACATGTATACACACACATGTATTTGAAACTGCTTATACAATCCAAAAACTATACTTTAAGTATCTGTAGCCATTATAGGGGATCCATTACAATCTGTTTCTTAAAAATTATTTTAGCAAATTTTTACAGCATTTCACTATGTTTCTTGATTATTCTTAGACTTCATTTGCCCAGAAAATGAGTTTTTCCTCATCGTGATCTATGCAACCTATGCTCACATTAGGTTTCTTGATATATATATAGACACAGTTGGTTGACATTGAGTTTATTGCCACTTACAACATTTAACATTTCTTTCAGATAGGATTCCAAGCCATTTTCACAAGTTCTATAGTTATATATTTGAACTTATGTTCTTAAGTGAAATAGCATATTGAGAATTTTACTAAACTTCATCTTGATAGGTTTACACTCATCTACTTTAGTGATTCCATCAAATAGTAATCATTAAACAATGTTGAATAGATAAATAAATATATGTTCAAATGAATGGCTTTGGGAGTCTGATTCTATCATTTTCAAATTTCATAAGCATGCAATCTTCCACATTATTATTTGAAATGTTGCATAGAGGAAGGCAGGAAAAAAGTGTTTGGGAATGTCTCTTGAAACTTTCCTTAATTTGCATATCAATTTCTTAATCAAAGACCCTTGGTTTCAGTTGTTCAATCACTTACAAACCCAATTTATTTTATTATATCCAGCCACATCTCTCCTTCCTTAACATAATGTTATTATGAGTTAACTGGTCAATACATTGTTGGAGTCCAGACTCACTTTCTCTATTACATTTTTCTTGATATATTAGTCTAATAATCTAGGTAAATAAATTAATTAGAAATTAGAATTTGGAATTGCAATTGTATCTAGAAGTAATTCTATTTGCTTTACTAACAATTTCCTCAAGTTATTTCAATGTTATATTGCTTGAGATATATACATTTCTTGTTAGTGTTTTTGTTAGTTCTTACCATATATTATATATTCTTTAGAACAATTTTACATTCTTTAAATTAATTTTTCGATTATATATGTATTATCTGATTCCACAGTTAGGAATGCATGCATTTCTGTTATCCATACAAACCTTGTAAATCTTATATTATTTTGTTTCTAGTATATTTGTGTCTTCCTCTTATAAACAAAGTTATCTGAATTTTGTTTATGAAATCTAGTCTGTCACCACTTACGTTTCTATAAGGTACATTTACCCTTATATATGCATACTTACATTTAACCTTACATATTCATACATACACACATATATGCATATATATGTATGCATATATAAGTGCATACATGCGTATCCATATATACACACATACACACATACAGACATGTGTATGTGTAAAGGTAAATTTCCAAAACTGTTGAGGATTATACACACACACATGCACATATATAAAAATGTATGCATGCATATCCATATATACACACACATACACACATACAGTGTGTATATATGGATATGCATGTATACACTTATATATATATACGTGCATGTGTGTGTGTGTATAATCCTCAACAGTTTTGGAAATTTAACTTTTACTATTCTGATTTTTTTATAAATGTATTTGGTATTTAATGAGATCAGATTATTTCTTTCCAATTGGAATAATTACATAAGTTTAGAAGTTGATGGAACATACATATACACAGAAATTGTTACATAAATTTGCAGTAATTTTTTTAATTTCTCAAATTTTTTTGCTTTACACTTCTTAAAATATACTATAAAGCATCCTCATGTTCTCAAGTACTTTAGCAAATACTTTTTAAGTAACTTTTGATAATCGTTTCGTTTTATTTCTTCAATTACTTTTTCCTGAGTAAATCTCTTAATTTTGCTGAAGAAAATTTGGGAACTAGCTTAATACTGCTTCATAATCCTTATATAAATTTTGCTATTTTATCTTGGTTACAAATGACTTGAAAAAATATTTTACATGTCATGCTATATTGCCTTATTTTTATTACTGTATTTTGCTTAACAAATCTAAACCTATGTTAACATTTAAACCAACTAT
>NW_012101410.1:383138-385285 GCF_000951045.1 Mandrillus leucophaeus | reverse complement strand
GAAACAATTTTTTGTTGTGTGAAGCTACACAGATGTTAGCATTAATTTTTACAGAATTTAGCATACTACAACTAATACAAACATGTTCAAACAAGGGGGAAGTAGCTTTATCAAATACTTCAGACTTGGAGAATCAGGCACTGAGGATTTGGCACTCTTCAAAACTTCCTAGCACTTTACTATACTCAAATATGCTTCAATTTTCAAAAATATTCGATCAAACCCGAACAAATGAAACCCTCAGTCATTTCCTGGTTTCCATCCTTCATTCTATTCATTCTTTCACTCATTATCTATTACATTATGACTTGGGCTGGACTCTGGGCTGAGCACCGGGAGAGAAAAATGAAGATGACAAAATCTTTCTCTCCAACAACTTCCATTCTAGGAAGATGGCTTCGTAATCTAGTATTTGCATCACAGCATGTCTGCAATGGCAAACATGCATATGTGCTGATAGGCAGAGAGGTGGGCTCTTAAGGGTGAGGTACTCTTCCCAAAGAAGAGAATCTTAATTGTAAATGTAAAGGATGCATAAGAAGTATGAAAGTGAAAAGCCCTTGGTCCATTTAGTCATTTTCCTCAAAAAGCTCCATATGGTTGTTTATCATACTGATTCATTCATTTATTCATTTACCTAACAAATCTAAACCTTCCTTCAATTATAGAGACGCTTCTGCGTGCTAGTCACCACGTTAGGCCTTGTATTAGTTTTCAGTTTTTGCTGTAACAAATTGTCATAAACTCAATGCCTTAAAACAACACAGCTTTATTATTTTATGGTTTTGTAGGTTAAAAGCGTGACATGGCTTCACTGGACTAAAATTAAGATGTCAGCTGTGCTGTATTCCTTTTTGTAGGTTACAGGGGAGATCTATGTCCTTGCATTTTCAAGTTTCTAGAGGCCACTGACGTTCCTTAGCTCAAGGTCTCCTTTTTCTGTCTATAATCAAGCTAGTCAGGGCAGATTGATTTCTTTTCATTTTGCATCACCCTGATTTCTTCTGGCTCCCTCTTCCACTTTTAAGGACTCAAATGATGACATTGAGCTTACTTGGATAATTCAAGATAATCTCCCTATCTCAGAACCCTGATGCGATTACCTCAACAAAACCAAAAGTAAGGTAACATATTGACAGATTCTGGGGATTAGGAATTGGACATTTGCAGTGGGGTCATTACTCTACAAACAACTATACTGTCCACTTTTATTCTTGAGATCAACAATTGTACCCGACTGTGACTGTCTCCCCAAATTCCAATTAGCTGTTTCAGCATCAAGACAGCAAATAATCTAAATATTGCACTGTGTTTCATCTACTCTCTGAGCAACAAGCTAGTTTGAGAAGTTAATCTCTTTTTTAACTCTCATTTTAGATGAGTCAGATGATATTCCGGAAGTTTAATTAACATGCCCAAGGTCGCAGGTGATAGGAGCAGAATATTGTTAAAATTCAAAGCTTATGACTACAAGTCCATTCATTTCCCAGAGAAAGACAGTCGATCTCACATACTGTATAAATTGAGTTCATTTTAAGTTTAAAAACCAACAAAAAAATGCCTGTTATTTAAAATCAGACTAATTTAAGGAAACACATATAAATACTAATCACTTTTTTTCTTCCTTCACTAATAGAGCACCTTCAGACATTCAATGCAAAGACATTGAACAAGAAACCCCGAGATTCAACTCCATGACAGCCAACTCACTTTCTAATGACTGATACTTGGTGATGCATCTGTTCACTTCCACCCCGGGGAACCTCTCCCGTGCATATCTCCATTCTAAATAAATTGCCTTAAGGTGGATTTATTGTAATTTTGCTACATTTCTTCAGCAGCCTTCAAGTGGAAGGAGTTATTTTTGCCACTGTTCAAGTTTTGTTTTACCCCACTATTAATAATTTGTATATTTCTAGACCATCTATACAGAACTCAATTTCTTTAAAAATATTACTTATGGTAACAACCAACCAAATAAGAGTGATCTCTTGAGTCTAATTCCAGGGTGACAATGCTTACAGAGCGCCTTCCAAATAGAACACAATCCATATGAGCCCATCTAGATTTACAGATAATGTCCCTAAGGAGATGGCACCGTGTGATTCAATGAACAAGGAGACAGATTCGGTCACACAGCTAATTCG
>NW_012101410.1:373645-380238 GCF_000951045.1 Mandrillus leucophaeus | reverse complement strand
TATATTGACATAAATTCAATTATCTTTATTCAACTTCTCCCGCATTCTTCTTTCAACAGGGGCTTGGTATTGAAATTCAAAATTATTTATCTTCACAATTCATCACTTCTTGCTTTCTGGCAGCTTATAAGATAATATCTTTATTTTCAAAGTTTCAAAACTTTTTGTTGATGTCTAGATATTATCCCTTGCTGACTGTGCCTGTCAACACTGCTGAATTGCTGGCTGCTTTTTAGATTTAATACAAAAAATACATCTCTAATATTATCCTGAATATAAATACTGTTTATCTCTTTCTAAGCTCTCACTCCTTGAAATAAGAAATTATGCTTTATTTGTAAGTTTATTTACTGCAACAAATATAGTACCTGCGTATATCTTTATCTGCATGAATATATACATTTAATCTTTCATTAAGCTATATCTAATCTATCAATCAATCGTCCAATTAGGCCAATAAACAAGATTTTGTAAAACGGCAACAGACTCCCTTAAACTTAACCAAGTAGTAATTCTAATTGCAGTCACTTGCAGTCACGATCTTGGATGTTGTCATAAAGGAGATAAAATACTTGATACCTGTATTCGTACTTGCAAAAAGACTTTTTTTCTATCTCATTTCAATAAAGAGAAAACATGACAAGCGGGCTTTTGTGTTCTTTAATTTTCATGTCCTGTAAGACAGATCTTGTCTGCTGTGTCTCTGAGATCAATTTTCCCAATTTGTACCATGCTGAGCCACAGAGATCTTGATCATCACAGTAAATATCATCATGTCATGCCGGTCTAACACAATGATGACCTCATGCCTACAGAATGTGTAGACGAAAAAGAAGTAAGCACCATAGATGCTTTTGTAAGACACTTGCATTACTGATAATTGGAGATAAATTCCATGCAGCCAAGAGTACTACTCGATACAGCTAGTTATTTTTTTTTATTTTTATTTTTTTTAGACATACCTGGCTAGCTAGATTGATAGATTAGATATAGTTTAATTAAACGCCAGATAATAGGGAACTCTAATCAGAACAATGGCAGGACACCATTTTCAAATCCTGGAGAGCCTGGATTTTGAGTACATTGGACCTTGCATTGGACATTAGGTTTTCTACCCTGCGGATGAAATTACTGTTTCCTACACGTGGACAGAAAACTAAAGTGATTTTGGAGGAAGCCTACGTAAGAAATTGGCAAAATGTTCACAAAACCTGATTTTTCTCCTTTGCATAAAGCTAAAATACATTTCCCAACCCCTTGCACTTTGGTGGGGCATGATCTTGGCATCTACAATGAAATGTGAGTGGACGTAGTATCTTTTTCTGGTCCAGTTTAGTTAAGAGCATGTGTGAATGCTCTCATTATATTCGCTGATTTTTGACTATTCATAGATGGCCAGGAAAAGCAGAGAACTAACATATTGAAGAGATATCCTCTTTCAGCTACTGCCTATGAATGTGATTGTCTGGGAGAAGCTAGATTCCTATCACCACCACCAATACCACTCACAACACTTGAAAACATTTGTGAATCGGAAACAATTTTTTGTTGTGTGAAGCTACACAGATGTTAGCATTAATTTTTACAGAATTTAGCATACTACAACTAATACAAACATGTTCAAACAAGGGGGAAGTAGCTTTATCAAATACTTCAGACTTGGAGAATCAGGTACTGAGGATTTGGCACTCTTCAAAACTTCCTAGCACTCTACTATACTCAAATATGTTTCAATTTTCAAAAATATTCGATCAAACCTGAACAAATGAAACCCTCAGTCATTTCCTGGTTTCCATCCTTCATTCCATTCATTCTTTCACTCATTATCTATTACATTATGACTTGGGCTGGACTCTGGGCTGAGCACCGGGAGAGAAAAATGAAGATGACAAAATCTTTCTCTCCAACAACTTCCATTCTAGGAAGATGGCTTCGTAATCTAGTATTTGCATCACAGCATGTCTGCAATGGCAAACATGCATATGTGCTGATAGGCAGAGAGGTGGGCTCTTAAGGGTGAGGTACTCTTCCCAAAGAAGAGAATCTTAATTGTAAATGTAAAGGATGCATAAGAAGTATGAAAGTGAAAAGCCCTTGGTCCATTTAGTCATTTTCCTCAAAAAGCTCCATATGGTTGTTTATCATACTGATTCATTCATTTATTCATTTACCTAACAAATCTAAACCTTCCTTCAATTATAGAGACGCTTCTGCGTGCTAGTCACCACGTTAGGCCTTGTATTAGTTTTCAGTTTTTGCTGTAACAAATTGTCATAAACTCAATGCCTTAAAACAACACAGCTTTATTATTTTATGGTTTTGTAGGTTAAAAGCGTGACATGGCTTCACTGGACTAAAATTAAGATGTCAGCTGTGCTGTATTCCTTTTTGTAGGTTACAGGGGAGATCTATGTCCTTGCATTTTCAAGTTTCTAGAGGCCACTGACGTTCCTTAGCTCAAAGTCTCCTTTTTCTGTCTATAATCAAGCTAGCCAGGGCAGACTGATTTCTTTTCATTTTGCATCACTCTGATTTCTTCTGGCTCCCTCTTCCACTTTTAAGGACTCAAATGATGACATTGAGCTTACTTGGATAATTCAAGATAATCTCCCCATCTCAGAACCCTGATGCGATTACCTCAACAAAACCAAAAGTAAGGTAACATATTGACAGATTCTGGGGATTAGGAATTGGACATTTGCAGTGGGGTCATTACTCTACGAACAACTATACTGTCCACTTTTATTCTTGAGATCAACAATTGTACCCGACTGTGACTGTCTCCCCAAATTCCAATTAGCTGTTTCAGCATCAAGACAGCAAATAATCTAAATATTGCACTGTGTTTCATCTACTCTCTGAGCAACAAGCTAGTTTGAGAAGTTAATCTCTTTTTTAACTCTCATTTTAGATGAGTCAGATGATATTCCGGAAGTCTAATTAACATGCCCAAGGTCGCAGGTGATAGGAGCAGAATATTGTTAAAATTCAAAGCTTATGACTACAAGTCCATTCATTTCCCAGAGAAAGACAGTCGATCTCACATACTGTATAAATTGAGTTCATTTTAAGTTTAAAAACCAACAAAAAAATGCCTGTTATTTAAAATCAGACTAATTTAAGGAAACACATATAAATACTAATCACTTTTTTTCTTCCTTCACTAATAGAGCACCTTCAGACATTCAATGCAAAGACATTGAACAAGAAACCCCGAGATTCAACTCCATGACAGCCAACTCACTTTCTAACGACTGATACTTGGTGATACATCTGTTCACTTCCACCCCGGGGAACCTCTCCCGTGCATATCTCCATTCTAAATAAATTGCCTTAAGGTGGATTTATTGTAATTTTGCTACATTTCTTCAGCAGCCTTCAAGTGGAAGGAGTTATTTTTGCCACTGTTCAAGTTTTGTTTTACCCTACTATTAATTTGTATATTTCTAGACCATCTATACAGAACTCAATTTCTTTAAAAATATTACTTATGGTAACAACCAACCAAATAAGAGTGATCTCTTGAGTCTAATTCCAGGGTGACAATGCTTACAGAGCGCCTTCCAAATAGAACACAATCCATATGAGCCCATCTAGATTTACAGATAATGTCCCTAAGGAGATGGCACCGTGTGATTCAATGAACAAGGAGACAGATTCGGTCACACAGCTAATTCGTAGCAGAGCCCAGAATTCAACCAAAACTCATGTTCTTTCAATTGTACCGTGCTTCCTGCTAACACATCACAAACTTTGTCAAATACTAGGAATAAAACTTTCTGATGTTTTAAGCCACCTCAAAATAGATCTAAACCCTACTGGTTCTATTTTACAGTGAAAAAACATGAAAAAAAAAATAGTTCAGCCCACTATCACAAAGTTAATGTTGTGATCTACGGGGTAAATATTTCTTAAAGATTCAGACACTTTCATCTCCATTAGAGAAACGCTGAAAAAGACATATGCTGAGAGTCTCCTGGTCATAAGTGCTTAATGCTAAAGGCAGTCAAGCAATACAGAAGCAAGAAGCCTTAAAAGCTTTTGGAGTCTAAGGTTGTAACCTTTGGGTAAAATAGCGAGGCTGTCAGTCCACTGAAACCTAGCACTTCCCCTCAAGTATCTGTCTTGCCCTTCCTTCCACACTAAGTGCCTACTCGGAGCTCCTCTGGCCATTATATAAAGCTTTTCAGGAAACATCACTCCAGACAGATGTTTAACCCCAGGCTCTAGAGGGACTATGCTGCCAGTTGCTGGGTCTCTTGATTAATTTTACATGTACGCGCATGCTAATGTAGCCTGACATTGCGGCCCTCACAGCCAGCCAGCCATGTTAAGTAAATAAAGTACTACAGGCAAATCTGCACTGAAAGTTGTCTGCACACAGATGCATTTCACCCCAAATCTCAAAGGAGAGCTGGTTCTTCTTTTTCTTTGCAGCCAGCATCACAGGCAATCTGGTCAATATTATCCCAAATTGTCCTTGATTCACTTGTATGTAATATACTGCCCCATTTTTTAAATCGGCTTGTGTGAAATATGAGATATTTAAATGCAAATGTGAATTGAAGTTCAATGATAGTAAGACAATAGAGGGGCTTCAAACACACTGATTACAATGAGTAAGCATCATTACTTAGAAATTCAGCTGCATAATGTGTGGTCTCAGAGCATGTTTTGTGAAATTTACCAAATTACAAACATTAAAGGTGATATGGAATTATTGCTTCAAAATAGTGATGATTTTGAGGAAAACACTTGTGAATAATAATAATATACCATTTCTAAATATTAATATTACAGATTTTTCTTATGATATTGGCAGATAAACTATTGCAGACTAACTCCCACAATGAGACAAACAAGAAGAGTAAGGGAAAATATTTTTTTTGACCGAAGGCATTGCAGAAAAATCAAGTCAGCCTGAACTTAAGAGATACAAGTTTTGAAGAAAAGCAAAGCTCAAGTGTTTCCTCAACAACCAGTGTAGCTTTTCTCTTTGGGGCATTTGCTAACCCACAAGTGTGGGATCTCGATACTGAGAAGCTAAGGAAGCAGTTCCCAAAATTGTTAAGGGTTCAAGGAGACAAAACCTGGAAATCAGGACTCAACATGGAGGAGGAATCCTAGTAAACACTACTAGTTTCCGTGGAGACCCTGAAGTGTTATATCCAAAGAGGGGAGGGAAACCAGCGCCCCCACAAATCAAACTGGATTACGATGATTTGCCTCTACCCTAGTTTCTTTCAAGAGAAAAAAGTAAACATCACTATGACAGAGCCTAACAAAAAACACCTTCAAATAAGTAGGTAATTAATAAAAATCAGTTAAATCTTGTTCTTATTAAGAACATTAAAATACTTTCCAGTAATAATAAAAGGAATAGCAATAACTACCTTTTCTTTTTGAGCCTCTCACAGATGCAATCTTGGCTATCTCTAAATCTTATACCATATCTGCAAGTCAATAATATGTATGACTGATTACAAAACTGAGGTTCAGGTTCATAGATGTTATGTGACTTACGAATCCACGTAGCTAAGTAGACAACTGAGTTAAGATTTAAACCCTGGACTGTTTGACTTCCACAGACGCTTTCTGTGGGTGAGGTGGGTGTACATTTTCATGAAATATGTGAAGAGGGGCTTACTTTAGAACAGAAAAGAGAGGAATCTGTAAGGAACTGTGAGATGATTTTTGATGAAAATGATCTCTTGGTGAAAGGCAGTCCTCTTAGAGGTTTTTCCTTGTCTTTTCAGTTCACATACTATCTACTGAGTGCTTACTATTTGCCAGGCACTATTCTATATTTGATAACTATAGCAATAAACAAAATAGACAAAAATCCCTGGCCTGATGCAGATGAGATCCTATTGAAGTGGACAGTTAGCAAGTAAATAAAGATCAAATTTAGGGAGCCATCCATGCTGAACTGGTGTTTATAACCAAGCTGATGTGATGGGGGGAAAAATAAAAGACAGGAAAGTTATTAGAGACACTGTGCATAGGGCAGGAAAAGTATGGAATTCAGACAATGCCCGTGGGGTTATGTTTGAAAAAGTACTGCTGCACACCATTCTTCCACCTGAGCCCTTCCCCGTTTTGAAGATTAAAATATTGGGAGGCAGAGGATCCTTGGTCATACATTTGCCAAAAGATCTGTGATTCTAGGCCAGGCATGGTGGCTCACCCTTGTAATCCTAGCACTTTGGGAGGCTGAGGCGGGCAGATCACCTGAGGTCAGGAGTTCAAGACCAGCCTTGCCAACATGGCGAAACTAAAAATACAAAAATTAGCTGGGCTTAGCGGCGAGCACCTGTAATCCCAGCTACTCTGGGAGGCTGAAGCAGGAGAATCGCTTGAACCTGGGAGGCGGAGTTTGCAGTTAGCTAAGATCGTGCCATTGCACTCCAGCTTGGGCAACAAGAGTGATACTCCATCTCAAAAAAAGAAAAAAAAAAGATCTGTGATTCTAGATGGTGAATTGAATGTGGACAAAACCATGAGAACTGTGGCATCATATGTTACCTTCTCAACCTGTAAAATTACAAGCTATTTGAAAGTTAATGTGATACAATTAAACTCTACATTAGAAT
>NW_012101410.1:367736-372437 GCF_000951045.1 Mandrillus leucophaeus | reverse complement strand
TCTTTACTTATTTCAATTTCTGTTGGGATTATTTTTTTATTTAAATATATTTCACATATTTCCAGCTGCCTGAACTGAAGGCTGTAAATCAGTGGCCTCCAACTTTTTCAGCACCAGGGACTGGTTTTGTGGAGTACAATTTTCCCAGGGACTGGTTGCGGGTGGGGGATGGTTTTAGGATGATTCAAGTGCAATACATTTATTGTGAACTTTATTTATATTACTATTATGTTGTAATATATAATGAAATAATTACACAACTCACCATAATATAGAATCAGCGGGAGCCCTGAGTTTGTTTTCCTGAAACTAGACAGTCTTATCTGGAGGTGATGGAAGACAGGGACAGAGGATCAGGCATTAGCTTCTCATAAGGAGGGTGCAACCTATTTCCCTTGCATGCGCAGTTCACAATAGGGGTTGCGTTCCTATGAAAATCTAATGCTGCCACTGATCTGACAGGAGGAAGAGCTCAGGCAGTAATGTGAGCGATGTGGAGTGGCTGTAAATACAGATGAAGCTTTGCTGGCTTGCCCACCACACTACACCTGCTATGCAGCCTGGTTCCTAACAGGCTGCACACTGGTATTGGTCTCTGGCCCAGGAGTTGGAGACCCCTGTTCTAAATCATAATTTAATTTTTACCTAATTTCCCAAAAGTATAATTAATATTAAATAATTTTTTTAGGATTTTACGGGTATTTTTGGCCCCTACACTAAATGGCCACACACACACACACACACACGTGTGTACATGTACACACAAGGTTTAATTTTTAAATTTTATTTCTCAGTGTCAAGTTATCCATCATCACCTCTCACTAGCCTCAAGGAAATGAATAGCAAAATATTTTCTTACTGCTTAATACTTGTGATATGGTTTGACTCTGTGTCCCCTCCCAAATCTCATCTCTAATTGTAATCCTCATGCATCACAGAAGCGACCTGGTAGGAGGTGATTAGATTATGGGAGCAGTTACCCTAATGTTGTTCTCCTGATAGTGAGTGAGTTCTCATGAGATCTGATGGTTTTGTAAGTGGCAGTTTCCCCTGCTCTTTCTCTTTCCTGCCACCTTGTGAAGAAGGTATTTGCTTCTCCTTCACCTTCCACAATGACTGTAAGTTTCCTGAGGCCTCCCCAGCCATGCAGAACTGTGAGTCAATTAAACCTCTTGTCTTTATAAATTGCCCAGTCTCTGGTAGTGTCTTTATAAGAGTGTGAGAACAGACTAATACAATTTGTCAACTCAGGATAACATAAGAATTACTTCCATTCAACTTCGATATTATAAGAGAACTGTTGGAGACAAGTTTCTTTAATAATTATGTGTTGCTTAGTTAATGTTAAACGCAGTATACCTTATTGAACATAGCCTTACAAAGTTAGAATTTTATCAAAAGATAGTAAATTTGAATCTAAAATTTTCTATGTTAAAGCCAAACATGTAAAAAAACCATATGTAAATAATCCATTTTTGCTCCATTGCTGCTTTTAAAAATATTTAATTGAATATCCATGTTATGGACTTAATTATATCCTTCTCGAATTCATATTTGAAGTTCTCCTCCTCAGTGAGTCTGGCTTTGGAGACAGGGCTTTTAAGGAGGCAATTAAGGTTACCTGAGGTCATAAGGATGGGGCCTTAATTCTATAGAACTAATGTCCTTGTAAGAAAGGGAAGAGACCCCTGAGCTTTTTCCTAGTGTGCAGCACATGGGGATGGCCACGTGTAAAGGCAGCCCTTTGCAAGTCACAGAAAGGGGCCTTATCAGAAACCAACACTGGCAGCATATTGATCATGTATTTCCAATCTCCAGAACTGTGAGAAAAAAAATTTCTGTGGTCTAAGCCATCCAGTCTGTGACATTTTGTGATGACAGCCCAAGGTAACTAATAAAATGAGCAATTAAATATTCTCCCTATTTCTGATTAGTTTCTCTGTAATATTAGCAAATGAAAGTGTTACAAAATAAAATAGAACAAATATTGTCATCAAAAATGTTCAGAGACCCCTTGAGTAAAATAACATAAGAATTGGTGTGGTTTCTACCCCTGGAAAATATTTCCAATTATGCTGTATTAAAACCTGTCTTTGTATCAAAGGGTCTCGAGATTCTACAGTATAATGAAACCCTCTCAATGGCTTCAGTTTATTTTTAAAAGGTGTTTTTCTATTTTGAACCACAGTCCTAGTTTGTGGTTGAAAAGAAAAATGGGGGCAGTATCTTGGGAAAAAGGCCCAATTGTTGCCAGGAGTAAGGGCCTCCATTGGTTCAGTGCTTAACAACAACAGCTTGGAGTTGAGTTCTGAACCTCTGCTGGGAATTCTTTCAGTCCTGTCTGTATGAAAGGCATATTGTCCCTGCATGGACTGCTGTCATGTTCCATGCAGAATGTGGAAGACTTCACAAAATGGAGGAAACAAAAACCAAGTATTTGTCTAAGGTCTTTCCTCCAATTGTTTTTTCTTTCCACTTGCATGCGGAAAAGAATTAAAGCAAATCAGCCACAATTACCTAAAGAATGCCAGACACTGTAGAAGTATCAAGATGAAGACCCCCCCCAAAAAAGCATGAAAAGTAGCCCGTGTGCTCACTGGAGTTTTAAAACAAATTATCTACCAATATGAAGACCATACATAGACTTTAGCTATCCTCTGGTCCAGCCATTTTTAGAGACTGAAAACTTAAAATCCCAAATGACAAAATGAAGTTTTGTGCTCTCCTTGAGTAGGGTCTGGATCAATAGAGAGGTTCGGATGCTCAGTCAGACTTTTGTAACTTAAGAATTTTGGGTGTTTAAACTCCCTTGGATTTGCGCACCCTCAGGAATAAGCGATGAGCTTTTGTATCTCTTCCTATGATTCACCTGGATCCATCTTTCACCATATCTTTACCACCCGGCCCTCTTTTCCCAGTCCTTCCTGCTGCCCTCATCCTTGTCTTGGTAACTATTTCAAGCTTCCAACCTTCTGCTCCCTCACTCACTTCACTTTCTTAATCAGTTCTTAATATCTGTCAGTACTCTTTTCATGGTAAATACAGGAACCAACAAGAGCCGGCTAATCGATGGTAAGTAAAGTCAAGCATCACAGACCCGTGAACAGGGATGCTGCTGGCTTTCTGGAAGAGTTTTAGCAGAACTAAGACGTGGACCTGACTCTCTTTTAGTCTTTTATTTGTGTGCTTCATTTCATGTCAGTTGGGAAAGGTAGAATCAGTTGGATGTGATTTTTTTAATTTTCATTTTAAGGGGAAATAACTCATTTGGACAATCTTAATAAAGGAGTTTGGTTTAAAACACATGTGAAAGTTACAGACACTGAACTACGATGAGTATTTATCTAGATTTCTAAAGGGTAATTCCATTTATTGAAAGTCTCATTACAGAAAGTATGTCTAAGTTGGTTAAAGATGGGACTATAAGAGCCCAATAGTAAAGAAAAAGCAAATTTAGCAGTTAGAGAGGAGGCAAAGATGGATATTAAAGAGAAGTAGCTATTAAAAGGTGCTTGGGTGGTGAATTACACAAGTCTCCTCCCTTAATGGGAAAGTTGACTTGATCAGGAGGTGATGGGGACAGATAGTATTGTATGTCTTAGTCCCAGTCTTTAAAACAATAGTCACTAAGAGTCTTAAATATTGTATAATTTAACCCAGAAACTTTCATCCTAGCAATATATAGTAAGTATATATTCAGATACTGTCCTAAAGAAACAACCATATTAGAAAGTACAGATTTTTATAGCCACATTTATCATAAAGGCATAACCAGAATAAAACCTCAGCCACATAGTCCTGCATTTCCTGGCTAATTTGTGTTAATGGTTTGTTGCTGAGTCTGCCCCACTGTGGAGAAGATTTTACCAGAGAATTAACCCACCTGGGGGAGAAATATTTCTCCTTCTGTATACCTCTTCAGTCTTCTGTGTCACCTATGGGGGTAAAGAAAAATTCTAACAAACACATCAATGTTACAGGCTTCCTGTCCCATAAAGGGTATTGACTATCCTAACATCCTAAATAAAACCTTATTTTATTTAGCTTGTAGTATGTCTTCTTTTATGTCTCACTTTTTTTGTTCTATGTTAGCTTTGTAAGATTTATCCGTCTTGTGGATATCCTTATTATCCTTCTGGGTCATTCTCGATCTTTCATTCTCATTACTGAATAGTATTCTGTTGTGATTTTAAGTATCTAGTCTTCTCTCAGTGGGCATGTGAATAGACTCCAGCTGGGACTATTAACAATAGTTTTGTTAAGAGCATTCTAGTTTTTTCTTTTTCATGAACGTATGTAACATTTCTTGGTATATACTAAGAACTGGAATTGTGAGATCATAGAATGTGAAATTATTCCACTTCAGTAGATCCTACTAAATAGCTTTCCAAAGTGATTTTACTCTCATTGACAATTATGAGAGCTGCAATTTGCTTCATATTCTGGCCAACACTGGGTATTTTATTGTCTTTCACATTGTAGATATCTGGTAGTTGAATATGGAATCACATTTCTCTGACAGCTAATGAAGTTGAACACCTTTTATATGTTGATTCGCCATTTGGCTATCCTCCTGTGTGAAGTCTTTTTTCTTTTCTGATATGGAAGGATTCTTTTAAGATAGATACATAGATAGATAGATAGATAGATAGATAGATAGATAGATAGATAGATAGAGATTTTTGCATTGGAGTTCAATAT
>NW_012101410.1:355240-365532 GCF_000951045.1 Mandrillus leucophaeus | reverse complement strand
TGGTTTCATTTGACTTACTTCTTCCAGAATTTTGGAATGAATATTTCAACCACTGATGTTTAGCCTTGATAGTTTTTCAATATATATGATTAAGCCTATAAATTTCTTTCAAAAATTTGCTTTAGCTATATTCCACATTTTAAAATTATTTTTATCTTTATCTTTCATTTTAAAATATTTTCAATTTGAACTGTGAGTTCTTCTTTGACCCTGGAATAATTAGAGGTATCCTGCCTAATTTCAATGGAGTTTTGGATTTGGAGGTTATCTTTTTAAAAAAATAAATAAATGAATTCCAACTTAATTCCTTTGTGGTTAGAGATCATACTCTGAATAATGTAATTCTTTGGAAATTTGTTGAGTCTATCTTTATGGATCCATCTCCTTTCTATAGAGAAGAGTTAATATATTTTTATTTGGGGACTAAAACACTGCCATTTTACATAATAGAAGATAGGAGAGACGGTAATAGAAGGGTGAAATTCTAACTGTCCCACTTATTCCTGATAGAATTCTTTAATTAATTACACTCATAATTGTCCTGTGTCCCAAGTCTGTCCTTTGTGAAATTAGCTCAGATTTCAGTGCCTTGAGGGCTCCCTCGGTAAATACTGCACTTACTGCCGGTGTTTTGGATTGTAAATTTCTCTATTAATATCAGCCCACCTGCTTGGAATTTTCCAGATTTTGTCAGACATTCTGGTCCACTGATTTCTTATTTTTTTGTAGTTCTTATTTCTTTCATAACTTTCTACAATCTCAAAGGGAGTTTGGGAATAAGAGGCAGTAAAACTCTGTGCTCAGTCTGCTATCTTGAACACACTCAAGGATAATTTTTAGCAACGTTTACATTTAACATTTAACATGACTTGCAAACGGGTTACATAAACCAGTGTTAACTAGAGCATTAAAACTGGGGACTCTTGGTAAAAAAGAAAAGTTTTAAAATTGAAAAAAAAAAACTATTAAGATTGTTCCCTATATTCTATTAAAATCAATCATTGATTAGTTCAATTCAGTCAAACTGTAGCCAAATGAATGGGAGAAGGAATTAATTTTTCTTTATAAATGAATTTTCCAGTTACTTATCACTACCCTGAAGAGTTTCAGTACCACACAGCCAGTCCAAGAGAGCCAATTTAAAAAAGAGAGAAAAAAAGAGAGAGCCATAGTTACAATCATTTGCGAATTAACAGGCTATGCAAGACTAATTATCAGACGGATGTTTTATGAGCTTTGAGTTGGAGTAGTGTGCAGAGTAGAGAAAAAGTGAGTGACCATAAAGGGCAGCATACCTAGATATGATTTTTTGTGCCGAAGGCCTCATCAATCATCAATTTTCCTTTCATCTGCTGATTTCTTCCAGTCACTTCAAGTGAGATAAAAGTTGACTTGTCAAAAGCTGACATTCTTCCTCTGAATCGTTTCACCATTGTTATGGCACTTTTGCTTCTCAAGTTTGAAAAAAGTGGAAAATTCCTAAGGGAGAGAAATGAGTAGTTTAGTGCATCACCCTGAAAAAAAAAAGATTACAATAAATACTCTCCAGGACTGAAAGGTGAAGATTTAGGTCAGAAAGTAGAAAGTTGTACTTTATTGTCAAAAGATTTTCTTTGAAATATTTGTCTCTAATATAACGGGGTCTATTTTTACCTGAGACGATCAGCTGGCATGTGAAATACATTAATCTGCTCAACTTTAAGTATGTAGATCATTCTCTCACATCTTACGTGTGAGCACTTCAGTTTCTTAAAATTACTGAAAAATTAATTTTTTTCATTTATAATCCACCGGATGCTCATATCATATAAGAAAAACTGTAGAATATCTCTCATATAACACATATTTCTTGTGCTTTACATGGACTATTGCTAAATTATTTGTAAATAAAGGTACAAAATACATGAATTTTCATGATGATGCTTGATATGGTTTGGATCTGTGTCCCCACCTAAATCTCATGTTGAAATTAATCCCCAATGCTGGAGGTGGGGCCCCAGTGGAAGGTGATTGGATCAGGGAGGAGGCAGTTGCTAGTGGTTTAGCACCAACCTCCTAGTGGTGTTTTGTCATAGTGAGTTCTCACAAGATCTGATTGTTTAAAAGTGTATAGCACCTTATTCCTCTCTCTCTTCCTGTTGCTCCAGCCACGTGAAGTGCTGGCTCCCCCTTTTCCATCCACCATGATTATAAATTTCCTGAGGCCTCCCCAAAATCAGAAGCTGCTATGCTTCCTGGACAGCCTACAAAACCATAAGCCAGTTAAACCCCTTTTTTTAAATAAATGACTAGTCTCAGATATTTCTTTATAGCAACGTGAGAACAGACTAATACAATCATCTGTAACTAACCAAGTATGCATCAGGAGTGTCCAATCCCCACTGTCTCAGTTGTAGGTGCTGGGTCATACACAGTCAGATATGACACAGAATCTCCTCTCTTCTACCCCACTGAGTGCTCAGAGGTCATTTTGATCTTACAGTTTCTCAAGAATAAACTATAGATGAGCCTCACTCAGAGAAACTGGGTCACAGAGCAAATTCTCATGGCATTGGCCTATTGGCTAGGAGATAGGCTAAAGGGGACTGTGGAGGAGATTGGCACAGTGTTTTGACAAATGAGAGATCGACAGTGAATGCCTTAGAAGATTTATTCCACAGAGTTGTTCATCAGGAAAACAATGGTTTTGTAGCACATTTTTGTCTCTATTGCCAAGTTCTTTTATAAAGTGTCCTTTGTCTGAGACCATCTTTCTGCTAGAAGAATCCTGATATTCATGTGCTCTTCCTTTAGATATCTTCCTCGGACTCCACTTCTTCCAGCTAAAAGTCGTTTGCTTCTTGACACACACACACACACACACACACACACACACACACACAAATGCATTCTTCTCGTTTCTGTCATAATAGCACTAGAAAACCAATCAGCAGCCTGAATAAAAATCCATTAAAACCACAGTTCAGATGATGAGTGACAGAAAAATATTTAAAAAGGTTTTCTCTCTCATAAAGGGCAATGATGACTAAATAACTGTGCAGTTGATATTTACTGGTGAGGAAGAGAGATATGTATTCTACTCCCAGGAAGAGAGCTACCCAGCCCAAACAACCCCTCCCACATACTACCCCAAAATGGGTTGAATTAAATATTTCTGATAAAACTAATAAAGAAAATAGAAAGCTTATATTTTTGTATCAATTATAATTTGGCACTTACATTCTTACAGTCTATACATTAGTGTATATTGAAAATTTTGCTAAGAAAATATCAGAGGCTTTCATTTTAGTCTCTGAGTCTACATTTTTTACTTCTATGACTTAATACTTTGTCAACGTATGACTTTTAGTTTTCTTAAATTTCTTATGTCACAGAATCAATGCTTAATGATGACTTGTGGAAAGGTTGAAAAGGCTTAAGGTTTTTAGTACCTAAAGCTATTTTTTAACATGTTATACTAGCCAAAGAATTTGTCTTAAAAGCATTTATTATCTGTTCCAGGATTCATAAACACACATTATAATTTTATTGAATTCAGCCTATTTTAAAAATTGAAAAGACATAATTTTTCTATTTATAACCTAACTACAACCTGTGCACTTAAAAAAGAAAAAAAGAAAAACAAAACAACACTTCAAAGACAAGCTGTAGAGGTAATTTAGTCTGTCTGTATTTAAAATGAGCCGAAAGGAAAAAAAACACCTAAATACAATTGGCTAATTGCTTTCAATTTGGCTTTATTTCCTTGACACTAATGGAGAAATTCTAACATCTACACAACTAATGAGTTGGGAAGTTATGAGCTTTTTCTGAGTATGGATATCAAGTTGGGGGAGAAAAAGTTTATTTGCTGTTTAGAGAACAGCAAAGACTGAACAGACGTCATCTATGTCTGCATTTCAGTCTGTTATGTGTCAGGGTGTGTGACCCTGACACATGATTGAAGTAAAACATGGGTGTGCAAAAATATATTGTCAACCTACTGTGCTTAATGTCATGATAGATGTTCCATCAGAGCCATAGAATAGTCATCTATACAGCAACAATGATGAACAACAATAGCGATAATTGTTAGTACCAACTACGAAATACTCTTTATATCCAGGTTCCTTGCTAAGTGCTTTGTAATGTGTTACTCCTTGAGTTCTCACTGAAGAATATAGGTGTAATTGTCCTTATTCTAGTAGAAACAAATTATGATGATCTCTGAGGTAAATATTTTTTCATAGTAAGTGGAAGATGCAGGATTCACTATCATATTTGCCTCAATCCAAAGCCCATGTTTCTAATCCCTAATCTACATCTGCTTACTTAGCCACTGGGGAAGTATTCTGGAGGAGATACAAGATAGCTGAATCTGAAAAGTAAATGAAATGAAGCAGACAAGGAAGGTGAGTAAGGAAGCTAACTTAATCAAGAAGAATGTAATTTGCACACCAAATGAGGGAAGGAAATTATGTTTTTATGAAAACCAAAGCAATTTTTTGTTACGTGATTACACATTGCATAGAGAAAGTTGCAGACATAAGGCTGAAGAGACAGGCTGAGGTCAAATTTTTGGGAGCTCAAATGCCCAACCAGGAAGCTGGAGTTGCCTCAAGTCATAGAAAATTATAGAAGCTCCGTCAGAGAAATGGCATGACTGGATCTGCATATTTGACGTGTATTCCATCAGACCAGGTGGGAGGACATCTCATTGAGCCATTCTCAGGATATTTAATAGAGAAAATGGAACAAATCTATGAGAAAAGAGGGACTTCACATCAAAAAATAAAATAAAATAAAATAAAATGGAAGAGTTATCAATGTGCTCACACATAAGCTCTGAAGATGGGTAAGGATTAAAAGTGAAACTTTGAAAATCCTCTGTGTAGGAGGCCACATTTGTACCTGGCTTAGTTCTCAGCATTGGCTCCCTTGTGTGGGGCAGGACTATAATTTGGCCTCTGGTCTGCCTGAGGTTGTCTCACTGTTTCAGACAATGAGGCAGAGCCTGGGCATGCTGGGCCTGCCTCATTCTTGGGCATCTGTACTTGGTTCCATTTGGCATGTTCAGTCTATACACAGCTTAACAAAGTACTTGTTCTAAGTCATAATGACTCTTACTTCAGGACTTGGGAAACTTCTTTTTCCTTCCAATATGGTTTGGCTGTATCCCCACGCAAATCTCATCTTCAATTGCAACTCCCACTTGTCATGAGAGGAACTCAGTGGGAGGTGATTGAATTATGGTGGCAGGTCTTTCCTGCACTGTTCTCATGATAGTGAATGAATCTCATGAGATCTGATGGTTTTAAAAATGGGAGTTTCCATGCACAAGCTCTCTTTTTGCCTCCTGCCATCCATGTAAGACATGACTCGTTCCACTTTGTCTTCCACCATGACCGTGAGTCCTCCCCAGCCACGTGGAACTGTAAGTCCATTAGACCTCTTTTTCTTCACAGTTTAGGGTATGTCTTTATCAGCAGCATGAAAGCGGACTAATAAACCTTCCTGCTCCCTATTATAGTTAACGCTTTTTCAAACTTCATATATTAGCTCCAGCACATATATTCAAGGATGGCATTTTTCCCCACTTCCCCAATCAGATGAGAGACCCCACACCTACTCTCATAGTCCCACAGTTTCCTATACTGTTCTTCCAAAGTACTAATCACTAGTTCTAATGGTATTTTTAAGAGATTATTTGATTATGCCTACCTCTTCCAGTATACTGCCACTCTCTGAAGGAAGGGCAATATATGTAGTGTTATTAAATGTGCCTCACAAACCTAATACATTTCCTGGAACCCAGTGTGGACTTAATATATATTCATTGAATGACAGAATGATTTTCCCATTGGTGCCATCTCATTTGACACTATAAAATGAGAATTATATCTTACAAGCTGTGACCTCATTGATATCTCCCTCATGGTTATATGGTTATATTTTTTTTTAAAAAATCAACCTGAGGATTTAATTTAAACATTGTAGCAAACATCCTTTTGGGGATTTTCATAGTTTGGTCATTCATTCACTCATTCATTCCACAAACAATAATTGAGCACAATGCCTTCCTCTCCAGGGCTCTGTTAGTTCTGTCCACTCTCCAATCTCAGCATTCTACATTTTTTTTTTCAACAAACTAATCCTACCAGCTGAAAATAAGTTGCCAGTATCCCAGTCCCTTGTGGTTTTTACTAAAAATTGCCTGCGAAATGAGACATGGCCCTTTCATGATTTTCATTAGATAGCAAATTGCTTGTGATACTTTTGGCAGAAATTAAATGGATGTATAGAGGCAGTGCTATCTTATTATGCAGTTGAATTTTTGAGAAGGGAATGGGGTTTGACAGACCCAAAGTTTCACTGTTGCTTTAAAAACAATGGCATCTCTGATCTCTCAAGCCACTGCATGAGGACACCTAGTCTGAGTGTCTAGTGACAGTTTTTACCAAGAATTTTACCCTGTAATGATCACACCTGCCTTATTATTGCTTCAAGTGGTTGCAAAGAAGTGTTTTCTTCCTGTTATTTCAAAGAAAACAAAAATATTTTAGAGGTTTGGTATTTGAACACCTTTCTTTTTTCTTAGTTCAAAATCCTAGCAAAGAGCGATAGTTAGTAGTGTGTGTTGAAGTGAAATGCTGCAGTTGAAAGTTGCTATTGCAGTTTCCCCAATGTGTCATGCCGATGCTAACCTTTTCACAAGGAAATGCTTTGAGAAACTTTGATTGTTAAACATGCACTCTGAGCTGAGAGGAGAATTGTGGAGGGATGATGGGCGAAATTGTTTACATATATTTCTCAAAAGCATTTGGTGAGTATAATGAATTATATTGAAGTACAGCACTTGTTTAAAATGTTACATATTGTAACATGGGATATTAGTATTTAGAATGGCTCACGTGGTTTATGTATCTATATTGTTTTTTTTTACGACTGGCACTCTTCAAGAAAGGCTTGAAGTAGGCTTTGCCAATTCTTTAGCAATCACCAGATACTAGTGTTTACAACGTACTTTAGTCTATACGAAGATGTACTTTACACTATATTTTAACCTATAAAAAGATGAACCATCAAGGCAGGGATTCTTAGCTTTAACAGCAGAATAACAGCAATGTCTATTCATAAGAATGTCTTTAGCTCACATGTGGCCACATTTTTATTTTATCACCTGATATTCATGTTAGATCCAGTTGACTTGGTCTTGAGAATGAATCAAAGATATGGGTGCTCTGATTTCCTACACTTAAATGTGTGTAATTCTCATTATATACTTGATCCTGATACAAATGGCCATCTCCTGACTATAAAATTTAAGCTTTAGCGTATGTTGTTGTTCTACACGTGTCTTAGCACTAAATATGCAATCAAAGGTAAATTCTACTTTCCACTAACTCAGGTATGAAAACATATTTAGATGCACCAAATAATAGATTTAGAAAAATAATTTGACTGATTGAATGTCAAATGTCGTAATTTCAGAAATCTAGAAATTTGAAATTGTCTACTTGATTGACTTAATGGGACTCTCATTCAAGTTTCTGGTCCCATAGAAAGACAACTGATGTTTCCGTGAGCCAAAGCTGAGAATATCAAAATTGCATAGAATCAAAAGGAAATACTGGAAGTAGGAAAATACTCAACAGGAAAAAGAAGAGGTGCCTTTTATTGCTCATTAGTAGACTCCACATAACTGAGAAAAGAATCAGTTAGATTAAAAATAGGCTGTTAGAGAATTCCTAAAATATATGCAAAGAGAAAAGTAGTACAGAAAAACACAGAACATTCAAAAGTTGTAATAAAACAAAAACCAAAAACAAACTAAAAATAAATAATTGCAGTATAATTTTAACAGGCATTGTATGCATATTATTTGAAGGAAAAGACAGAGAATGAAGGAATTAGATTTGAAGTAATAATTACCAAGAACTCTCCAAAATTAATGACAGACACTAAGCCACAAATCCAGGAAATTCAAAAAACAAAAAGCAGGAAAAATAAATAAATAAATCGCGCGCGCGCGCGCGCGCACACACACACACACACACAACTCCAAAGCATATAAAATTCAAACTGCAGAAAACTAAAGATAGGAAGAACAACTTGAAAGTAGCCAGATCTAAAAACAAAAATAAAAAACTTACTCATAGAGGAACAATTTTAAGGATAAAAGCAGGCTATTAACAATCACACAAGCAAGAAGAGGGTAAAGTGAAATTTAAAAATATTTAAAGAAACTAACACCAAACTAAAATTCTATAATCAGCAAAATTATCCTTGAAGAGTGAAGAAGAAAGAAAGAATTTTATTGGCAGCAGATCTTCCTTCATGAAATGTTAAAAGATGTTCTTCAAACTGAAGGAAATGATACATCAGAAATGTGTATCTACAAAAACATAGGAATAAATAAGTAAAGATAAAATAAAATCTTTTGTTTTACTCAATCTTAAATGACAAAAAAGATAACTATTTGTTTAAAGTAATAATAGTAACAATTTATTTGGTGATTCAAGCATATGAATAAAAGAAATGAATGATAGCAATATCATAAGGAATGGAAAAAAGAATCAAAAATACTTATTAAAAATAAGATTAATATGAAGTTTGATCTTAGATAACAGGTGCAGTTAAAACTACAAGTCAATAACAAAAATTTAGGTGAGAAATTTCCAAGTATTTGAAAATTATATAATATACTTCTAAATACCATATGGGTCAAAGAAAAAGTCTCAAGAGAACCTCTACATAGTTTAAAATATAAGAAAATTAAAAAGCAATTATTAAACTTTTGAAGAATGCAGTGAAATCGTGCTTCAAAATTCATTGTATTAAATTCGTATCTTGGAATAAAGGAAATATCTACAATCAATAAGCTTTCTACTTTAAGAAACCATAGAAATAAGGGAAACTTAAGCCTAAAGCAAGCAAAATAAAACAAATAATGAAGATTAGAGCAGAAGTTAAATTATTAAAAAGCAGAAAAATAATAGACAAAATCAAACAAGCAAAAGATTGCTCTTTGCAAAGTTCAGTAAAGTTGATAAAACTATAGCCAGGCTAACCAAGATAAAAAAGAGAAGACACATATTATCAATATCAGAAATAAAAGCGTCATTACTACTGAAGCCATGAACATCAAAAGAACAAAAAATTATTATAATGAACAATGTTATGCTAACATATTTGATAACAAAGCTTAAACAGCTAAACCTCCTGAAAGACAAACTATCAAAATTTACACAAAGGAAAATGAGAATTATCCTATATTTATTAAAGAAATTGAATAATAATTCATAACTTTTTAAAAACAAAGCATGAGAAACAGATGGTTTCAGTTAATGAATTCTACCAATCATTTAGGAAATAAACAATGCCATTTCTCCACAACAGAAGCAAAAGAGCCACTTCCTAATTTATTACATAATATCAGTATTTCCCTACTACCAGAAGCAGATAAAGACATTAAGAGAAGAGAAAAGTACTGACCAATATCCTTTAAGAACAGATGCAAAATTTCTCAACTAAATAATAATAAATTGAAGAGAATATACAAAAACAATAATACACTACAACCAAGAAAGTTTATTTCAAGTTTGCAAAATTAATTCACATTCAAAAAAAAAAATCAACTAATATAATTGACTCAGAAAAATTATGTGCTTTTATCAACTGAAACTAAAAAATTATGTGACAGAATTCATGCCCATTCATCATGAAAACACACATCAAAGTAGGAATAGAGAGGACCTTCCTTAAACGGATTTTTTAAAATTACAAACCTCCTCCTACCATTAGCATCATACTTTGTAGTGGGTGTCTGGAAAACTTTTCCTTAAGATCAGGAACAGACAAGGATATATTCTGTCATCATTACTTTTCAGTTTTGTATTGGAAATACTAATTGATACAAAAGGGTAAGAAAAATAAATAAAAGGTATACAATTGGAAAAACAGAAATAAAACTGTCAATACACAGATGACATGATTTTCTATGTGGAAAATCAAAGAATCTATAAACAGCAGCAACTTAGAATAAATAGGCAAGTGGTTGGGTGTGGTGGCTCACACTTGTCATCCCAGCAATTTGGAAGGCCAAGGCAGGTGGATCACCTGAGGTCAGGAGTTCAAGACCAAACTGGCCAACATGGTGAAATCCCATCTCTATTAAAAATACAAAAGTTAGGCCGGGTGTAGTGGCTCTCGCCTGTAATCCCAGCACTTTGGGAGGCCGAGGCAGGTGGATCACGAGGTCAGGAGATCAAGACCATCCTGGCTAACACGGTGAAACCCCATCTCTACTAAAA
>NW_012101410.1:352569-354861 GCF_000951045.1 Mandrillus leucophaeus | reverse complement strand
GGGAGGCTGAGGCAGGAGAATGGCGTGAACCCAGGAGGTGGAGCTTGCAGTGAGCAGAGATCACACCACTGCACTCCAGCCTGGGTGACAGAGCAAGACTCCGTCTCAAAAAAAACAAAAATAAAAATACAAAAGTTATCCAGCCATGGTGGCACGTGCCTTTACTCCCAGCTACTCCTGAAGCTGAGGCGTGAGAATCGTTTGAACCCAGAGGCAGAGCTTGCAGTGAGAATTAATAGGCAACTATAGAAGTTCACAAGATGCAAGATTATACAAAAGTCAATTCCATGTTTACATAGAAGCAAAGAACAATTGGGATTTATATTTTTTTAAAAAAAGACATTTACAATAGCATCCCCCAAATTGAAACCATGAACGATTTACATACAAATATAACCATACATATATATTTAGGATCTATAGACCAAAAAACACAAAACAATGATGAAAGAAATCAAAGATTTGTGTAAATATATGGAGATATGCCCCGTATTTACAAATTGAAATATTCAATATTCTTTTTTTTTTGTTTTTTTTGAGACAGAGGCTCACTTTGTTGCCCAGGCTACAGTACAGTGGCATGATCTCGGCTCACTGTAACCTCCACTTCCCAGGTTCAAGCGATTCTCCTGCCTCAGCCTCCCGAGTAGCTGGGATTACAGGCACCTTCCACCACGCCCAGCTAATTTTTGCATTTTTAGCAAAGACGGGGTTTCACCATGTTGGTCAGGCTGGTCTTGAACTCCTGACCTCATGATCTGCCCACCTCTGCCTCCCAAAGTGCTGTGATTACAGGCGTGAGCCACCACGACTAGCCAAGATTAAATATTCTTAAGATGACAGTTCTTCCAAACTCTCTCAAGTGATTTAATTCAATCTCAAAAAAAATCTTAGCACACTTATTTTGGAGACATTGACAAGCTGATTCTAAAATTTTGTTGGGGATCAGAAAATGACAACCCAAAATATGGCAGTTTGGCATGCTATGTGCTTTGAATTTTAAAAAAAAAGTTGAAAGGCCTCCGAAATAAGCCTCAGGACTGTGACCTCTCTTTAATCTCTAGCCCCTCTTACCCCTTCCTTTACTGAAGCCTCAGGAAAACCTTCTTCTCAAGTTCCCTTATCTGATTAAAAAAGTTCCTCCAGAAGTCATGAAATTGTCTTAAAACACACTTCCTAGAAATTTCAACAGTAAGCCAGGAAAGATTAACCACTGGGGAAGAGACTAGATCTGAAGTCATCACCATGCTCAGAGAGACTTTTCATCTAGTATTCTGAGGGAAGCTCCAAGAGATTACCAGGGATACTTTATCTGCATAATAAGACAAATTTGTTTCCTGGTGAACATCTGCCCATCATCTTCTCATAACTTGCCACCATCTCACCCAGATCTCAAAAGAACTATGTCTGTTTTTTTAGGCCCATTCATTTCTCTAAACATCATTGCCTATACTCTAAATTGCCTGCACTCCCATCTCCTTCTCCCCTATGAAGAGAGTGTTATTTAAGCTGCAGCCATCTGGCCTTTCTTTGAGACTCATATTTTCCATGGCTCCCATGCTTCTGCACATTAATACATTTATATGCCTTTCTTTTGTTAATCTATCTGTTGCCGGGTTTTTTCAGCAGCAAATCCTCAGAGGGCAGAAGAGAAGCTTTCCCTTTACCTCTACAGGAAAAATTAAAAAGCAGAAGTTCCAGAATAACCAACACAATCCTGCAGGAACAGAGGAATAATGTTGAGGATTCACACTATCTTATTTTATTTTAAGACTTAATATAAAGCTACAAAGATTAAGACAACATAACATTGACCCCACCCCACCAAAAAAACACATAGATCAATGGAACAAAACAGAGAGGCTATAAATAGGCCCTAACATGTATTCAAATGAATTTATAACTTCCCGATGGGTTAATCTTGCCCACTGCCTAGACAGGGCCAATTTATCAAGACAGGGGAATTACAATAGAGAAAAAGTAATTCACGCACAGCCAGCTGTGCAGGAGACCAGAGCTTTGTTACTACTCAAGTCAGTCTCCCTGAGCATTCAGGGATCAGAGGTTTTAAGGCCAACTTGGTGGGTGCAGGAAAGCCAGTGAACCATGAGTGCTGATTGTTTAAGAAGGAGATAAAATCATAGGGAACTGAAGCTGTCCCATTGGGCCAAGTCAGTTCCTGGCTGGGGCCACAAGATCAGATGAACTAGTTAATCGATCTGGGTGGTGCCAGTTGATCCATCTCTTGTAGCCTCCTAAACCATAATTTCTAATCTTTTTTTTTTTTTTTTT
>NW_012101410.1:350029-352349 GCF_000951045.1 Mandrillus leucophaeus | reverse complement strand
TCGATCTCCTGACCTCGTGATCCGCCCGCCTCGGCCTCCCAAAGTGCTGGGATTACAGATATGACCCACCATGCCCGGCCCATAATTTTTAATCTTGTGGCTAATTTGTTAGTCCTACAAAGGCAGTCTAGTTCCCAGGCAAGAAGGAGGTTTGTATGGGGAAAGGGCTGTTATTGTCTTTGTTCTAAATTATAAATTAAGTTCTTCCCAAAGTTAATTCAGCCTACATCCAGGAATGAACAAGGACAGCTTGGAGGTTAGAAGAAAATGGAGTTGGTTAGGTCAAATACCTTTCACTGTGTCAGTCACAATTTTGCAATGGCAGTTTCCATTATTCCAAAATATTCAAAGTCAAGTCAATGAAGTAAATGTTGACATTTTAAACAAATAGTGCTGAAACAATTGGATACTCAAATTAAAACAAAAAGAGCCCAGCACATATGCTACAGCTTTCACAAAAATTAAGTTGAAATTGATTAAGTACCTAATTTTAATGAAAATCTATAAAACATCTAAAAGATAAAGAAACATAAGAGAAAGTCTATGGAATCTTAGATTTGTTGATGAGTTTTTAAATACATCACCAAAAGCACAATATATGGGGAAAAAAAAGTAACACTTTATTAGAATTACAAACGTCTGTTCTTTGAGAAATATTAAGAGAGTTAAAGGACAAGCCATAGAATGGGAAAAAAATATTTTTGAAACACATATCTGCTAAAAATAAAAATAAAAATATTACATCCAAAATATACAAAGGGATGCTTAAAACTCAAGAATAAAATACAACTAAATTAAAAAGTAAGCAAAAGTTCTGAACAGATACTACCATATACATGGCAAGTAAATACATGCAAAGATGCTCAACATTAGTTGTCATTAGGTATATAAAAATTAAAATAATAATGAGATAACACTGTACCTGTATTAAGAGGGCTAAAACCAAAATATGCTAAAACTAAATACTGGTTAGGATCAGGAGCAATAGGAACTCTCATTCATTACTGGAGAAAATGCAGAATGGTACAACCACTCTAATGGATAACTTAGCAGTTTCTAACAAAGCTAAACATATTTTTACCTTGTAATCCAGCAACTGGGTTCTTAGATATTTACCCAGATGATTTGAGAACTTTTAACCACAGAAAACTTTCATATGAATGTTTATAGAATTTTATAAAATTGTCACCAGAAACTGAAAGTTATCAAGATGTCCTTCAATCGAGAAATGAATAAACTCTGGTATATCCATACAATGACAGATTATTCAGAGATAAGAATGAGCTATGAAGCTGTACAAGGACATAGGTGATTCTTAATTGTGTATTGCTAAATGAAAGAAGCCAGCATGAAAGGACTGCTGCATACTCCATGATTATATTATATTCTGGATAAAGTAAACTTATAGAGAAGGTAAAGATACCATATGAAAGCATCCTGGGCAAGATGGAAAGACCCTGGCTCTACAAAAAAAAAAATAAATTTAAAAATTAGCTGGGCATGGTGATTCACACCTGTAGTCCCAGCTACTTGGGAGGCTGAGGCAGGAGGATCCTTTGAGCCCAGGAAGTAAAGGTGGCAGTGAGCCATATATATGGTGCCACTGCACTCCAGACTGGGAAACAAAGCAAGACCATGTCTCTAAAAATGAAAAAAAAAAGTAAAGATATCAGTGGTTTCTAGAGGTTCATAGACACAGATTTGAGTAGATGAAGCATAAGGGGTTTCCTAGAGTGGTGAAACTATTCTGTATGATACTGCAATGGTGGATAGATGATACTATGCATTTATCAAAACCCATAAAAGTCGAGAGGACAGAAACTTAGCCATATTGCATGCAAATTTTTTAAAATTATTTAGGAGGTTAAGAGATCCCAGATACAAGGTAAACGGTGACTACACAACCATCTAATCTTCAACAAGGCCAACAAAAACAAGCAACAAGGAAAGGACACTCTATTCAATAAATGGTGCTGGGATAACTGGTTAGCCATATGCAGAAGTTTGAAACTGGATCCCTACCTTTCACCAGATACAAAAATTAACTGAGGATGAATTACAGATTCAAATGTAGGCTCTCAAACTATAAAAATCCATGGAAATATCTTTCTCAACACTGGCCTTGGCAAAGAAAATTTGGCTAAGTCCCCAAAAGCAACTGCAACAAAAACAAAAATTGGCAGTGGGACCTAATTAAAGAGCTGCTGCACAGCAAAAGAAACTACCAATAGAGTAAACAGACAACCTACAGAATGTGAGAAAATGTTTGCAAACTGTGCATACCACAAATGTCTAATATCCAGAAACTGTAAGGAACTTA
>NW_012101410.1:345757-349979 GCF_000951045.1 Mandrillus leucophaeus | reverse complement strand
AAATTTAAAAATTAGCTGGGCATGGTGATTCACACCTGTAGTCCCAGCTACTTGGGAGGCTGAGGCAGGAGGATCCTTTGAGCCCAGGAAGTAAAGGTGGCAGTGAGCCATATATATGGTGCCACTGCACTCCAGACTGGGAAACAAAGCAAGACCATGTCTCTAAAAATGAAAAAAAAAAGTAAAGATATCAGTGGTTTCTAGAGGTTCATAGACACAGATTTGAGTAGATGAAGCATAAGGGGTTTCCTAGAGTGGTGAAACTATTCTGTATGATACTGCAATGGTGGATAGATGATACTATGCATTTATCAAAACCCATAAAAGTCGAGAGGACAGAAACTTAGCCATATTGCATGCAAATTTTTTAAAATTATTTAGGAGGTTAAGAGATCCCAGATACAAGGTAAACGGTGACTACACAACCATCTAATCTTCAACAAGGCCAACAAAAACAAGCAACAAGGAAAGGACACTCTATTCAATAAATGGTGCTGGGATAACTGGTTAGCCATATGCAGAAGTTTGAAACTGGATCCCTACCTTTCACCAGATACAAAAATTAACTGAGGATGAATTACAGATTCAAATGTAGGCTCTCAAACTATAAAAATCCATGGAAATATCCTTCTCAACACTGGCCTTGGCAAAGAAAATTTGGCTAAGTCCCCAAAAGCAACTGCAACAAAAACAAAAATTGGCAGTGGGACCTAATTAAAGAGCTGCTGCACAGCAAAAGAAACTACCAATAGAGTAAACAGACAACCTACAGAATGTGAGAAAATGTTTGCAAACTGTGCATACCACAAATGTCTAATATCCAGAAACTGTAAGGAACTTACACCAACAAGCAAAAAACAGAATAAATTAAAAAATGGGCAAAGGACATGCACAGACATTTTTTAAAAGAAGCCATACAAGCGGCCAACAATCATGAAAGAATGCTTGCCATCATTAATCATCAGGGAAATGCAAATCAAAACCACAATGCTATACCATTTTACACCAGTTGCAATGGCTGTTACTATACACTCAAAAAACAACAGATGCTGGCGAGGCTAGAGAAAAGAGAGCACTTACACACTGTTGGTGAGAATGAAAATTAGTTCAGCCACTATGGAAAGAAGTTTGGAGACTTCAGAGAACTTAAAACAGAGGTGCCATTCAACTCAGCAATCCCATTGAGACAAGAAGTCTTCTTCCCATCCAAGGTTTTTCTCAATTGAAGGGCTCCTGTCTCAGGGGCTTCAAGGAAGGAAGTTGTGGACCTCAGCAGCCAGTGTTACAGCTCCATTAGAGAAATGGGCGAACCTAAACAGTGTGCCGGGGCAGGATTCCTTAAAGTGAAAGCGAAAGTAAAGCGAAAGCGAAAGTAAAGCGAAAGTGAAAGTAAAACTTCCACGTGGTGGAAAAGGACCCCGAAGGGTTTCCATTTCTGTCTTGGGTGTCTGACACTTGCATCGCCTTATGACCCCTCACCTTTTCCTTTTTCTGTCCTATAGAATTAGATTATTTTCAACCCGCTTGTGGGTTGGCAGTCCTGACTGGTTAAAAACATCAGGCTGCAGCTAGAGCTTAAACTCCCTATATGATTGGTTGAAGTTTCAATCTGTTAGCTTTCAGCTATGACTCATTTTGGTTTAGGGGAAAGTCCCCTTTGATTGGTTGAAGGTTCAATCCCTTAGCTTTCAGCTATGACTTATTTTGGCTTAGGGGATAGCACCCTTAGGGAAGTCCATATTGACCGAGGAAGTCCAGCAAATTAGCCACTTAATCCCTCACAATTATGGAGTACATAATGAAAGGAATGTAGGTCATTATACTAGAAAAAACACATACAATTGTATGCACATTACTGCACTACTCACAATAGCAAATACATATGTGATGGTTAATACTGAGTGTCAATTTGTTTGGATTGAAGGATACAAAATATTGATCCTGGGTGTGTCTGTGAGGGTGATCCCTAAGGAGATTAACATTTGAGTTAGTGGGCTGGGAAAGACAGACCCACCCTTAATCTGGGTGGGCACAACTTAATCAGCTGCAAATGTGGCTAGAATACAAGCAGGCAGAAAAATGGAAAAGAGAGACTGGCCCAGCCTCCCAACCTACATCTTTCTCTTGTGCTGAATACTTCCTGCCCTGGAACATCTGACTCCAAGTTCTTCAGTTCTGGAACTCAGACTGGCACTTCTTACTCTTCAGCCTGCAGACAGCCTATTGTGAAACTTTGTGATTGTGTGAGTTAATATTTAACAAACTCCCCTTTATATATATATATATGTGTGTGTGTATATATATATATATAAATATATATAAAAATATATATATATATATATATATAAAGGGGAGTTTGTTAAATATTAACTCCTTGTGAGAGGGAAGGAGTTTAGTGACACTACACATAATACATTTGACCATATGTGGAGAACCAAAGAACATAATGAAGCTGGTTGGTTGCTCCTAAGTTCAGTGGACAAAGTGATGAAAGAAAATGATGAACTCAGGGATTCTGTCTCCCAGCCTCAGAAGCAGATACTGAGCCTCAAATCTGCTAAGACTGCCTTGAGTAAGAATCTTATCTCCTGTACAGAAAGAGCTGAAATTGTGGAAAAACAAACACAAACCCTTATCATGTAGGCTGAAAGATGCATGCACAGCCTCACCAGGTGTCCAATGTTAAAGAGAACGCTTTGATTAAAAAAGAATGGGGCTCTGTAACTTGGAATAGGAATGTGTGGGAGGACCCTAATGAAGCCGACAACACTGAGTTTGTAAACTCTGATGAACATTTTCGGCCAGAGGAAACAGCTTCCCCACCCCCAGTAGAGACAATATCCCCTCACTGACCCATACTGCCATCAGCCTTTCCACCTTTGCCTGAGGAGATAAACCCTGTGCTGCCTGAGGCAAGTGATAGCCTCCCTTGAGGCAGTTTCCAGCCAAGATAATGTTGATTCTCCTCAGGAGTCACCGCCAACACCCCTGTTTCCTTCTAGACCTATAACTAGACTAAAGTCCAGGCAAGCCTCCAGAGGTGAGGTTGAGAGTGACCCATGAGGAGGTGTTCTACACCCAAAAGGAATTGCTTGAGTTTTCTAATTTATATAAACAGAAATCTTGAGAATAGGCATGGGAATGGACATTAAGGGTGTGGGATAATGGTTGAAGGAACATAGAATTAGATCAGGCTGAATTTACTGATCTGTGCCCACTAAGTAGGGATTCTTCCTTTAATGTTTTAGCTAGGGGAGTTAAAAAGGGTTCTAATAGTTTATTTGCTTGTTTAGCTAAAATATGGATTAAAAGATGGCCTACTGTGAGTGAGCTGGAAATGCCTGATCTCCTTTGGTTTAATGTAGAGGACGGATCCAAAGGCTTAGGAAGATTGGGATTGTGCTGTGGATTATTCACTTTAGACCTACTCATCCCAGTTGGCGGGGTCCAGAAGACATACCCTTGATGATTGCCTTGGGAAATAAGATTTGTGAGGGCAGCACCTGCATCTTTGAAGTGACCTATAATTGCCCTTCTCTGTATGTCAGATCCAACAATGGGAACCACAGTCACTCAACTATGAAATTTAAATACAATGGGAATAATTGGATCTCAAGGTGGCAGGGACCAATGTTGGCACTCAATCATCAAAGGCAAGGTGGGCATAGCTACTGTAATGGACAGCAGAGCCAAGTGGCAATCAGAATAGTCTGATTTGTGTAGAACTCTGGCACTGGCTAATTAATAATGGTGTTCCTAGAAGTGAAATTAATAGGAAGCCTACTGCATTTTTGCTTAATTTATACAAGCAGAAAACTTCTAGGTCAAATGGAAAAAGACTAATTTGGATTATAAAAACAGAGAACCATGTCCCCTCAATCAATTTTGTCTTGAGCCAGTTTATGACCCAGAACCCCTTAAATCCTTAAATGAAGATGAGGCTGGGTCCCCTTGAGAAAGAACCCCACTACATTACTTAGAATTTATGCAGTGAATCTTCCTCCCATCCTTCCCCAAAGAGACATCTGGTCTTTTACCAGCATAACTGCATTGGGAAAAGGGAAATGATCAGACATTTTGGGGACTGCTGGACACTGACCTGAGCTGATGTTGATTCCAGGGAACCAGAAATGTCATTGTGATCCTCCAGTTAAAGTAGGAGCTTATGGAGATCAGGTAATTAATAGAATTTTAGCTCAGGTCCAATTTACAGTGGGTCCAG
>NW_012101410.1:338778-345019 GCF_000951045.1 Mandrillus leucophaeus | reverse complement strand
TGACACATCTGGTACCTTGTATGCAGCCATTGACTTGGAAAATGATTTTTTCTCCATTCTTGTCCATAAGGCCCACCAGAAGCAATTTGCTTTCAGCTGGCAAGGCCAGTAATATACCTTTACTGCCCTACCTCAGGGGTATATCTACTCTCTGGCTTTGTGTCATGATGTTATTCAGAGAGAATTTGATCACATTTTGCTTCCACAAGATATCCAACTGGTCCATTACATTGATAACATTATGCTGATTGTATCTAGTGAGCAAGAAGTAGCAAACACACTAGACTTATTGGTGAGACATTTGTGTGCCAGATGACGGGAAATAAATTCGACCAAATTTCAGGGACCTTCTACCTCAGTAAAATTTCTAGGGGTCCAGTCGTGTGGGACCTGTAGAGATATTCCTTCTAAGGTGAATGATAAGTTGCTGCATTTTGGCCCCTCCTACAACCAAGAAGGAGGCACAATACCTAGTGGGCCTATTTGAATTTTGGAAGTAACACATTCCTCATTTGGGTGTATTACTCCAGCCTATTTATTGACTGACCCAAAAGGCTGGCAGTTTTGAGTGAGGTCCAGAACAGGAGAATGTTCTGCAGCAGGTCCAGGCTGCTATACAAGATACTCTGCCGCTTGGGCCATATGACACAGCAGATCCAATGATACTTGAGGTTTAGGGGCAGATAGTGATGCTGTTTGAAGCCTTTGGCAGACCCCCATAGGTAAATCACAGTGGAGGTCTCTGGGATTTTGGAGCAAGGCCCTGCCATCTTATGCAGATAACTACCCTCCTTTTGAGAGACAGCAGCTCTTGGCCTGTTACTGGGCTTTGGTGGAAACTGAATGTTTGACTATGGGTCATCAAGTCACCATGTGACCAGAACTGCCTGTCATAAACTGGGTGCTTCCTGACCCATCTAGCCATAAAGTGGGTCATGCACAGCAACATTCCATCATCAAATGGAAGTGGTGTATACGTGATCAGGCTTGAGAAGGTCCTGAAGGCACAAGTAAATGACATGAGATGCCCATGGTCTCCACTTCTGCCACCTTGCCTTCTCTACTCCAACCTGAACCAACAGCCTCATAGGGAGTTCCCTATCGTCAGTTGACAGAAGAAGAGAAGACAAGGGCCTGGTTCACAGTTGGTTTTGCACTATATGTAGGTACCACCTGAAAATGGACAGCTGCAGCACTACAGCCATTTTCTAGGACATCCCTGAAGGACAGCAGTTAAGGGAAATCTTCCCAGTGGGGAGAACTTTAGGCAGTGCCCCTGGTTGTTCACTTTCACATGGAATAAGAAATGGCCATATGTGCAATTATGCACAGATTCATGGCCTGTAGACAATGGTTTGACTGGATGGTCAGGGATTTAGAAGAAATATGATTGGAAAATTGGTGACAAAGAAATTTGGGGAAGAGGTATGTGGATGGGCCTCTCTGAGTGATCAAAAGCTGTGAAGATATTCGTATCCTATATGAGTGCTCACCAATGGGTGACCTAAGCAGAGCAGGATTTTAATATTCAAATGGATATGATGACCCGTTCTGTGGATACCACTCAGTCTCTTTCCCCAGCTACCCCTGTCATCACCCAGTGGGCCCATGAACAAAGTGGACATGGTTGGAGAGATGGAGGTTACATAGGGGCTCACCAACATGGACTTCTGCTCAGTAAGGCTGACCTTACTATGGCCACTGCTAAGTGCCATCCATGGACTCACAGAATGCCTTATCCACTGTCATGATATTCCACACAGCATTGCCTCTGACCAAGGCACTCACTTTACAGCTAAGAAGTGCAGCAGTGGGCCCATGCTTATGGAATTCACCGGTCTTACATGTTCCCCACCATCTTGAAGCAACTGGATTGATGGAACAGTGGAATGGTCTTTTGAAGTCATGATAATAATGCCAACGAGGTGACAATATTTGCAGGACCAGGGTAAAGTTCTACAGAAGGACATGAATGCTCTGAATCAGCATCCAATATATGGTACTATTTCTCCCATAACCAAGATTGAAGGGGCCAGGAATCAAGGAGTTGAAAGTAGAAGTGGTACCACTCACCATCACCCCTATTGATCCACTAGCAAAACTTTTGCTTCCCGTTCCCACGACATTACATTCTGCTGTCCTAGAGGTCTTAGTTCCAGAAGGAGGAACAATGACACCAGGAGACAAAACAATGATGCCATTAAACTGGAAGTTCAGATTACCACCTGGAAACTTTGATCTCCTCCTACCTTTAAGTCAATGATCTAAGAAGGGAGTTACAGTGTTGGCTGGGGTGATTGACCCAAACTATCAAAATGAAATCAGTCTACTACTCCACAGTAGAGGTAAGGAAGAGTATGCATGGATACAGGAGATCCATTAGGACGTCTCTTGGTATTACTGTGCCTTGTGATTAATGTTAATAGGAAACTACAACAGTCAATACAGACAGGACTACAGAAGACCCAGACCCTTCAGGAATGAAGGTTTGGGTTACTCCACCAAGAAAAATACTATGACTTGCTGAGATGCTTGCTGAAGGCAAAGGGAATACAGAATGGGTAGTAGAAGAAGGTAGTCATCAATACTAGCTATGACCATGTGACCAGCTGCATTTTTTGTAAAAATATGTTCGTGCGTGTATACACTTAAGAAAATATCTCCATTTTATTTCCTTTCTCCTTTATCATGTGACATAAGGTTTATTGACTTCTCATCAGCATTTACATATTGTTAACTTTATGTAATAGCATTTATGTAACTTTTTGTAATAGTATTTACATAACTTTATGTAATAGAGTTGGAGATTGGTGCATTTCCGGTTGTACAAAAGATAGTTGTATTATGTTATGACTTATTATTGTCTTTATTTGAAATTATGTATGATCTCAGGAGATGTGTATGGGTTCAAGTTGACAAGGGGTGGACTTGTCATGGTTAATACTGTCAACATGACTGGATTGAAGAATACAAAGTAATCGATCCTGGGTGTGTCTGGGAGGGTGTTGCCAAAGGAGATTAACATTTGAGTCAGTGGGCTGGGAAAAACAGACCCACCCTCAATCTGAGTAGGCACAATCTAATCAACTGCCAGGGTGACTAGAATATAAGCAGGTAGAAATATTTGAAAAGAGAGACCAGCCTAGCCTCCCAGTCCACGTCTTTCTCTTATGCTGGATGCTTCCTGCCCTCGAACGTCGGACTCCATGGTCTTCAGTTTGGAACTTGGACTTGCTCTCCTTTCTCCTCAGCCTACAGATGGTCTATTGTGGTCCTTGTGATCGTGTGAGTTAATACTTAATAAACTCCCCAATATATACATATGTATATATAGGAATACATATATATGGGAATATACATATATAGGAATATATATATATTCCATTAATTCTGTCCCTCTAGAAAACCCTGACTAACACAACATAGAATAAACCTAACTATTCATCAATGGTGGATTGAAAAAATATAATGTGGTAATTATATACCATAAATACTATGCAGCCATAGAAAAGAATGAAATCATGTCCTTTGCAGCAACATGGATGGAGCTGGAGGCCATAATCCTAAGCAAACTAACAAAGGAACAGGAAACCAAATATGGCATGTTTTCACTTATAAGTTGGAGCTAAACATTGAGCACACATGGAGTAAAACATGGGAACTATAGACACCATGGGCTACTAGAGGAGAAAGACAGGGAGGGAGCATGGATTAAAAACTATATATTGGGTACTATGCTCACTACCTGAATTCAGTATACCCATATAACAAATTTGCATTTGTACCCCAAATGTAAAATAAAAGTTGAGATTTTTTAAAAATAAAATGAAAAATTTAAAAGAAATGAATGTAAATTGTGACAAAGAAATCTAAGTGTACTACAATGCATGAAATAATATCACTGAAAAAATTGAGAGATTAAGGTATTAATCTAAGTAAGACTGGAAATGAATGGATTCTGTAACATTAAAGGCAAAAGGAATTGTGCATAAGACTATTCTTTAGTTAATGAAGTTCTTTGTCATAAGGGTAGGAGTTAATAATTATGACTACATATGTGTATTAAGAATAGCAGATGGTAAGCCAGTTTTCTCACTGTTGGAGTAGTAACTTACAGATAAGCGAAGACAGAGGGCAAAAATGAACCATGTGGTAATAGATTAGAGGTGAAGATAGTATGCACTCATGATTAATATGTATACAGCAGTTTATATATAACAATATTTGTAGATATACATACCTACAGGAGTTAGTACACACACATGTATTTCCTTATTTTGTTAGTCGAAAGAGCCTAGAAACAATGACTCCTTTGTAGCACTGAACAACTTAGGAACGAAATCTTGTTTTCTAATAAATTTTTTCAACAAAAAGTCTGCTCCTTGAAGAAATGACTGATTCTATAACTGGGACATGAAACATATGAGATAATCCTGGAACATCTTGTAGTGCCAAGAAGTATAGAAGTGCTCAAACAAAAAGGCATTCATATGAATATATCAAAGGAAATCACTGGGACAAGACAGTCACCAAAAGTACAACAATTTAAGAAGCTAAGCAAAGCGTGATGTTACTACCTAAGTGAAGTATAATGTTATTATCAAAAGTATTAAATAAATATCGATGAATCCATTTTAATTTAAAAAATGAATTTTAAAAATGAAGAGAATAGATAAATTTCATGTGCATAAAAATTCCAGAAAACTTATATAGCTTCTTTGCTCTCAAATATATAGAGCATAACTCCCCAATCCTTATGTACAATGATGCGTCTCCATCTAAGAGTACAACATGGAAAGTGGGGTGAAAGTGTAGTAGTGGGATCAGTAAATGAACAGTGGAGAAACTTGACAAATAATACCATATTCAGATGATGAAGGTGACTTCATTTATGGTAACTTGGTGATGGTATGTTGTGTTGAGAATGGAGCTTTTCCTCTGTGGCTTTCTAAATCAATAATTCTAGTCTAATCAAGAGGAAAATTCCAATTAATTTTTTTCAGTGAACAATGAACATCCACTGTTCAGCCCAACTGAACATCCACAAGGAAAAGAACAAAGTTGAACCCCAACCTCACACCATATACAAAAATTAACTCAAAATGGATCAGTGATCTAACTGTGGGCACTAAAATTCGAAAACTCTTAGAAAACAACATAGTTGTAAATCTTTGTGACCTTGCGTTAGGCAATTTTTTAGATATGACACCTAGCACAAGCAACCAAAAAACAGATAAATTGGACTGCAGCAAAATTAATACTTTGTGTACTTAAAAAGACACTATCAAGGAGTAAAAAGACAACCCACAGAATGTAAGAAAATATTTTTAAATCATATATCTGATAAAGGTCTAGTGTCCAGAATATATTAAGAACTTTTACGGAAAATAAAAGGACAAATCAATCCAATATAAAAATGGCCAAAGATTTTGCATAGATATTTGTCCCAAAGAGGTATACAAATGGCCAGTGAATAATAAAAGTTGCTCAACATCATCAGCTATTTGGAAAACCACAATACAATACTATTTCATACTTACTAGAATGACCAAGTTTAAAAAGGTAGACAATGTTGCCAAGTGTTGATAAGCATGTGAAAAATCGAGAACCTTATAACTTGCTGGTGGAAATGTTAAGTGGAGCGGCTCTATAGAAGACAATAGGCAGTTCCTCAAAAAGTTAAAAGTAGAGATACATATACTCCAGCAATTCTACTCCAAGGCACATAGCTAAGGGACTGAAAACATGTTCACTTAAAAATTTGTACTGAAATGTTCTTAGCATTATTTGTAATAGCCCCCAAATCAACAAAATCCAAATATCCATCAACTGATGAGTGGAAAAATAAAATCTGATATATTTATACAATTGAATATAATTTGGCCATAAAAGAAGAATGAAGTGCAGATGCATACTAGAAGTCGGAAAAAAAAATCACATATTGTATAACTCTACTTTCATGAATTGCTCATAATAGACAAATCTGTAGGGAGAGAAAAATCTATCAGTGGTTTCCAGGGAATTAATGAATGAAGGAATGTGTATGGAATTTCATTTTGGCATGATAAAAACATTCTGGAATTGGATACAGGTAATAGATGCACAACCTGGTGAACACATTAAAATCTTTTGAATTTCACTCTTTAAAATTGTGAATTTTATAGTATGTTAATTATGTCTTGATTTTATTTATTTTTATTTTTTTAATTATACTTTAAGTTCTAGGGTACATGTGCACAAC
>NW_012101410.1:320566-338018 GCF_000951045.1 Mandrillus leucophaeus | reverse complement strand
GGTTTGCTGATCCATTCCACACCCTCTTCAATCCTTTTTATGTCTCTGAAGGCTGACTTGCGCTGTTTCAAGATTCATTTGAGGAATGTGGAGCACCAGCAGGTGATGGGAGTGTGTAAAGAGAGGAATGCAGTTATTCCCTCCTGTCATCTCTCCCTACAGGGTCATCTTAGCTACCTGCATCCCTGCTCTATCAACCAAAGGTCCCAGCTCCTGTCTGGTGGCTTTTCTATGCAGTTTCTTCAGGTTCCAGTGTTTCTCTCGCTAGCCCTCTGGCTAAGTAGGGTCCAAGTATTGTGATATCCTTTGTGGTTTCCTTACTCTTTATGTGTATCATCGCAAAAGGTAATGCACACATTACATTTTTCTCACAATACTCAATTTGAATAGACCATCTTTTTCTGGCCACGTTCCTTCCTGATACCACCATTATATCAATTCCGAACTTGTAAAAATATTCCATGAATTAACATTGTAAAGTAGAAGAATTTCTCTTCAGCACCCTCTCACTTATCCCTCTCCTCTTTCACATATTGTTAATTCTTTTTTGAGGAAAGACTGTATGCACTCAATTCTGTAGCCACATTGCAGAATGTAGTATATCACATAGCACATTTTTAATACATACTTGTTTGAACGAATGAATGAATCAATGAATGAATGAAATTTTTCTCCCTCTCTTCAGCCCTGTTTTTCCATAATGAAACAAAGTACCTCTGTTAACAGACAACTAAGTTTGATGGCTCAAGTACATAACTCAGTTTGGTTCTATTTTTGTACTTCTACATATACACAGCTGTATCCCGGTAAGTAGTGATAGGCAAAATCATAAACATTATCATTATATTTAGATTTTATGGATTATTTGTAATTGTAATGATAATAAATAGTAACCTAAAAATCAAAATATAAACCAGAAGCTTTATGAAGTTATTCTGCAAACAAAAAGAAAGACAGAAGGACAGATAAAATGAAAGGAAAGGTTAAAAAAAAAAAGCAAAACAAAACAAATAAACAAAACCCTGGAAGCCTTAGGCAATAAGAAAATCTATGCAAACCTTGAGATAGGATAGCGTTGATGTCTTCCTTGATAACAGGTCTGGCACCCAACAAAACACCAATTGGGCCATGAATTGAATTCTCATTAATCTGCTTTCTCATTTAAAGATGAAAAGATCATTGGCTAATGTCAAAGGGGGTGCTTTGAAAACAGAGTATTTGTAGAATATTATAGAAATAGTGCATCGGATCAGACCAATAATAGAAACAAAAAGGATTATGGGCAGATTTTAGGCTGGGGTATATCCAGCCTAAACGATGAGACATCGTTTATTAGTCCTTAGTCTGTATTTGATAAAGGTTCTTGCAATCTTACTCCAGGTAAATATTTCACTTCACTAAATAAAAAAGAAATCAAATCAAAAGATGTAACTAAGGTACTGTAAGCCTGGTTAAAGTAGGTATCACTAAAATATTACTTCCTCAAAAATCTTAAATGATTAAAAACTCAAAAAAAGGAATAGTACGTCTTTTGCTCAAGTAGTCATTTTAATTCAGAAAGCCAGTGATGTTTCTAGGGAGGAAAGTTCTAGAAAGATCTCTAATGGAGTTCTGTTTGGAAAGCAAGAAATATTTTCTAAAACCTATGCTTCAGATACAGAATATCTTGAGCCTATGTTTAGAGCCACTATATCCACCTTTATCTGTCAAGCTGTCTATCTGTCTGTCTAACTACCTACCAAACCTATTTATGGTTAGGCTGAAGAGTCAATGCATTTTGATCAATTAAAAATGGAATAAAGTTGGAAGTAAGAGTAGAAAATTTTGAAGGTGGCTCCCCAGTGATGTAACTCTATAAAAGAGGCTATATTATATTAATAGAATTAAATTAACTCATTTTATTCTCACTTCCATGACTATTACAGACTTTATCAGTAGCTTCTTATAAAAAGTTAAGCTGTCAGTGGAATATATATATATATATATATGCACACATATATATTACATTGACAGTATAATGAGCTCCCAAAATGAAATTATTTCTTATTCAGAATTAAGCAAAATATGTGTGTGTATATATGTGTGTGTGTGTATATATGTGTGTGTATATATATATGAGTTAGTTGATTTATTAAATCTCTGTGTAATGAATCAAATTTTTGTGAATTGTTGAGAAAGTCCTGCTAAGTCTTTTGATATATCTCAGGGGAAATAGAAAAATATATTTTTAAAAACAAAATGAAACCAAACAACAGCAATCATATCAAATAAATCACGTTAAAGTAGACTTTCTATAGAACAAATGTATTCTTTCTTAGTGTAAAAGAATTTTTTAAAATGTTTGTGCTTTCCACATTATCTAAAATATGTCAGAACGATGGCTCAAAAAGGGCACAGAAACAGTTGTTTTCAGCCGTATCAATTTCCACAGCAGTTTGAAAAGGGCATTGCACATATTTTGATGTAATCTGTCTTCACCAACATGCTGGATAAGTTTAGAGATCACTTGGTGTTGTATTGTTTTGTTTTGGTTTTCAAAAACCTGTAATTTTTGGTAATATTCACTTTATGTACTTTCTCAAAAATTTGTGAATAGAACACTCAAAAATAAAAGACCCTGTTTTTTTCTCATTTCTCTAACTACTAAAGACCGGATTAGCAGCTTTTACCTATATATAGAAAATTAGGCTGCAAATGAAATATTAAAATGTCTCCACCTAGCTGAGCTAATTTGAGCCTGCCAATATATACACAGCTTCCTTTGTCCAGTCATAGTATGGGGAAGCCACAGTCAGAACCCCCAGTTTTTATTTCCAACGTTTTCTTTTTCATTTTTAATCCAACAAAATGAACTGACAATTTAGCCTAACCACCTCCATTACCTTCAGAGAATGGCTAATGTTCTAGGAAAGGGACTTGACAATCTCCCTGACAGAATTTCTTTTTCAATTCATTAATTTCACCCTCAGAATATGCTAGTTATCTGTTAGTATTCCAGGCCAGCAGCAGCTGCATGGGAAAAAGAACTCCAGATAAGCAAGCTATTGTGTATTCTGCTGTGCGCTTTCTCTTTCCATCAGAGTCCATCGGGGGAACGCTGACCCGAGAGCCACTTTGCTTGGTGGGTGGCTTCGTTAGGGACATCTAAAGCAAATCAAAATTACCCTCTACTGATGGTAGCTTCAACCAGCCTCCGGCTCATGAAAATTGCTGAAGATTTTCCAAAGCAGGCTGAGCAAATTCATTTTCATGAAAATCGGCCTTGAATACAGGATTGATCCAGGTGACCTTCGAAGTGCTTGTTAAGCCTGAAATTCTGGGGTTCTGGGACCCACTTAAAATTTGACTATAGAAAATGAGTATAGTTTCATATCGTGTCTCCTACTCATTAGGAATTTGTGATAGTAGCAATGAGAAGAGAAGAGTCAATCCAGAGTTTTGAGGTGAAGTGAAAGAAAGTCATTAAGACAGACACTTTTGGTTTTCTAATTTGACTGATACCACCAACTTTTTTTCACTAGCCAATTAGTGTTGAACATTTCACACATATCCAACCAAATTGATGTTGCCTTTGGGGACCATATATCTCTCTTAGTAAAAAGGTAATGCTTCCCTGTGAGAGAATTATTTCCCTTTTTTCCTACCTGAACCACAACCACCATCTTGAAACCATGTGGGGAAAAGCTACCAGATTAAGACAGAAAAATAGAAAGAAGCAGAGTCCATGAGAACATCTTGAAGCAGCCATTCTGCCTATTGAGTGGCTCCCTCTGGATATCTTGGTCTATGAAATAAACAAGCCTGTGTGATTTTAAACCACTATCATTGTGTTTTCTACCATTTTTACCCAAAAGCTCTGAAACTAATACATTCATTAAGGTACAATATGTGGATAAAAGTCCCTAGTCAAAATAACGCGCTTCAGGAACAGCAAGGAGATGGCAAATCTGCAAAAGGTGAAATTAAGAACTGCCTTTTTTTTTTTTTTTTTTGAGAAGGAGTCTTGCTCTGTTGCCCAGGCTGGAGCACAGTGGCGGGATCTCGGCTCAATGCAAGCTGCGCCTCCCAGATTCAAACCATTCTCCTGCCTCAACCTCCTTAGTAGCTGGGACTACAGGCACCTGCCACCACGCCAGGCTAATGTTTTGTATATTCTTTTTTAGAAGAGACGGGGTTCACCGTGTTAGACAGGATGATTTCGATCTCCTAACCTCGTGATCCACCCGCCTCGACCTCCCAAAGTGCTGGGATTACAGGCGTGAGCCACCGCGCCTGGCCAAGAACTGACTTTTAAGCAATCATGTGAGAGTCTGATGGTAAAGCTAGACAAGAGAAACAAGGAAAGTAACTGATAGGTCCCCAAGAACGTGGTTAGTGTTCTGCTTTTGGGGAGCCTCAAGCCACACTTCTCCGTTTTCTATGGCCAAAATGCTTCTTTAAGACTTAAAGGCAAAGTCAGGGTAACCATCTTCTAACAAAGTAGACTAAGGATCTAGAGACAGAATTTCAAGATCTTATATTCCATCTCAAGGTCATGAATTCATTACATCAAACACAAAAAGCACTCATGTCTTTAGATTGGAAAAGGCATGAAAATTAAAGTTCTGTTACTCCATTTTGAGGAATAAAGGATGAATCCAGCACCAAGAGAAAATTATGAGCTCTGTCATTAAAATTTTTATCTTCTTTTAGAGTAATAAAGTTTAGGAAGAGGTAATTGGCAAATTTTCCTCAGAATTAACGTAATTATCTCAGAATTTTTAAAATAATGTTACTATTTGCCTTTTCTGATTGGAAAAGCTTGTGGTGAGATAAAGCATAATGAGGATTCTAAACTTGAAGAAGGCAAAAATCTAAGTCAAGATCGTATCACTTAATTATGTTACTTTGGGTATAACTCTTTGATCTTCAGTTTGCCCATTGGTAAAAGGAAACAATATTCCCCTCTACCATTGTAAGAATGAAATCCACTAATTTGTTGAATAAATGTTTGTTAATTTCCAACTATGTATCAGACGTTTTGCTAGGCTTTGGGATCACAGAGTTATAGAATTGGACATAATCTCATTCTTAGAGATCTCGCCTAGAATAAATATGTAACGAAACTTGAATACATTGTGATGAAAAATATCTTGGAGAAACCCATTGGGGGATGAAGGGAGCAACCTAATCCACAGGACAGAGATTACAAAAATTAAATAACATTGTAAAGTGTAAAATATTATTTAATCTATATGTAATACTATTGTTTTGAGCTATCCTCATTGGTTTAACAACTATAATAAAAATCTATTGTGTACATATATGTTCTGTCTGGGTATTGATTGCTGTATGTCTGTAACCAGGATGTCAGACCAAGCTCCCAACCAAAATGATCTTCATCTCAAATCCTTCTTCCATACCCAATGGAAAGCCCAATCTGTCTAAGATATTTGTGATTTTTCTGATAGGCTTATATTCTCACTGTCACTTCTGTGACCAGCTTCTATTTCCAGCAGTGATCTTTTTCTATACCGTATTGAAATGGACATAAAACTCAGCTAACTCTCCCTTCTCCTCAGGTTCTACCACTAATACCAACAACAATAAAACACTCACATAACCACCTATGTCATTGGTAGATACAACTGAGGATCCAGGGTAATGAGAGAGGTCACATTTATACCAGAGAGCAACTATCTAAAAAATTTCCATTAAATGTACTTCTCCTTTAATGTATTGAAAGTCTTACAAGTCCAGTCCCACCACTGAAGATCTATGAACTCACACAGCTCTTGCCTTCTGCCATGTTAACTCCTCCCTCCTTCCCCTTTCTCTTCTCAAGTCCATCCTATTCTTTAAGCTACTCTCAGGAGCATAAAGCAATTTCTTCTCATTGTTTTTCATTCAGAGGACCTTAGGAACTATTCTCCTAACCTAGGATGTGAACTTTGACAACTGTTCTTCTCAAGATATTTCAATAACCAAGCTCATTGCTCACATCAATACTCAAAAGCATACATTCTTCGTGGAAATTTTCAGAGGAAAAAAAAAAAATCCAGACCCACAGATTCAAAGTCCCTGCCTAAGGTCGTGGAGTCAGTAAGTGGCAGGGCTGGAATTCAAACCTGTGTCACCTGATGCAAAAATCTCCATATGATTCTCTTTATCCCTAATATAAATAGACCTTCCTTTATGTATTTCATCCAGGCTTTGTTTTTTTGAAAGAAATCAGAATATACCCCAAAGTTCTGAGAGAACATTTCCTTCCCCAACATGTAAAATGAGCTTTAATTAAGGCAGAATGGCACCGAAAAAATATTTTCCAATTATGTTGATATAATTGTTTCCACAGCATGATGTCTCCCGGTATCAGCTTTAGCAGGCAGTGGAGACATGGTGATATTGGGCTATTACCACTGCAGGCCTGCTCTTAAATTAGACACGGCATTTGGAAAGCAAGTTCTACTTCAACATTCTTAAACAAATATAGATGAAAACTTTTGTCTCTATTTAGACTTCCCACTGAGCTTCATTAATTCATGGCTGTCTGGCCCTTTTGGTCCCCCCTGGAAGGCCATAGCTGTAATGATGAGATACAAACCCAACTGAATATTCAACTTCACAACCTGGCAAGATGCCTGGAGCAAGGCAGTGACAGCTCGCTATTCACGTTTCTATGTACATTTTGACACTTACTAACTGAAAGAGTAGATCATCTGATCATTTCCTCCAAGAGCAACTGTAGAGAAAGCAGAGATTCTGATGGAGATAAGACTTTTTGTTAGGGTGCAAGACAAGGTCAGAGAGCTATATTTAACTCTTGCCAAATCTACTAAAGAGGAAAAACACTATAGTACTCCTTAAAGATTTGTGTTGGAATTATGGTTTGAGGTTGCGTTTCAAGCTGTCACATTTTATTTTTCCTTATTATTCACTATTATTAAGAACTTTGAGAACTCTTGGCTAAAAATCTTCTTTAATAAGTTCCATTGATATCATATTTGTGATCCAGCTTACGCTTCTATAGTCCTAAATGGGCTAGGCACTCTTTTGAACCTTGCATATACATTAACTCCTTTGATTCTCTATTGAGATAAGTACAGTTATTATTCCTGAGGTTCAGAGAGGTTAAAGATATTGAACAGCATCAAATAGCTAAAAAGTGACATATACATATAATATAGCATAATAACATATTATCTATTGTATATACAATGTAGTTATTCATACAATGAATAATATGGAAGAAAAACATAGAAAGACTCAGGAGGAAGGCCCTTGGTTCTGAGACCCAGAATATAGGAGAAGGAAAACAGAGTCCATAGCAAAAGTGTACACAAAGAAGTACACATATAAAGGCAGAGAATGCCTTTAAACAATCCAGAAATGGAAAATGTGGATTTGTGTTGATTTTTGCTGTGTAACATTTAATATTAACTCTCTTGTTCTTTTTAAAGAAATCTCCAGTAAAATACACACTTCTCAGTGAGAGCTTGTTGCAGCATTTTGTTTTAATGGCTAACTGAAGTACCAGATTCTGTTAAAACTTCAGAAGGTTAGCACAGGATAAATGTATGACTGCCCATATGAGAATACAGAAACGATATGTGCTAGACACATTCCAACATTCTAACTTCGTAAGGTCAACTTTGTTAAACTGGAGAACTTAACAATGAGGTTAGAGAAAGACATTCAACTCCCAAACTAATGTCCTAGGTCCTAAAATTCCAGAATGTATTATTTGTACTTACCAATTGCTTAGGCATTAAAAGTAATGGCAAAAACTGCAATTACTTTTGCATCAACTTAATAGAATTTTGACACCACTTTTGTCCCCTGTGTCCAGATCCTGGGCCACGAAATTCACCAGCAGACTTCTTCAAGACCCAGAGCCGCCCCTCCAGCTCTGGAACTTCTAGAGGATAAGTCTGTCATTACTTATTTTACTGAATCATATTACACCAGACATTGAACTTTCTTCTTCATGCACCAGATTTCAGCACTAATCTCTCAGAAGCCTACCACATCAAAATGTATGTAGTACATTCAGCAGGTATTACAAATTCTCTTAGGAGACATAAAAGAAGCATGGAGCCGGGTGTGCTGGCTTGCACTTGTAATCCCAGCACTTTGGGAGGCCTAGGTGGGTGGATCACGAGGTCAGGAGATTGAGATCATCCTGGCCAACATGGTGAAACCCCATCTATACTAAAAATACAAAAATTAGTCAGGCGTGGTGGTGCGTGCCTGTAGTCGCAGCTACTCAGGAGGCTGAGGCAGGAGAATCACTTGAACCAGGGAGTCGAAGGTTGCAGTGAGCCGAGATTGCACACTGCACTCCAGCCTGGGTGATAGAGTGAGACTCTGTTTCAAAAAAAAAAAAAAAAAAAAAAAAAGCATGGCTCTGGTAATAGATCAGAAATCAGAAATGGAGAATGTGAAAGCAGAGAAGAGAGGTAAGGAAAGGAGAACTAGAGTGGCTGAAATCTATGAGGGAGAAAAGAGAAGTGAATGGCTCATGCCAAAAAGATGCAAACTTTTTCAGTCCTTACTGTATGAAAGTGTGCCCTGGCCATGATCTTCTGGAAACTCATGGTCTGTAGTGAGAATCTTTGGAGTCTTTAAAATACAAAAAAAAAAAAAAAAAAAAAAATCATCTGGGTTTCTTTAAAGACAATTGTCTCAGAGTCCTTCTAATATTTTAGCATGTATTAAGAATCACAGAAAAACTTATTTAAAACTCAAATTCATGACCCCCACTGTTCTGATTCCAGTGATCTGGAATGAGGCCCAAGAATTTGTATGCTCAATAAACTCCTCAGATGATTTATATACAGATTGTCAGAGGATGAGACTTTAAGAAACGCTAGCCTAAATTCAACAAAATAAGAAAACAAACAACACCCACCCACCCAAAATAGGCCAAAGAACTTAACAGAAGCCTCACCAAAGCAGATATTTCAATGGCAAAGAAGTGTACAAAAAGATACTCCACATCACAGGTCAACAGGGAATTACAAATTAAAACAACATTGAGATACCACTACACACCTATAAGAATAACAAAAATCCAGGACACTCACAACAACAAATGCTGGCAAGGATGTGGAGCAATAGGAACTCTCATTTATTGCTGGTAGAAATATAAAATGGCACAGCCACTTTGGAAGATAGTTTGGTAGTTTCTTACAAAGCTAAACCTACTCTTACAGTGTTATCTATCCAGCATTTGTGCTTCTTGGTATATCCACAAAGGAGTTGAAAACATATGTACAAATAAAAACCTGTACAAGTATATTTATAGAAGCTTTATTCACAAGTGCTGAAATTTGGAATTAACCAAAAGATTCTTCAGCAGGTGAATGAACAAACTGTAGTATATCCAGACAATGGAATATTATTCAGCACTAAAAAGAAATGAGTTATCAAGCCATGAAAAGACATGGAGGAAAGTTAGAGGCATATTACTAATGAAGAAAGCCAATCTGAAAAGGTTACGCACTGTGTGATTCTAACTGTATCACATTCTGGAAAAGAAAAAACTATGGAGATGGGAAAAATGAATGGTTGCCAGGGCTTAGGAAGGAAAGAAGGATGAATAGGTGGAGCACAGAGGACCTTTAGAGAAGTGAAAATACTCTGTATGATACAATGATGGCAGATAAAGTCACTGTGCATTTGTTCAAACCCATAGAGTGTATGCTACCAAGAGTCAACCCTAATGTAAACTTTGGAGTCTGGGTAAAAATCATGTGTCAGTTGTACAAATATGCAAGTGTACCACTCTGATGGGGGACGTTGATAATTGTTGAGGCTATGCGTGTGTGAGTGCAGGGGTTTCATGGGAAATCTCTGTACTTTCTTAATTTTGCTCTCAACCTAAAAGTGCTCTAAGGAAACACAATCTTTAAAAACAGAAAGTAAAAAAACAAAACAAAACAAAACAAACAAACAAACAAAACACACTAGCCTAAAAAGTATCTTCTGAGAGTTTTGGGGCAGTGAAGACAACAAGATCTGAGACAGATCATATTTTATGTCTGAATACTGAGCTCAGGGATTCAGAAATGTTTGAAAGTTTTGGTCATAGCAGCCTAGAGGTCAAAACTGTGTGAATAAGATAAAGAAATCAGCTGATGGTGCAACCAGTACCTAGGCAATCCTTGAGTGAATTGTTCCTGCATTGTGTGTTAATATGATGCTAAACTACACGGAAATTACCCAAGTGATAGCCTGAAAATAGATACCATTATATCTGCTATCTGTTCTCAGGATCCTCAAAAACAATTAAAAGGCAAGTTTACAAATTAAGTTTCCAACATTAACCCTCTAAAGACATTATTCTTTGTGCACATGGTCTATAGATCATCTATAACTGGTTGATCACAATTCAAATTTATTTCTACCTGAACACAGATCATTCAGATGTTCAAGATGAAATGAAATTGAATTTGGTCATGTCTTCTGTCAATGTGAGCAAACTATTTTCCTCTTGACTCTCTAGGCATTTCTAAAAATGTCCTGGTGCTATCAGTCTCCCATTATTCTCTTTCATTGAAAGGAAAATCCATATAGAATAAAATTATATTGTTCTTTGCTGAATATGCCATAGCCACTGGAAATCCTTTATTTATCAACCTCCCTGTGTTTTCATATGCTTCTTATTAAATGTGATATCTAGTCACTAAGTAGTTTAATTTTAAAATACCTTAAATATATGTATGTATTTGTGTACATATATGTGTATATGTGTGTGTATAGGTATGTGTATTTGTATGTGTACACATACATATAAAGACACATATAGGTACACATATACATACACAAAATTTATGCACATAGACAGATTTGTGTGTATATTTGTGCATGAATACATTTCTGTCTCTCTCTCTATATTAACATATGTATTTAAACAAATACATCCATCCATCCTTATTTATGATACAGCTCATGTTTTTATATATTTTTGGTACAATAAAAACAGAGAACATTTTCTATTTTATACAAAATTATCCTGTGAAATAAAATAATTTTAAATGAAAAACCTACTGGACATTATAAAATATACTCACAAAATAGAATTACAATAGAAAAATTCATTTGGGACTCTTACTTAAAAAGTTTTCTTTTAAAAATCCTCATTTGAGCTGCTGTTACCCTAAAAAGGGAGGGAGAGGCTATGAAAAGATGTAGTGTTACCATGGAAATGTTATAATCAAATGTAAGAATAAAGGCCCTATCTTAAAAATATATTCAAAAGGAAATGTAGGCCAACAAAGTATTGTCAATGAAAATATAAAGTATTTTTCTCAAGAAAAGAGTCATTAATAGTAAAGAAACCAAATTAATGGTGATTTTAACCAAAGTGTATGTTTTCTTTTTATATTTTCAAGAAAAAAAAGTGACCAGTGACCATAATAATTCTGAATCTGGCCCGGCGTGGTGGCTTACACCCATAATCCCAGCACTTTGGGAGGCCGAGGTGGGCGGATCACGAGGTCAGGAGATCGAGATCATCCTGGTTAACACGATGAAACCCCGTCTCTACTAAAAATACAAAAAATCAGCCAAGTGTGGTGGCAGGCACCTGTAGTCCCAGCTACTTGGGAGACTGAGGCAGGAGAATGGCGTGAACCCAGAAGGCGGAGCTTGCAATGAGCCAAGATGTCACCACTGCACTAGGCGACAGAGTGAGACTCCGTCTTAAAAAAAAAAAAAAATTCTGAATCTCACTAGAGTATCTGGAAAAAAATTGTAATATAAACACTCACTATAAATACCCAGTTATTTCACTGGCATGCATGAGGCAAGGTGGCCTGCTGAATTCCTCAAGCACAACTTTTGGGTGTTTTTCGGTGGTTAGTGTTAGCTGACAAAGAAGTTTTTCAATAAATGAGATATTCTACTCACTCCATGACCTCATTTCAAAGCAATAATTAAACTATGTTCCAGACCAAATTTTGGCATACATGCAGTTATTTGTTTATTAAACATGCATTAAACAAAGAAGCACACACAAAAAAAATAGATCACATGGCCTACCTTGCAGACTCAAGGCCTTCCAAGTCTTTCATAGAGAGTTTATTCAAGCCAGGATTCCAAATGTAAGACTACTCCATATGACTGGCGTCAGCAACCAGAATCCTGCAGTTCACAGCTAGAAGCTCCAGGGATTTATCCTCAAGCCTTATCCTTGTGGATAAAAGATCGAGACTTCATAGATGTTTATAATGAGGTTTTCACAGAAGTGTGAGAAAACTCTTGAATACATATTTATTCAGTCTCCATATGTTGAATACTTTTTACAATAAAAGCCTATTTCTAACATTCATCAGGTTGATTCACAAGCAATTAAATCCACAAATGAAAACTCTTTGCTGACATACAGCATGCATATAGATAAAGGAAGACTGTATAGTCCTATGGCAATAGTATCATCTTTCTGATGTCAGGTGTGCTGTGCTAAGATGTGGATTCTGCATTAGGGTATGGGCTTCCAGAGTTAAAATGCTTTCAATTGGTATGTTCCCAAACTTAAAATCAGGGATGAATGTCTTCTGATACTATTGCTATTGACTAAATGTTTGGATTCTCCTCAAAATCCGTATGTTGAAATCCTAATCTCCAATGTGATAGCATTTTTAGATAGCGTCTTAGGGAGGTTATTAGGTTATGAAAATGGAGCCCTTATTATTGGAATAGTTTCCTTATAAGAAGAAACAGGACATTTAGGTTGATTCCATGTTTTTGCTATTGTGAAATAGTGCTATGATGAACACATATGTGCATGTGTATTTACAGAATGATTTATTCCTTTGTGAATATCCAATAATACCCAATAATGGGATTTCTGGGTTGAATGATAATTCTGTTTTAAGTTCTTTGAGAAATCGCCAAACTACTTTCCACAATGGCTTTACTAATTTACCTTTCCCTCAGCAGTGTGTAAGCATTCCCCTTTCTCTGCAACCTTGCCAGCATCTGTTATTTTTAACAGACACTGTTGAGGTTGGTGAGATAGTGTTAGATGGTATTTCATTGTGGTTTTGACTAGTGTGAGATAGTATTTCATTATGGTTTTGATTTACATTTCTCTAACGATTAGTGATGTTAAGAATTTTTTCATAGGCTTGCTAGTCATATGTATGTCTTCATTTGAAAAGTGTCTATTCCTTTGCCCACTTTTTAATGGGTTGTTTGTTTTTTGCTTAATTTATTTAAGTTCCTTAAAATTATGGATAGTAGACCTTTGTTGAATACATGATTTGTAAATATTTTCTCCCATTCTATTGGTTGTCTGTTTACTCTGTTGATAGCTTTCTTGCTGTGCAGAGGCTCTTTAGTTTAATGTGGTACATATATATAATGGAATACTATGCAGTCATAAAAAATAATGTGATCATGTCTTTTGTGGCAACATGGATGGAGCTTGAGGCCATTATCCATGCAGAACCAGAAAACTAAATGTAAACTGTAGTGACCTTCAACAAGTACCTTAAGTTGTATGAGTCATAAGTTTTTCATTTACAAAAGTAGAATGTTAATACCGCTCCTCCCTTCTTCACAAGACTATGTTTCAATGGAGGTGAAACATACTAAGTTTCTGTGAACTATAATTTGTAGTATGAACATTATTCTTTTTATCATAGTCATTCTTGTTACAAGATTTTTTTTTCTTAAAAACATAACTGCTTCTAAGGTCAATATTTAATGGTCTTTTAATCACAATTACACTAATATACATTATCTGCTATACACATATATTGCTTTAGAAGGCCAATAAACCAATTGAGATTGTGTGTGTGAGAGAGTGTGTAAACATATGTATTCTAGAGTATTTTGAAATTTAAAAATACATTCTGACTTTGGTATTTTGTGATTATATTGATTAATATACCCACAATAAAAGATATTGATTCTAGTATTCCTGATTCAAACAAAAATAAGAAAAAAAATTATTCAATTTAAGGTATATTTTGTTAGTTACACATTACAGTTTTCCAAGAGACATCATTTAATAAAACATACTTTTTGTCATTGGTACCAGTGTGCAATCATTAAAAAATAATGTTTTCTCTGCCTTGTATTACTGTAAAACCACTATCTACTTCCTTATAGTAGTTATTTTGTTATTGTTTCCTTAAAAAAAAAAAAAAACCCCACAACAAGGATAAAAAAGAGTAGACTTTTTGTATACAGATATAGCAATGCTAATATAAAGATTCTCTAAATTGGGTCTAATCCTCACAAATTCCAATCAACAGGTCCAGACTTCCTAGTGTTCCTCTTTCCCTAAATCCTTCAGCTTATTTTCTGTGCACCATACTCCCTCATCTGTAGTTAGTTGAAAACAAAGGTTAATTTAGAAATGTCAACTTCATATTATTTATCTACCAAAGTCAAACACTGAATGAAACACACTTGTACAAACAATAGTGGCCTTTTCCTTGTGTAGTATAGGATGTGGTCAATCATTTGGCAATTCAGTTTTGGCACACTATGAACTATTTATTTGTTAAGTTCAGTACTCTGGGCTGCAAAAGCTTGAGGAGAATTTTTTTTTTTTCCTTTTACAGGAAACTATTAAATTTACAGGGTCTAATGTTTATTTCACAGTCAAACTTGTACTATTGTATTGATAAATATTTAATGATATTGAGCTCAGTGGTTATTGCCTTGTACATTTCATTTAAATGATGTTTTATTACGACTCTAAAAGTGAACTGTGGTCCACCGAGAAAGGGAAAAAAGGGAGAAAAATCTTTCCAACTAGAGATGACATAGAATTCAATTTCAATTTGGAGCAAAGAGAGGAAGAGGAAAAACAAGCAACCAAATCTTTTTTGAGTCCTCTACAGATTGTGGTTTAACAAAGTTTCCATTCAGAAAAAAACATCTGGAAAACTCTATGAAAATTTTAGAATTGTTTAGTTAAAAGACTCTTACAATGTCACAGATTCAAAATTATTTTGAGAGAGAAATACAGACAGATGTTCATGTAAATTCTAAAATTTCTACAGAAGACATTGCCTTAGTTCATTCAGTGGGAGACAGATGGGGGTCAGGGGAAAAGCAACATCAAATAAGAAATGATTTCTGTAATAGAGAAAGTGGGTATTTGAGTAAATGAATAAAATTAAATAGAAAGCAATCTCTAATGAAAAAGATACTTGGTTGCATTTATAAATGAGATTGAGCTTCTACATAAGAAAAATACAAGCCATGGTAAAATAAAAACAGATCTTCTTTTTGCACCTGGTAGCTTTACAGTTCAGCACAGTAGTTCTTATATTTTCATAGTTGAGAACTCCTTTTGAATGCCAAAGAATTTTTTAGAGCTCCACACTGTAGATAATGTACTGTCAGTGTTTAATAAAATGACTACAAGCTATTGTAAATTAACTGACACTTTAAAATATTAACAAAACAAAATATTATCACAGCAGTATAAGGAAACAAAAGAGAATCGTACATACACAAAAAAGCAGGTTAAAACGTAGACATCCAAACAGCTGGTCAGAATGGAATGACAATCTAAAAAGGACATCAATATCCACTGAAACAAGCAAAAATAGTTTGTCAATCAAGTATTAGGCCTGACTTGCTAAATTCTCATCAAATTGTAAATTTGACTTCTGCTTGCAGTAAATAGTGCCCTCAAGTGGAAATTTTATAACCCTTTACAACAGCCCTAGGCCCCACGTGCACTAAACAGGTACTTACCAATTCAAAAATGTAGGCTTGAAGAGGTACTTGATTCTAAGCTCCTCAAGGATGCCCATTTCTCCACCCAGCAGAGCATATATGCATTAAATATGGTAGATGTGGATAGTTGGCAAGATGGTTGAATAGGAACAGCTCGGGTCTGTGACTCTGAGCAAGATCAAACCAAAGGCAGGTGATTTCTGGATTTCCAAATGAGGTACCCAGTTCATCTCATTGGGACTGGTTAGACAGTGGGTCCAGCCCACAGAAGTCATGAACCAAAGCAGAGTAGGGTGTGGCCTCATCGGAGAAGCACAAGGGTTCAGGGAACTCCCTCCCTTAGCCAAGAGAAGCCATGAGGGACTGTGCCATGATGAATGGTGCATTCTGGTCTAGATACTATGCTTTTCCCACGGTCTTTGCAACTCACAGACCAGGAGATTCCCTTGGGTGCCTACACCACCAGGGCCCTCGGTTTCAAGCACAAAACTCGGTGGCCGTTTGGGCAGACACTGAGCTAGCAGGAGGAGGTTTTTTTTTCATATCTCGGTGGCACCTGGAACCCCAGCGAGACAGAACAATTCACTCCCCTAGAAAGGGGGCTGAACCCAGTGAGCCTAGCTCTGCAGATAACGACACCTTGGAACCCAGCAATCTAAGATCCACTGGCTTGAAATTCTCGCTGCCAGAACAGTAGTCTGAAGTCGACCTGGGATGCTAGAGCTTGGTGGGGGGATGGGCATGCATCATCATTACTGAGGCTTGAGTAGGGGTTTTCCCCTCACAGTGTAAACAGAGTCACCAAGAAGTTCGAACTGGGAAGAGCCCACCACAGCTTGGCAAAGAAGCTGTAGCCAGACAGCCTCTCTATATTCCTCCTCTCTGGGCAGGGCATCTCTGAAAGAAAGGCAGTCAGCCCCAGTCAGGGGCTTATAGATAAAACTTTCATCTCCCTGAGACAGAGCACCTGGGAGAAGGGGCAACTGTGGGTCCAGCTTCAACAGACTTAAATGTTCCTGCCTGCTGGCTCAGAAGAGAGCAGTGGATCTCCCAGCACAGTGCTCAAGCTCTGCTGAAGGACAGACTGCCTCCTCAAGTGGGTCTGTGACTTCCATACCTCCTGACTGGGAGACACCTCCCAGCAAGGGTTGGCAGACACCTCATACAGGAGAGCTCTCACTGGCATCTGGTGGGTGCCCCTCTGGGAAGAAGCTTCCAGAGGAAGGAACAGGAAGCAATCTTTGCTGTTCTGCAGTCTCTGCTGGTGATACCCAGGTAAATAGGGTCTGGAGTGGACCTCTGGCAAACTCCAGCAGACCTGCAGCAGAGGGGCCTGACTGTTAAAAGGAAAACTGAGAAAGGAATAACATCAACATCAACAAAAAAGGACATCCACACAAAAACTCCAACCATAGGTTACTAACATCAAAGACAAAGGTAGATAAATCCATGAAGATGAGGGAAAACCAGCACAAAAAGGCTGAAAATTCCAAAATCAAGAAAGCCTCTTCTCCTCCAAAGGACCACAACTCCCCGCCAGCAAGGGAATAAAACTGGACAGATAATGACTTTGAAAAATTGACAGAAGTAGGCTTCAGAACGTAGGTGATAACAAACTGCTCTGAGCTAAAGGAGCATGTTCTAACCCAATGCAAGGAAGCTAAGAACCTTGAAAAAAGGTCAGCGGAATTGCTATCTAAAGTAACCAGTTTAGAGAAGAACAAAAATGACCTGAGGGAGCTGAAAAACACAGCACAAGAACTTC
>NW_012101410.1:317018-318826 GCF_000951045.1 Mandrillus leucophaeus | reverse complement strand
AAAATTAACAAAATAGATAGACCGCTAGCCAGACTAATAAAGAAGAAAAGGAGAAGAATCAAATAGATGCAATAAAAAATGTTAAAGGGGTATCACCACTGATCCCACAGAAATACAAACTACCATCAGAGAATACTGTAAACACCTCTACACAAATAAACTAGAAAATCTAGAAGAAATGGATAAATTCCTGGACACATACAACCTCCCAAGACTAAACCAGGAAGAAGTCGAATCCCTGAACAGACCAATAACAAATTTTGAAATTGAGGGAATAATTAATAGCCTACCAACAAAAAGAAGCCCAGGACCAGACAGATTCGCAACCAAATTCTACCAGATGAACAAAGAGGAGCTGGTACCATTCCTTCTGAAACTATTCCAAACAATAGGTAAAGAGGGACTCCTCCCTAACTCAATGAGGCCAGTATTGTCTTGATACCAAAAGCTGGCAGAGACATGACAAAAAAAGAATATTTCATGCCAATATCTCTGACGAATATATATGTGAAAATCCTCAATAAAATACTGGCAAACCAAATCCAGCAGCACATCCAAAAGCTTATCCACCATGATAAAGTAGGCTTTATCCTTGAGATGCAAGGCTGGTTCAACATACACAGATCAATAAATGTAATCCATCACATAAACAGAACCAATGACAAAAACCACAAGATTATCTCAATAAATGCAGAGAAGGCCTTTGATAAAATTCTCCACCCCTTCATGCTAAAAATTCTCAATAAACTAGGTAATGATGGAACATATCTCAAAATAATAAGAACTATTTATGACAAACCCACAGTCAATATTATACTGAATGGGCAAAAGCTGGAAGCATTCCATTTGAAAACTGGCAGAAGACAAGGATGCCCTCTCTCTCTACTCCTGTTCAACATAGTATTGGAAGTTCTTGGCCAGGGCAATCAGACAAGAGAGAAAAATAAAGGGTATTCAAACAGGAAGAGAGGAAGTCAAATTGTCTCTGTTTGCAGATGACATGATTGTGCATTTAGAAAACCCCATCATCTCAGCCCAAATCTCCTTAAGCTGATAAGCAGCTTCAACAAATTCTCAGGATACAACATCAATGTGCAAAAATCACAAGCATTCCTATATACCAAGAACAGACAAACAGAGATCCAAATCATGAGTGAACTCTCATTCACAATTGCTTCAAAGAGAATCAAATACGTAAGAATACAACTTACAAGGGATGTGAAGAAACTCTTCAAGGAGAACTATAAACCACTGCTCAAGGAAATAAGAGAGGGCACAAACAAATGCAAAAATATTCCATGCTCATTTACAGGAATAATCAATATGATGAAAATTACCATGCTGCCCACAGTAATTCACAGGTTCAGTGCTATCCCCATCAAGCTACCACTGACTTTCTTCACAGAATTAGAAAAAAACTACTTTAAATTTCATATGGAACCAGAAAAGAGTCCATATTGCCAAGCCAATTCTAAGCAAAAAGAACAAAGCTGGAGGCATTATGTTACCTGACTTCAAACTACACTACAAGGCTACAGTAACCAAAACAGCACAATACTGGTGCCAAAACAGACATATAGACCATTGGAACAGAAAAGAGGCCTCAGAAATAATGCCACACATCTAGAACCATCTGATCTTTGAGAAAACTGACATAAATAAGAAATGGGGAAAGGACTCCCTATTTAATAAATGGTGTTGGGAAAACTGGCTAGCCAAATGCAGAAATCAGAAACTGGACCCCTTCCTTACACCTTATACAAAAATTAACTCAAGATGGATTAAAGACTTAAATGTTAGACCTAAAA
>NW_012101410.1:269982-316803 GCF_000951045.1 Mandrillus leucophaeus | reverse complement strand
CACTGTTAGTGGGGGTGTAAATTAGTTCAACCATTGTGAAAGACAGTGTGGCAATTCCTCAAGGATCCAGAACCAGAAATACCATTTGACCCAGCAATCCCATTACTGGGTATATACCCAAAGGATTATAAATCATTCTACTATAAAGACATATGAATATGTATGTTTATTGTAGTGCTATTCACAATAGCAAAGACTTGGAACCAACCCTAATTCCATAAATGACAAACTGGATAAAGAAAATGTGGCACATATACACCATGGAATACATGAAAAAGAATGAGCTCATGTCCTTTGCAGAGACATGGATGAAGCTGGAAACCATCATTCTCAGCAAACTAACACAGGAACAGAAAACCAAACACCACATTTTCTCACTCGTAAGTAGGAGTTGAACAGTGAGAACACATGGACACAGGGAGGGGAACGTCACACACTGGGGCCTTTTGAGGGGGGATGGGGGCTTAGGGGAGGGATAGCATTAGGAGAAATACTTAATGTAGATGATGGTTTGATGGGTACAGCAAACCACAATGGCACGTGTATACTTATGTAACAAACCTGCATGTTCTGCACATTTATCCCAGAATTTAAAGTATAATAAAAAAATTAAAAAGAGGGAAGGAAGACCCAAAAAGAGAGACATCTGGATACCCATCAAAAGAGGACATTACATAGACTGAAAGGTGACTTGGAGGGAAAACAAAAGAAGGTCTTGCACCATCTTCTAAATATCAGGTGTGTTATTTTCTTTAAAGTAACGGTCTGTACCTATGCACCCTTCCTGGGAGTACACGAAAACAATAACATCTCCCACGCCCCATTCACAAAGTTGAAAGGGTCAAATTCATTATCTTTAGAGAAAAAAAAATACATACCATACAATTTACGCTTTAAAAAAATGGTAGATGTTTTCAGCAACCAGTACATTGTATGCATATGGTTTATACCCTTCGCAATAAGTAACCCACTTTTGATGGACCTACAGGTCTACAGGTCAAGAATATTTAGGTCAATTAATGAACTCTTGGGGTTGGACTGGCATGCAAAGATTCAACCACCCTTTTTGGTCTCGGTGTCAAAATTTCACTTGGTTTGATTTGTCATACTCTCACTTATGCCCTAGTATTTAGCTCAGACTCTCAATAACTCTGTGTTGCAACAAATTATCACTTTTTTTTGTTGTTGTTGAGACGGAGTCTCGCTTTGTCGCCCAGCCTGGAGTGCAGTGGCGCGCGATCTCGGCTCACTGCAAGCTCCGCCTCCCAGGTTCACGCCATTCTCCTGCCTCAGGCTCCAAGTAGCTGGGACTACAGGCGCGCATGACCACGCCCGGCTGATTTTTTGTATTTTTAGTAGAGACGGGGTTTCACCGTGTTAGCCAGGATGGTCTCCATCTCCTGACCTCGTGATCCGCCCTTCTCAGCCTCCCAAAGTGCTGGGATTACAGGCGTGAGCCACCGCGCCTAGGCTCAAATTATCACTCTTATGCCTAGTTCAAGTGGACATTGACTCTGCTCTCAAGGAGCCTTGTCTAAGTCAATCACTTTGATCCTTCATACATATTATTACCTAGCAGACAGGAATTTTAGTCCCGTGATAGAGCCCAGTCTATATAGTGCACCAAGTTTAGTTCCCAAATTGGATTTCAGCTACTGAATACCTCCAGGGATCACAGATTGCATTGTTTTCCCTCAGTTCCTTGTCTTCAATTCCCAATTCAGTGTTGATGTAAATTGCGCTTTTTGTTTCTCCTCAAAATCACAGGGATTCACTGTCTTCCTTCATCAGTTTATTTAACGAAAAGTGAATATTCTAGCATATCACTTGAGTAGGATATGCTACTTTAAATGCAAGTGACACATATAATAGGACTGTCATCCACATTACAAAAGACAGGTCCCTGGCTTGGGGGCTTCGGCGGACTATTAGTCTTTTGAGAACACTCTTCTTTTTGCTGTTGCTACAGAGGAATTGATGGTCCAGCGGCCAGACACTAGCATCTGGGCAGAGACATGAAGCCACAATAGTGAATTCAGAGGATGACGTGAAGATATGAAATAGTATAGAGATCATCAGTCCAAGGCCCTTACAGTTGCGTGGTTGTGTTTTATAGTCCCTGGGCAACAAGAAGGTTGTCATTCAAAATATTCACTGGCCATATTTTCACAGGAGAGTTCCAACACATGAAATACTTTTTCCTCCAATCACTAGAAAGCAGATTTAGGAAGACCTAATAATTCTAAATATGTACACGTCAAAATTGATATAACAAAAACTGACAGTGCAAAAAGGTGATAAAGACAAATGCACAATCATAGTTGGAGATTTTAGCACTTTCTCAGTAATTGAGAAAACACTCAGGCAAAAACACATATAGAGAAGCAAAAATTACACCAAAAATTAGAAAAACACTGTCAACCAAATAGAAGTACTTGATAGTTACAAAATATTAAATTCACTAACTGGCAAATGCACATAATTTTCAAATTGTACACAGCACATTGACTAAGATCATATGCTGCTGCATAAAATATTTAATACATATCAAAAGGTTAAAATTTAATTAATTTTAACAAAATATTAGTAAATTAAGTCTAGCAACTTACAAGATAATACATTACAACCAAGTAAGGTTTATCTCACTTGATTTGGCATTTAAAAATCAATCAACACAGCCCACCAAATTAACAGAACAAAGCAATAAAATTACAAAGTCAATAATCACATTTGACAAAATCCTATTCTACATAAAAATTTTTGGCAAATTAGGAAGAGAAAGGACCTTCCTCAAACAGATAAAGTACATCTACAAAAATCTCACATCATATTAATGATGAAAAATTAGATCTGATTCTACTGAGTTCAGGAGCAAGCCAAGGTTATTTCACTATCTCAACATTATAATGGGGTTCCCAGCCATTGTAATAGACAAGAAAAAGAAAAAGTATAATCAGCTTGGAAAGGACTAAATTAAACTGTCTACTAGAAAACAACAAACTTGTCAAAAGAGAAAAATCCTAAGAAATTAAAAAAAGAGAAATTAGCTAAGTAATAGATTAAATTTATTATTATTATTAAAAAATCCAATTTATTTCTATACACTAGCTGTAACCTACTGAAAAAAGAAATTAAAAACTCCATATTTTTAGACATAAAATGCCTAGAAATAAGTTCATGAAAATATGGATAACCTCTATTTTGAAAATCATTCAAAATTGCATAGAGAAATTAAAACAAAATATATGGAAAGATATAATATGTTCTTGGATTAGAAGACTTAATTTTTAAAAAAATTGGTTATCTCCAAACTCATTTACGTATTCTCAAAAAACTGACTTTGTGGAAATTCAGAATTAGATTCTCAACTCAGGATGATAAGGCTCCCTGAGGGTGGTTGAGAACATTTCGAGTGGGTGATTTCATAGTGATGAGGGCGGGACAAAACTGAGTTTAAATGCTAAGGGGAGAGGTTTATCCACCAGAAGTCAGAAAGATATTTCCACAAAATGAAGACTCTCCCTATCTTTTTGAGAAATACTGTTCTAGGTGGTTTAAATCTAGAGTTATAAAATGTTAGCTCTAGAAAAGCTGCAAATTGAGACCAAATTTCTCACTTTATAGTTCAATTTCTCATTGTACTTAAAAACTTAAATCTAAAATGTGAATCTTCCTTGCTTGAGGTCATCAGATAACTTTTGACAGAGTAGAAAATAAAACCCAAATCTCTCAACTTCCAGTCTAGGACTCTTTCTACTTTACTACATTCAGTGCTCAAGCACAATTAGAATTTGAAAAACCACGGAATCTTTGAAGTCATGCATTTCATCTTCTCCGATGTTGCTTTCAATTTCTAAAGGGAAAAGATGGTTTTTAAAAATGTAGTAAATTCGTACAAGGAAACATTACTCAATATTTTAGTGAAATTACACTTTGAAATGTAGTTGCTTCAAACAACGAACATTTTGTCATCTCTCATAGTTCTGTGGTTTCAGTGAGCTCAGCTGAATAGTTCTACAGGTCTCTGGGATGCTAAGATAGCTGGATGTCTTCTCTTCTGTATGTGTTTTCAAAACATTTCTTCTCCACATGATCCTTCCATGTGGTTTCTCCATGAGAGCAGTCAAACTGTGCTCTCATGTGATGGCTCAGGCTGTTGGGAGACAGTTCTTCATGGGTCTTTAACATTTATGCTTATCTTGTGAGCAGAGGTACTGTTCCATTTCTTGGTTGATAAAGCAATAAGCAACTGAAACACCACCTTGGGAAAATCACAAGATGTTTAATGCTTCAGTTTTTATATCTGCAAATGTAAAGTTAATAATAGTGCTTACTTGCTTATAGTAATGGTGAAAATAATTGAGAAAATTAATACAGTTTAGGTAAAATACTTAGCACAGTACTAGGTAATATATTTATGCTATCATTGACAAATATTCTAAAATTTTATTCTATGTTCTCACTTTTACCCCTGTTCAGTTTTTGCCAAACTGTATTTTGTCTTTTTTATAACCTCACGCTACTTTACTTTGTGCGAAGCAAACACAAAGCACATTCTACTGTCAATGTTAAATGAGAATTGATTTCTACACAGCCACTAAATTGAAACTTTGAGAATTTTCTATTTTTCATGAATAAAATGATCTCTTGTATTATAACTTATCAATTGAAAGCTTCCCATGTTGGTTGTGATGAATTTTCCTCAAGTATATAATGGTAAATATTTCTGCTATTTTTCATATTCTGATTATTGCTATGCATTCCTTTTTAACTGCTAACCTGGGTTTTATGTAACCTTGGGCTGTTTTTACACCATGATATTATAAGCCAAGCTCATAAAACAAATTTTATGTTCAGTTAACAGAATAAATATCAGTTCCAAATCTTTTAATATGAATATTTTACTATTTTTTTAAATTTGGGTTTGCAGATATTGACTGTATGTAAGATATATGGGCAGTCTGATGCAAACATGAGTTATACAACTATTCAGAAACGTGTCTGGAACACAGTAGATTTTTCAATAAATATGTGTTGAATCTCTGATCAGACTGCTGGGCAGAGCACATATCTTCCTCATTCACAGAACCCCAGGTTTATTCCTCTCACTGAAGCTGAAGTATTAAAAGAAAACCACCATGTTAGACAGAAGGTCCTCTCCAACATCTAGTGCTTATGTGCTTGGTCTCATGAATATAACAGGCTTAGTCCTGGGAATGGCACAGTGTCGCTTCCACTGCCATCATTTGGTAAACGAATCACCAGACCAGCACATATTAAAGAGGATAGACAATAAAGTCCACCTTTTATGGAGGAGACTCATAATGAATAAATGGCTTCTTTAATCCACTATAGTCTGGCCCTGGTCACAAATTACTTATATTCCTCCCATGAGCAAAATGTACTCATCCTATTCCAAGACTTCCAAATTCTCACCCAGCTGTACCATCAGGCTTGAAGACAAGGTTCGGGTGGCGACAAGACCCCTCAGGAGTGGCTGCTCTCAATTCGAAGACCTATAAACAAGGAAGTAAAGGGACAAATTACCACCATTGTTTCTCCTAACATAGAGTTACCATTATAAGCCAGGGACAGAAGAGCCACTGTAGACTCTTTTATTCAAAAAGGGAGAAAATGGAAGGTACATTGAAGGTAATGTGCCATAAGGATTCTGAAATCAAGACCAACACATACAGCCACTTCCTTGATTGGAGCCCACTCTACTTCCCATGTGTGGTTGTTTATTGCTCTTGTACCTGATCTCTGAGTGGTGCTTCCTTTTTCATGAGACATGGCATGAGTTTGCAATGAATAGTTTTCCTAATAAGAGATTGAAGGTCTAAATGCTTCTTTTTCATTTTAGTTCAAGATAATGATAATTCCACTGATGAAACTCTTTAAAATAAAACCATTTTATTGGTTTTCTATAAAATTTTATTGCGCTTCATTCCATTGTCCCAAAGTCATGTCCAGAATTCTGTGCAATAAAGGCTCTCTACCTGAGCTAAGAATCAGGGGGGTATGGTAAAACCACAGCATTTTCGTCTTGTCAAAAGGGTCTAAAAGGCACTGCTTTGAATCTTTCTGAGGTCTTAACAAAGTGTGTTATAACCACATCCGTGATATCCTGATCTTGATGCCATATTATGCTAATAGCAGTCTGGGTTTGATCTTTGCCGTGAGTTCCCAGCCTGCCCTATGGGCTTCAGACTTGCCAGGTTTCACAATCACATAAACCAATCTCTTAAAAAATAAATCTCTTCTGTCTATCTAGCTACCCATCTATCTATCTCCATTCACATATAGTATATACATACATACAGATTATATTATTACATTATATATAACATTATCATATTATATAAATAATGTGATATGTATATATGTGTGTATGTACATGTATATACAATATATACTTTGGTTTTTGTTCTCCAAGGAACCCTGGCTGATACAGGGTATCTCTATCTGGACTACAGAAAAATGACATTTAACTTAGAGACCTTAAAAGTGGATTAACTCTGTGATCCAAATTGCCCATATTTTATGAATTCTACTCTTTCAAATGATGTTTCTGTATATGTGCCAGTATAGCCTTCAAAGTACTTTCATGCACTGATACCAAGTCTCTTTAAAACTTAGAAAATAAAAGTAGGTTATAAACTTCCTACAAAAGACCATTGGAGTCTGATGATATTTTTATAAAACCTAGCATCCAAAATTCCATCATGTATCTACCTAGCATCCAAAATTCCATCATGTATCTAGCAAGCTGAACAAATAGAAATAAAACAAAACCAAAAGCAAAATATGTGCAATTTGGCACTAAGAAACACTCACACACGTGCACACACACACACACAAACACACACACAGAGAGAGAGAGAGAGAGAGAGAGAGAAATGGGATGTAGGGATGCAGCCATGACAATATCATATCTGCGTAAAAGTGCCTGTTAACTTGGGCAAATATAGTCCAAAGCTTAACCTAATTAGGATGCAGATTTGTGTGGCTTTTTGGTGAAATACACTGAAGAGAATGGAGGGTACGGCTAGAGCTTTGGGGCTTTTGCATTAAGCTCCAGCTGGGCCCAACAGACACTGTCCAAAAGATGACCTCCAAATAATTAAATGATTTCCATATGTTTGCTCATGTATAGTCTTCCAATGTGAGTTTTTCCATCTCCTTCCAAGCTCAGTGCTTCTAACTGTTCAATGCTTAAAAGGACTCACGATTGGAAACCATCAAATATTCCACTATTGAATGATTTTTAAAATATAAAACTATAATAGTTGTTCTTCTTATTTTATCTACAAAACGGAACCCTTTCTAAGTGTGATACTTTTACATTAGAGAGCTCTCATTGGGTTTTGGAAAGAGTTTAAGGAAAAAAAGTTTGAAAAATGACATTTGATTGAAAAAGGAAAATAAAAGGTGCTCTGTATTTCTCCAAAAGAAACCTAGGTATTCACTGACTTTTATAGTGAAATACATTTTCTATTCACAGAGAGCATATTCAATGTTAAATTTGAACATTTTATTTTACATTTCTTCAAATAAGAAAGTATGATTAGGTTTTCAATAAGCATTTATTGATTATGTGACCAGATAGATTTTAATAAAATGTAATGGAGCTTTTGGAACATAGAGTTTTAAATATCATTTTAAAGAGGTTGCAAATCAGAGCTTTTATATCTCAAAGATAGGGACTTCAACATGATTATCCTAAAATCTAGGCACCCCCTGTCTATTTCATGCAGGAACCTCTCTTTCAAAATATATTTACATTTGGTTTTAGAACTGTAAACTGTCTCTTTCCCTTATAATAGTGGCTGGCAAACTAAAGCCCAGGGGCAAATCTAGCCTGTTACCCAATTTATAAATGAGGTTTTCTTGGAGCACAGCTGCACCCATTTGTTTTGTTAATTGTCCACGGTGCTTTTGCTCTTCAATGCAGAGTTGAGAGTGTGACAGAGATGGTATGGCCTGCAAGCCAAAAGTATTTACTATCTAGTCCTTTACAGAAAAACTTCCCTTTTTCTGTAAAGTTGTCCCCTGCTTTATGTTGATACTAAAATGAAAAGAACAGCACTTCACTTGATGCATTCACTTACTCATTCTCTGTACAATTATTAAGTACTTACTGTGCTTCAAGAATATGTTATACATTATGTTTATAAAGATGAACAAGACATCATAACTAACTCTAAGATCAAATGTTCCGCAGAGAGAAAGTCACAAGATTAAACAATTACCATGCAGTGCAACGAATGCCAGAAGAAACAGGTTTAAGTTTTCCACGAGAGAAAAAGATGAAGCAACTAACTGTGGAGGTATAGGGAAGTGATGACATTTCATCAGGGTCGTAATGTAAGAACACACGTTCACAAGGCTGGATAAGAATGCTACTCAGACAGAGAGTAATGTGTATCTGCCAAGCCCTGGAGGAGTGAAACATTATGTTATGTATAGCGAATGTCAAGCATAGAGTTAGAACTGTGGCCCATGAGGAGGTAACATTAAATGGGACTGGATAGGCAGATCAGGGTTCTATTCAACAGTAAAGCAGTCATTGAAAAGTCATGAAGAATCACTGAGGTACTTTAGGAAGGGAAGTGACATGGTCACATTTACATTTCAGAATAACTCAGGTGAACATTTAATGATTGACAGAAGTGCGGAATAGGTAAGAGTTATGAAAGCATAAACCAAAGCAGGGTGTTAGTCAAGATTATTTCAGCAGAAAGTTGTAGAATCCCATCATAGATTGACTCGGGCAATTTTATATGTATATACATTATATATATAAATATATATTATATATTATACATATATTTTTATAAATATATATTTTTATATATGTTTTTTCTTTTTGATACATATTTTTATATATGTTTTTTCTTTTTGACCAGGCTTTTTGATTTTGAGCACATCAACAGATCCAGATCTATATTTCTTCAGCTCACTGCCCTTGAGAAAGCAAAAAGTATTTACAACCTAGTTCTTTACAGAAAAAGTTTTCTGTAGAACTCTCGGGAAGAATAGAACTATTCTTCCCGAGAGTTCCCAACAGTTCTAGCCAAATTCACCCAGTTCTTTTGCCAGGTTTTGTTCTCATGCCATCCCTAAACCAACCACTATGCACTGACTTATAAGGAGGCAGAAATCATTTTCCTATAGATAAGTTTGAAGGGATAAGCATTAACATATGTTAACTCTTAAATTTGTCCCTGGATATTATTTAAGGTCAGCCTTAGTTCTCTGTTTATTTATTTGTCAAGCATATTTTTTTTTATTGTCACTCAATGACAGGCACTTAGTGGATGGGAACATAATGAGGAAGGAGCTGCTCCTTCCCCCAGGATCTTTTTGTGCAGTAAGAGGGGAAAATCCAGTAAGCAAATAAAGAGCTGTCCAAACTTGGGATTACAAGAGCATGAAGAGAGAACCAAATGGGGGAGGCTGGGACTGTCAAGAAGGCCATCCAGAAGTAGAATTGTCCTAGTTGAGACTCCAAGAGGAGTAGGATCCCGGCTGGGTAGGGAAAGAAGTATATTGCAAACAGACAAAAAGGAAGTAAATAAAGGCCCTGGCAATAAGGCTGACTTAAGTGGGGTAGGGATGAGGAGAGATGGAATCCAGATCCTAAGCTAGAACCAGACCACGAAGACAGGATACACAACAAAAGTGAACTTTATTTTGAAGGACATGGGGTCAACTGAATAATTTTAAGTGGGAGAGTGTCATGATCCAACTTGCACTTTAGAACAAAAACTCTGACTACTATATGGACATTAGTTAATATTTGTTAGTGTCTATTACTTCAAGTGACTAGTAGCCGTGTGCTGAACGAGAATGCTTACTTTCAATCCAAAGAATGAATGGATTCATAGCAGGCACAGTGCAGCTGTTCTTCTGCTTAGTTGCTGTCTAACCTCTCTGAACCTCAGCTGGTTTCCTCTATACAAGGGGAATAATAATATTTTACACTTTATAGGACTGTTGTGAAAACAATTGAGACAATGCCATGTAAAAACCTTATAATAAAACCAAGCACGCAGGAATTGCTCAATTCTCATTATCATTATGATGATGAGTGGTTTTTCAAGAGTGCTCATAGGCATTCTACGAGGTGAAGTTGTACAGACACGGAGACTGAAGGGAGAAACTGAATGAGAAAGAGCAAAAAGGAAGAGCTAGAGAGAGAGCGATGTTTTTTCTTTCTCAGAAAATGGGCGGGTGGGTGGGGGGTGGGCAGGAATTTTATTTCAATGGGTATGAAGAACTCTTTACAAATTGTATCATAAATAAGCATTATTTTTACAGTGAGCAAAATGCAGCAACCTCTGGGGTGAAATGAAGCAGCTGCTTCACCGAGCACAGCTTCTCTGCAGGCGGAGAAGAGTACTTTAGTCAACCAAAACCGTAGATACTGGTGTGAATCAAAACATCTTTCAGGTAAAGATCATAATGTGTGTTTTTACAGCATCAATTAAGAAAGCAAACTATTATCTAGAGACAAATTAAAATGAGAAAGCTGTTCGATTAAAACTTCTATGGAGCAAGCATTACCCATAACAAGTCTCGTAGAATCAAGGAGGAAATAAGGGATAAGAGAAAAGCAAAACGTCTATACCTACAGGGACATAAGTGTGCAGAGGTTTATGATTTTCACTAATGAGAGAATAGCCACTTGGTTTTATAAAGCAAACTGGGAAAGCATATTGGTAATTCAAGCTGTTTCTCTCTCCTCAAATAATCTAACAAATGTGACTTATGTATAACAAGACTTCTTTAAGAGAAAAATGTCTGTAGTCCAAGTGTTATAGAAACCTTTCCCTTTCTGCTGTAGTATGAAAGTCATCTCCAAACCTCATGTTGCAACTTCATCCCCAAAGTGCCAGTATTGAGAGGTGGGACCTTAAAGAGGTGATGGAGTTGTGAGAGCTCTGTGTTTATGAATAGATTAAGCTATGTGTGAGTTAATGGATTAATGGGTTATCATGGGAGGGGAAATGGTAGCTTTATAAGAAGAGGAAGAGGGATCTGAAATAGCATGTTAGTCCACTCAGCCCTATTCTTGCAATACCCTGCATCACCCCCGGACTCTTCAGAGAATTCCCACCAGCAAGAGAGTTCTCACCAGACAGGACTCCTCAACCTTGGACTTCTCAAATTCCATACAAATAAGAAATAAATATTTTTCCTTATAAATTATTCTGTTCCAGGTATTTTCTTGTAAGCCACAGAAAACTGACTAAGACAGTTCCTTCTCTAAACCTGCTTTTGCATTCTTGTTTGTCTGTCTCATAACCATGATGCATGCCTTATGAATAGGTAATGAGACATGCTACTTTAAAGGAGATGCCCAGAGACCCATATAGGCACTGGCTAGCCTTATATTTAAGACAGTAGAGAGGTGATATGTGGAGTGACTCAAAACATGTCACAAAGCCCCCAAATATGCCCACCAGCATACCTGAAATTTCCCGATTTTGGTAGGGAAATCCCCAAAGTGTCGATTTTGGTAGGAATTTTTCTTTTTGTGATTAAAGTGTAATTGTTCCTGGAAGAAAATACAATAATAAACTTTATAGGGCAATTGAATTATATTCTTTCCCTTTCTTTCGAAAAAATTGAGCATGTTGGTGGGGAAAAAAAAGTAATGGGAGAAATTAAAATAAAGGAAAGGCCTAAAAAGAGGAAACTCAGTATTTGGGAAAGAATCACTTTGACCTCCTTGCCTATAGGTGCACATGCCTTAATTGGGTTCTGAAGAAAATACGAATAAGAAAGATGAGAGCAGGTAACCATACAGTTTGCTTCTTGCCTGTGCCTGTTAAAGCATTTCATATAAGCAACTGAAACTGAGACTTGGGAGGAAAGTCTTCAATTCCAGCATCCCAAAGGAACTCTCAATCTGCTCATTAATGCCTGATTTACTCATTCATTCTGATCTCTTGTCTTGCTAAAGAAATTTGTCTTTGCTCCTTTCAGATTATTCTTGACCCTCCTAAAGAAACTCTTAGATTGTTACTAATACCAGTAACATTTTTTTAACCAACTCCCACATATTTTATCTGAGGTTCTCCTTGACTTTAATTCTTCTCTATTTTTCCATTTTGATTGATATTTTCTCCAGGGGCCACATCAGAATGAAAGTCAAAGGTGAATGTTATCCTGACAAGGAATAATCTCATTTTGAATTCCTCTCATCTTTTTAAACAAACACAATTGACCAAGTCCTTTGCAAACCAATTTCTGTCATCCTTCTGTTTCAGGAAGCACACTACATTTTATACAAATATAAATAAAGAAATAAACAAAGAATCTAGGAAGATTTTCTAACTCTACTTGGTAATTTTCAGCTGGTAGGAAAAAGAACAAAGGCTTCCTGTTTCTAGGGTACTTGTCTTAACTAATACGTGCAACTCCATGAATACATAATGCAGATGAAAACAATAAGAAGAAGGGTCAATGTGTCCACAATTCCGTCTCGGCGTTCTGACACTTGGACTAGGCAAGGGTCCACCTGCACCACCACGTGTACATACAGCAGAGAACTGAAAAGCTCTTTTCCTTGACCTCCTGGGCTTTTTGCATTGAATGGGATCGAGCTGCAGGCAACAGCTGGCTTGCAGATGTGCATAATTTACCCACATTTAACCAGCCTGGGCAGTTGTAGAGACATCTTTGTATGTGTACCCAATTCCACGTGATCAATCAACAGCCTTTGGTCTGCTGTGATGGCTTGGGCATGTACATCTTCCCTGTGCCTACAGGCTGATGAAAACAGACTGAGAAGGATTTTAGCTATGGTGGAGGTAAAGCGAGGGTTTTAGATTGAATGTGTATGTGACATCAGGTTTGAAGGAAAATGGAAAATGTCATGGTCCCAGAATATAGGCATAGAGTGCAGTTTTGCAAACATACGCCTATGAAGGAGAGTAATAGCATTGAAATAAAATGAGGCAAGACCAGGCTGATGTGTTTGAAAATTGGTATGAACGAAGACTCATGTTACACATGAGGTGAAGTTGCACACCTAACAATCACCAGTGGATGAACAGTCTTTTTAATGCATGCACATATCTTATTTCATATTGCACATATCTTATTTCATATTACCTTATAATATACAAGGCAATAAAAACCAGCTCACTGACCCACATAATATTTATCTCTTCTGGAATCTTATTGCCCGACCTAGGCATGAAAATGCTCAACAGACTGAAAGCTGTTATGAAAAGCAGGTCACTTTCAGTTTGTATGCACTTTAAAATTTGGACTTAAATTATTAGAAAGGGATAGTTTTTACCTTTTCAAACTGATTAAACTAAAATACATTCAGAAGAGAGTTGGAGCACCAGTAAAAGATAGTGCTGGATAGTCGTTTTTTTTTTTTTTCATGTTCTACCATCTACGTTTTATTTCAGTCTCTGATCAGCATCTGCCAGCCACATCACCCCAGTATTGGCAAGGGATTTGTTCAGCCCCCAATTACCTAGTGAGACTGGCAGGCTGCTCTTCAGTGCTTAGAAAAGAATAGTTTTGAGCTTCTGTCTAATTGTAAAACTGATTAGTTACACAGTCCTCATGGGTGACTTACAATTCCCATTTTAATACTTTGAGTTTGAAAATAGAAACTCCATAGTAATATAAAACGCTATTTTCATTTGTCCACTTAATTTATATTAATGGCTTGCTAAAATTGTTAACTGTTTGTAAGGAACCTTTCAAAATATTATAGTTTACCATTTAGTTCAGAAAAATTGTATATTGAAGTCAATATATTGATTTTAAAAATCACAGTATACATATATTTGAAGATATAAAAGGCAATTATTCAAAAAGCCCACAGCTTATAGAGTGTGATAAAAAATTGGAGGTAAATACAAATACTTGGGCAAAATAACTACCACCATGGCTAATGTTATAGCTATACTAAATATAAATATATATATAAACAAACACATCGCATGTGTGTGTTTATGATTTAATCTGATAGTGGTGCCTATGAGACATCTTTACATAATCTAATAATTTGCTTTTGTCTAATTAGATGCTTGCAGCTCTTTGAAAGATCCACTAAATAAATCAGCCTCCTTTAATTTAACTTACGTTTCCCATTCTCCCCCAGTGTCCTTAGCCATGCCTCGGGATATCCAAAATATGTTGAAAACACAAACAAAAATGGAATCACACAGTCTGATGTGACCTTCCTTATGCATGGCTAGCTCCCACTTGAATAAGGGAAGGGAATGCATAGCAATGTCAGCCTTCATGCACAGCTTCTGATTTACTCCATGAATTATAGATGTATTTCTGAGGGGCCATTTCCCTTATGGTTTCTGATGCAAAAACAGTCGGTAAATATCTAACGCTCTTGACCCAGTATGTTAATCAGGCAGTAAGGTAGACATCAGTGGCCTCTCTATGCTAAGTTTAATTAATGGCATGTAAAACTGTATAGCCCCCATCTCCTCCCCTCAAACGCTACATAATGGGATACATGCTCCCATAAGGGCCCAAAAGTTTGTGTTTTCTAGTCATGAAGTTTTGCTCACTGTTATAAGGTCAGCCCATTCATTTCTCAGCACTCCCGGTTCCCAACTGCTACTTAAGCTGTTAGTTCATTGAGTTCATCTGTCATGGGCCTGCTTTAACATGCTTGCCAAAGGCTCTGAGAACTCTCCCACTCTGCTATTTCTTTGTGCTAATGAATCACTTTGAACTAGTGAGATATATCCCCACATTGAATAGAATGCCTTATGTGGATTCAGTTTAACAAAACCAGGCCGAATACTTGCACCTGCTAACTCTGCTCTATCGCCTGTTCCTTTGTGGGAGCACATGGGTATCCACCTTCGGAGGAGAAGTCTTCTTGTTTTGTCAATACGCAATGAGATATGGCACAAATCCTGTGTCCAAAGGTGCCAAAGCAGACCCACAAAATAAATAGTGAGAAGAATGTACATAATTTATAAGTATTCAGAGTTCTTAATGCATACAACAAACTTAACTTTTGAAGTTAAATACTCTCTTCAATATGATTATAATTCTGATTTTTATGATCATGATTCATTTAGCATTAAATTTCTCTAGAGTTCATCATTTAAATGGGGATAACTGGTCCAAATGAGATTTGTGACCTCCATTGGCATATCATTTAGAAACTCAAAAACAGTATTTTTGTTTGTTTGTTACAGGAAACACCTTAGTGTCATATTTCTGCATAAATCATGGAATCTATTTTCATTTAAAATCCCAAACAGAAGGGAAGTATTTTCAGAAAAAGTGAATTACATACCTCTCAAAATCTGTTACGTGGGAACCCACAGAAAATACAGATAATATGCTATTTGTAGTAGTAGAATGTTCAGGTTAAGGACAGTACTGAAGCCATAGCCAGAATTTTGCCTAGCTTATAGGCAAATCTCAGTCACTTTGACTTAAAGATAAAAGAAAGATCCTGACTGTCATTATGTATTCTTGTGTCTAGAAGACATGTTCTTTTGATTCTTAGGATAAAGATCTGGAATAAAGTTTCTGTCTGTCAACTTCCATAGCAGCTTACCCTTTTATAGCTTTCTCTATGAGCAACTGCCCCCATGGGAAGAAAAGGCAGAGGAAGAATGGCCTGGAGTTGTGTACACCCTATCTGGGTAGGTTTTGACTGTTCTCAATAAAATCCCCTGTTTGAACCTAGTAAAGCCAGATAGTGCTGAGAGATGCAGAGAAGACACACTAATGAGCTCCATGCAGTGTATGAATAGCACTGTGGCCTCTTATGATTATTCACTCATTCATTCACCAAATATTCTCAACACTTTCTTTGTGCCAGATGTTGCAAAAAGACACTGGGAACACAGCAATGAATAAGACAGATCCAGTCTTCAAGGAGCTCTAATATCTAGCAGCACTCATCCGCTCAATCCTGAAGAAGGCGGCATTCACTTCCAGCTTTGCCCACTGAGCATTATGCAACTTTTCTGTTATTTACAGAAAGATTGAGAACTGGAAATTCACACCAACTGGCATTTAGTCTGTACTTATTAAAGTAAAGCATTATGTTAGGTGCTTTATAGTATGTAAAGATGGTTATCACTCCCTGGGTGCATAGTATGGTGAGAGAAGAGGGAGGCACATGTACAGAGTGTGATGAGGAGAAAGTCCATCCTCTTCCGAGTGGCCCTTAAAGGAACAGGAATTAGATGGAACCCTTGTACAACTGTGTAAAGGGAGTTATGGTGAGACCACACACACACATCAGGTCCTCTGTGAAGGAAAGAGTAACTAGAGGAAAATGCACATTAAGGGCTAGTGGATTAATGGAAGTTACAAAATCTGATAAAATGTAGAGCAAATCCAGAAAGACTCTCAGCATTCTATCCTGTAACTTCTCTAATCTTTCATGAAACTCCTCTTTGAACTCCCTCCTCCAGCCTCAGGAGTTAAATCAACAATCCCTAATATGCATTTTACTCTAGCTACTTTTGAGAATGTTCTCTTCAACTTCAAAAATTGTCCTCATCATTCAAGATTTTTCCAATGCCCAGCCTACTCCATTGAGCCTTCCCCAGCTACTGAACCAATATTATTCTCTTTCTTTCTAGAATACATGTGACCTCCTTTGCTTCCTGTAACAATCATATACATACAGTTATATATACCGAATGCTTACTGACTTGAGTTTTCTCTCTCCAGATGTTAAGCTACTTGAAAGAATCTTCCCATTGTTCTATCTGCCATGATGCTGAGCAAGGCATGTAAAGAGAACTAAATAAACACTTATTACTTTGACCAGACAATATGTCTTAGATCTGTATAACTTCCTTTCAAATCCTCATCAGCAACTCATTGGCTTACACTTTTAAGAGTCTTAATAAATCTCTTCTTTCCTAGTATTTATTAACTACTCCTGTGTACATATGCCAACTGGTCCAAAAGAGAAAGGAAACTACATAACCTTTATTTCTAGGGATGTGACTCCACATAGTTCCAAGCCTAACCCAAGCCTCAGTTCTGGGTGCCAGACATATGCTTGGTTTCTTGCTCCAATAAATTAGGTGCACATTATTCTGTTCTTTGAAATAACTGAAATGGTGCAGTTTATCTGTAGAAGGCTTCTTCATCGAAGAAGATAAATGCATTCACCAGCAATTTTTCATTTCTGCAGTGTAACTATTTGAAATTTCAAGAACAATTCTACTGTTCAGCATCCCTAATTATCCCAACTACAAAATCCATACTTTAAAATACTAGTAACAAGTCACCTAAGCTAACAAAGCAGGCATGAATTTTAAAGAAACACTAAGCATTGCCATTCTATGCAAATTGCCCAGTATATTTCTTTGAAAGAAGAAAAAAATATAATTTTTTTTCATATTTTTGCAATACATTTGCAAATTGGCTCTTGAAAATGTTTAAATAATTATTCAATAGTGTGAATTTAGAGAGACTCCAATGCTGTTTTTCCCTGACAGATTGACAGTGCATTATAAATTCCAATAATTTATATTTTAAGGCCCCAGCTTCCTATGTCTGCCAACCATGTCCCAGACTTGAGGAATTATGGTCGTTTAATCAGGGTTGAGTATTTTCATGCTCAACCTTCAAGCAGTGATGCTGTACCATGTTTTCACCAGTGATAGATGAATCCACTTACTCTACCGCCTCCTGCATGACAGTACTTTAGAAGTCCTGCTAAAGTTCACATTTCTCAATATATCGAAGTTTAGCAGCACAATGACCTTCTGATATTTGTTTTCAACTGTTTATAACCAACAGTTCATTACTTTCCCAAAACGAAGCGGAAGAGAGCCAGTAGATGCTCCCTCTAGCAGAGCAGGTGCCACAGCATATTCCAAGTCTGGAAATTGATTGCAGGGAATTCTGTAAAGAAAAGTCTAGGACAGTGTTAGCCTCTTAAGCCACTAATGCCAGGAGAGCCAAAGAGTCAGAATTACAACTTTCTTACCTGTCTTTTACCGTATTGCTGAAAAGATGTATGAATCCTTTACACGGCATTTTCTCTACATATAGTTACTTATTTCTGTTGGACATTGTCACTCAGCCACGTCCCTTGGTCACAGCCATTTAATCTAAAACCTTCTAGGATAATCCAGAGATCTCAGTAGGGAAAACATATTTTCCTTTTACTTGGATTTGAACTCTAATAATATTTGGGCTTTCTCACTCGGATGAATGGCATGGGATTATATATGAGTCCAATAAGATTCTTTTTGCCACTCAAGCTAGAACTATAAAAATAATATGAAGTGGTTTTTGTTTTGTGTTTGTTTGTTTGTTTAACTCAATATCCTAATTTGTCTTCAGGGTCTCAACTTTTCTTTTTCCGAGTCAGGGTCTCGCTCTGCCAACCAGACTGGAGTGCAGTGACACAATCATAGCTTACTGCAGCCTCAAAATCCCAGGCCCCAGTGATCCTCCCTCCTCATCCTCCCCAGTTATGGGGACTGCAGGCATGCACCACCACACCAGCTAATTTAAATTTTTTTCTTTTTAGTACAGATGAGGCATCACTCTGTTGTTCAGGCTGGTCTCGAACCCTTGGGCTCAAGCATTCCTCTTGTCTCAGCCTCCCAAAGTGCTGGGATTACAGATGTGAGTTGCCACAACCAGCTTCAACATTCTAATGTAGAAAAGAAGCCCAGGTAGGTTTATCTACATAAATTAATAGTCACTAGCATTCATCTGGCAGACACTATGCCCTCTTTCATTTAATTCACTCAATTTACAAAGGTGTTATCACCTTCATTTCACAGATGAGGAGGCTGAAAAGGAAGCGTCTGAGCTTGCCTATCCTCCATGCTATAAGAAAGTCACTGATGTGACTCAGCTGCTGGGTAGCAGAACCTGTCTTTTGACCACTACCTTACACTGAGTATTTTTCACCAAGATTTAGCAGAAGAGGCACCTTAACCGTCCACAGAATTCTTTCCTACCCCAGAGTTCACTCTGAGCCTGATAGCCTCATAATGTATGTTTTTATTTTCCGGAAATGTGATCCCAAACAGGACCCAGCCCCACATCGGTCTTATAACTCCTCGTACATGAAAGGAAAATGAGGGTAAGCACACTCAGAAATCCCTCCAAAGACACTTCGTGTAGAAGAACTGACTTTTTGCCCATCTGTTTCTTGTAAGAAAACAAGGATTAATTGTGTCTTCCCAGTATGGCATGAAGGTTTCATCACCCATAGTAACTCCAATTGATTGAAGGTGATTACATGAAGGGATATGTTGGAACAAATTGTGAGACAATGTTAGGGCTCTGCTGGCAAGTGTGGTTACCTATGAGTAATGACTACTATGGGTGCTGAAGGTGTGAAGGAAGGCACAAGTGCTTAGGTATTTGCTGTCTATATCTTTGACATATAACTACTATGTGTCCTTGAGAAGAAGGGAGGTCTCAAATCATCCCTGGATAATTTCTTTGGTTTTTCACCTCTTTCCATCATTTATTCTTTCTTTTTCCCTTTCTGATATCTACTGTACATTTAATTAAGCTTAGCAGTAGAGAGATAGAAAACAGACCACAGATATTATCTCCACACCTAACCAAGACCCTCATTTAAATCACTGGCAGTGCAATTCTCACTTGCCCCAGACCATTGATTTGCACATTTTGGTGGGTAAAATAATCACCTGAGGACATGGTTTCAAATGTAGACTCTGGCTTTTACTCCCAAGAGATTCAGATTAGAAATAGATACGTTTGATCTGTATCTTAACTGAGATACATTTGATCAGTTTCAATTGAGATACATTTTGAAACTGATCTGCATTTAAAAGGCACTCTGAGTATCTGTGAGGCAGGAGACTTTGGACCATAATTTGAGCAACACTACCCTAAACTCAGATAAATTCCCCTTTTTACCCAGGAGCAGGGACAGGATTTAATATGAGCCACAGCGTCAGTCCTTCCGTCCCTCCGGGGAAACTAGTACTTTTGCAAGAAAATCACTGGGAGATGATTTAGGAGGAGCAGCACAATTTTAGGTTTCAATATGAAATTGGAACAAGTGTGTTCATAGGCTCAGCATTCACTCTCTTATCCTGGTTCTCTCCTGCTTTTTGGTTTACTCCCTTTATTATTCATGCACAAGATGTTCCCTCTCTTTTCACTCTCACAGAATCATGCATTGTTTTGAGGTTGAAATTGTCTTACTCATCTTTGTATTCCTTATAGTAAGCACACATAATAAGGATTCAACAACATTTTTCAAAGGAAATAAAACATCAAGGCCAAGGGCCACTGATTTAATTGCCCTCTTGAGCAAGTCCATTCATGGCTCTAGATGTCTATTTATTATGGTTATTCATGATGTTGATGAACGTCCCAGCAACTACCATTAACTGAGCACTTTCACTCGATGCAGACTATTGTGTTGTGCTGAGTTTTACCTTCATTCTTCATTTCACTTAGTTCTCATAACAATCCTTAGAGGGTGTCAACAGAGGCAACAAAAGGAAAGTGGGTAAACCTTTAATATGCAAGGTATCTTCTCATTATGCAGAGAACAATGGCCACTGAACCTACATCCAATCAGACCAAGTCTGCTCGAGCTGCAGAAGTGCAAATCCTTGGCCCCTAGACATTAATCATTTCCATACATGAATGAGAAGCTTGTGTGGATAGGTAATTTTACTTAGAAGCCGACATATACTCACTCTTGCTCCCTCCACCCATACACATAAGCTTCAGCCTTTTTAAGACACAAGGGCATCTTTCAGTTTATCCACTTTTTTAGACCTGTGTGGATATAAGGATTACAGGTTTCCTGCCTGTCCAGGAAGAGTGATCGCTTTGCTCTCTAAGAACTTAACTCCCAGGCTTAATTATTATGCGAGTGTGCAAGTGTATTAAGCATGTAGGCCAGAAGCAATTTAAAGTCTATGCTGCATTGACTTTCAAATTATTTCATTTCTAACTCCGATGCATGCTTTGTTAAGGCATTTATCACTGTTGTATAATCAGCCAGATTGTTCCATGTCTACAGTCCCTCAAAACCCCTGTCCCCACTGGTTCCACATCAGGAGCAATAAATGACATCCCTTACCCTTGTATGTTGAGTCAAGCTTGGAGTCTCCTTCCCAAGTGCCTCACTTCATCTTTCGATGTAGCTCCCACTGGTGGAAAATGTATCAAGCACTGTATATCTCATCAGCAAGACCGTTTGTTCCTCCTTAGCAAGCCATTGTGGCGCTCCTGGAAAGGTGGACAGAGTTTCACGCTCCCACTCAGAATTCCTTGAAACTAGTCAAATGACTTTCATCAGTAAATCAGATATTACTTCCTTGAATATGTTGGATTCTTAGAAAAATTAATGAATACAAAGATTCTATAGTCTCGAAACATGAGGAATTAAGAGATACCCAAAGCATCTTAAAGCCATACCTAATGCCAAGAACCTATCCCTTATAAACATAAATCTAATGATGTCTATACTGACAGCTTCCAAAGGAGCAATAGTCCCTCCCCCATCCAGATCTCTTAACCTCAATGAGGACTATTCCCACCATACATGCCACATATTAAGCCTGTATCTGGGAGGAGGAGGGAGTTTCTGGGATATGGAGAAAGACAATATTTTTGCTGTTCCTTTGTCCTTAACATTTTTATTTTGTCTTGATATTTTTACTTATTCCATGATTTTGCAGCTAAAGAATGGAGTCAGAGATGGAGCAGAGGGAATATTTGGAAAATAACTAAAATTAGCAGGTATCCCGAAGGAAAACATCATAGATTTGTGACAAAAGATGTGTGTCAGTGGGACTCAAGAAAGCATACAGATCCTTTACTATTCTTACTACTAAAAATGGAACAGTAATCCCTGAATATCAGGGTGTTCTTGAGGATTAACTATAATAATAACATAATGGTGTTTGGTAAAGCCGGAAAGTAGCATGTTCATTATTACGGATAACGTTTTAAAAGGTTTAATGCTGAAATAATCAACTAGATCTCTGAAAATTTTAATCTGGTTTTATCAGATCCTTTAAGCAAAAGCAACCTTAAAATAAAACGTAATTTTGGCTCAAGGGGAGGTTTTCCAACTATGAAGTGTGTGTGTGTGTGTGTGTGTGTGTGTGTGTTTGTGTGTGTATACTAGTTAAATCAATGAACATTCATTCTAGATTTCAATAATTTTACTAAAGAGAATAATGTTTGCTTTTGTTATTTGACAAGGAAGGTGGCATCGTAAATACTTCATTATGTTGCATTTTCTCGTCTGTCTCTTTCTCATCCCGACAGACGCGAACTGTGCACTTACAGTCAGTAGCAGAATAAAAAATCTGGGCTTTTGGTCCTGATTTGGTATGACCTTCTTCTTTCTCATTTTGAAACCTCTTACTGCTGCCAAAGAAACCAACATCCCTCTTTTCACTGTGTTACACTCAAGGTAGCTGAGAAACTTCATCAATAAGTATGCTGAGGTTTAAGCCAACCAATAAAATTAAAGAAAAGAAAATCATTACAGTAGGATGTGTGATTTAGGACCAACATGAAAAGCAACGAAGAGAACTCTGTATGTCACTAATGGAAACTTGGCCAGTTCCTACCTACTAATAAATAATGTGCTGTTAAGCTGAGAGCTAAATATTTGGGTGAGGATTTGGAGATTCCGGAAATCCTGAAACTAATTAAGATATAAATACGAGGATCCTGAAAAGTTCAAGGATAGATTAGGGGAAATGAATGCACCAGCAAGATGACCTCACTCTCCAGCAAACAGGCTCAGGTGAGGTAGGACATTGAAATGGAATTGGGTCCCTGGAGGACATGAAAGAGGTTGAAACCGAGTTTGTGGGATGTAAGAAGGAGAAATTTGTATTTTTGTGTACTTTTGGTTTTTGATCCTTATGCTGATCTACTTGTATCAAGAGGAATAGAATAAGTCAAGCTGATGTGAGAAAAAAGAAAAGCCATTTTCAAGGGCTTTGGAGGGGGTGTGGGGACACAATGTGGCAATCGTTTCTGGCCACTCCTGAGACAGCAAATGAGAAAAGAAGTCTCAGGAGTGTTAATAGCTCCTGGAGTGCAGTGTGTGGAGGACGAGTGGGCTTGAGCTCAGAGATTTGCTTTTGTGTTTCATCTGAAACCAATCAGTAAGCGAAAAAGCAGAAAGCTCTTTTGGCATCTATTCCACCATTGATACTGGGAGAAGGAAAGAGGATTTATACATAGAGACCCCCATTAACACTAATGAAAAGTAGGCGGGTAAATCCCATGTGTACGAGGAGCAAACACTGCCCTTTGTGTGGGGGTAATTAAGAGCTAAAGAGGGCTTACAGTTGCTCACCACTGCACACATGCTCCTGGTGAAAGCTCCTTCACAGCAGTGTTTCAGTGGCTTTCTTTAGTTTCAATGGTTGCAGCCTAACAGTTGTTAACCATCTCTCGCCCTAGTTCCCCCATAAAGGAGTGAAAAGGAATGATGTATTGGAAATGACAGTATTTGACACTATTGGCAGAGGGGCTTTCAAGGAAAACCTACAAGAAAAAAAAAGGAGACATTCAAAAGGAACCTAAAATTAAGCAGAAGAGAATAATAATTGGCTCAAGGGAAATAACCCTATACTCATAACATCCTTGCCAGCACCCCATCCTTTGGAACTGTGGCAGGAAGAGGAGCCATGTGGAAACCAAGAATGTGGAGTACTAGCAAGCACCATGTCTAAGATCCAAAGCCATAACTATGGCAAGAAAATGCTCCAGTGATGGCAGGAATGGAGAAGAAAAGGTGAGAGCTATGACATCATCCCATCTTTACTCTGCAGACCAACCCTGGCAATATAGTTCTACATTCATTCTGAGTTCCAGCAATATCTGAAGGCAGTAAAAAAAAAAAAAAAAAAAAAGTCTGTCTTTTCCTAGGACAATGTTCAAGTCTCAAGACCAGCTCTTGAACTTAACAGATTGGACCCATGTGAACAAAGAACAAAATGAAATTTTACGTATATGAAATGCCTGTGAAGTCTTTTATTTATTAATCTTTCCGATGCAACATAGGAAACCCTGGTGGATTTACAGGCTAGAGAGACCTATTTAATTCATCACAAGCTCAATAAGTATTCAGAATATTGTTGTGTTTGATTACTCCAGGTCGTTACACATATCCTACCATATGTATGATATGATCTCCGCCTAATGATCGATTGAAGAAATACATGAGATTGAAAGATAAGTTGATTCATAATCGAACTGCCTCCTTATCTTGAGAGGAATCATCTGTTTTACTTTTCACAGCTTTGATCTAGAGTGTAATTTCCATTCAAAACAAAAAATTTCAGAGAAACATTGATAAACAACGGTCCAGGAAGGTGAGATGTCTACGAAGAGTATTATATAAAACCCAATTGAAAAAGTTGAAGAGAATGTTTCTAGAGTAGCTAATACTCAAGACAAAGAAAAAGCAAAACAAACAATCAAAAAACACACAGCAGCTTTTGCATAGTGAATGGTTACCATGAAGAACATAAACTTTTTTTGTAGATGATGTACCTTCATTATTAGCAGTTATTAACAGCTTCAGCTGCTTGAACAGAAAGACTCAATATAACAGAGTATGAACTAAGCAGCTCAGAGATGATATGGCAGCTTCATGTTATTTGGGATCAAGGACCTTTCTGTTTATTCTCTGACACTTCTCAGAATGTCTGAATCTCCTGGTCCCAAATGGCTACTCCCGTTCCCACTGTCACTTCTACACTCTAGTCAGCAGAAGGGAAGAAGAAAAGGGAAATAAAATATACTCCTTAAGTGCAGGATTTAAAAGTTTCAAGCACTTCCATCCACATCCATTGGTTAAAACTTACTTACATGGTCCCAATTAGCTGCCAGGCATAATGAGAAGTGTAGATTTTAGCCTCCATTTCTATGGAAAATAGGAGAGTAGATAACAGCAAAAACAAAGTGGCTATTTATTTTACTGTCACATATAGAGCACACTGATCACTAGTTAGAAGTTTTTGAATGATTGCCGGTAGGTAACTTAACATATCTATTTCAATTAATTTTAAAAATTTTAAAAAATTAAATTCAATTAATTTTAATTCTAGCAATTAGATATGTAAACTATAATATTGATATATATGTGTTACATGTAAATGTGTATTATATTTGCAATGGTCATAATAACATTTTTCATAATAGCTAAAATGTGGAAATAGCTCAAACGCCCAACTGATTATCACCCAACTGATGAATGGTAAATAAAATGTCATATATTTATAAAATAAAGTATTATATGCCAATAAAAAGGAATGAAGTACTGAAACATACTAAAACGTAATGAAATTTGAAAAACATGCTAAAGAAGCCAGTTACAAAAGACTATATATTTTATGATTTTCTTTATATGTAATATCCAGAGTAGGTAAATCTATAAACACATAAAGTACTTTAGTGTTTGCTTTGGGCTGTAGAGGACTTGGTGACAAACTGTGAAAAAAAGTGTTCTCAAATGGATTCTGGCAACAGTTGTACAACTCTGTGAATATACTAAAAAGTACTGAATTGTCCATTTTTGAATGGATGGCTGTAATGATACATGAATTCTATTTCAATAAAGCTGTTTTTAAAAAGTTAAAAAATGCTACTATTCTACAGCAAAGGTCTCATGCAGGTTATATCTGACTCCAGTATGTAGCCCAAAAAGAAAAGATAAATGTTTTTAATGAATAAACATACATATGGGAACCACCTATTTTAAAGAAATATGAGAGATTTGTCCTAAACGTGAAAAATATGAGTTCACTTGTCACATATTAACAACTGCACTGAAAGGTGTGTATGTGTGTGCATGCATGTGTGTGTGTGTATGAGTGGCAGGAAGGATATATGCAGAAATATGTACTATGTCCAGCTTCCATTTTCTCTATCCTCTCAATAATAATAACACTTAATATTTTTGAGTGCATATACCAAGAACTATACTAAAAATATCAAATACATTATCTCACTTAAACTTTATAGAAATCTCATGAAACTACAGATCTGAAGACTAAAAAACGTATGCATCAAGCTCAAGGTTACTTAGTTAGTAGGTTACAAAGCTGTGGTTTGAACTCAGATTCACCGAGTTCAAACCTTGATCAAATTGCAATATCACACACAACTTCTATTATGCAAGGTGTGCAGTGAGAGTTCAAGAAGCTCCCTTTGTGCATATGACCAATTTGAAAATATAGAATGATGTTGGAAATGTGTGAAGATGATTGATTCATTGAGCTCTTTCATTGGCCCAACGACTTTCTTCATTTAATTTTGTGTGTTTGTATGTGTGTGTGTAAAAGAGAGAAAGGGTCTCACTCTTTTGCTCAGACTGGAGTGCAGTGGCATGATCAAAGCTCACTGCAGCCTCCATCTCTCCAGGCTCAAATGATTCTTCCACCTCAACCTCCTGAGTAGCTGAGACTATAGGCACATGCCATCACACTCAGCTAATTGTGTTTTTGTTGTTGTTTGTTTGTTTTTGTAGAGACAGGGTGTTGTTATGTCGCCCAGGCTAGTCTGGAACTCCTGGGCTCAAGCCATCTGCCCACCTTGGCCCCCAAAGAGCTGGGATAACAAGTGTGAGCCACTGTGCCTGGCCACTTCATTTAATTTTTAGTTGATAAACTTATTTTTTAGGGCAGTGTTAGGTTCACAGCAAAATTGAACAATAAGTACAGAAAATTTCCACATACCTCTTCTCCTTAAAACACACTCAGCCATCCCTATAGTCAACCAGAATGCTGCATTTGTTACAGTTGTTAAATGAATGTGGACAAATCATTATCACCCAAACTCCATAGTTGACTTTAGTGTTCATTCTTTGTGTTACATATTCTGTATGTATTGAAAAATGTGTAATGACATGAATCTATCATTATAATATCATGCAAAATAGTTTAACTGCCCTGAACAATTCTCTGTGCTCTCCCAATTTATCTTTTCTCTACTCCCGAAATCCTGGCAACCATGGATTCTTTTAGTTTTGCTTTTTCCAGAATGGGATAGTTGAAATTATACAGCATGCAGCTTTTTCAGATTTACTACTTTCCCTTAGTGATAAACATTTAAGGATCCTCTATGTATTTTTGTGGCAGGGTAGATTATTTTTTAGTACTGAATAATACTCTATTATACAGATATACCACGGTTGACCCATTTTCCTGTTGAAGGATATCTTCATTGATTCCATATTTTGACATTATAAAGAAAGATATTATAAACATATAAGTTCAAGTTCATTTTTTTTTGTGAGGATGTAGATTTTTAACTGATTTGGGCAAATACCAAGGAACATGATTGCTGGATTATACGGTAAGAATATGCTTAGTTTTGTAAAAACCTGCCTAACTCTCAAGAGGTGGTACCATCTTGTACTCCCACTAGCAACAAACGAGTATTCTTGTACAACACATCCTCGCAAGCGTTTAGTGTCACAGTCTTGGATTTTTGCCTTTCTAATAGGTATTTTGTGAGTTCTTATTCTTGTTTTAATTTGAAATTTCCTGATGATGTATAATATTGGGCATCCTTTCTTATGCGTATTTGTCATCTGTACATAATTCATTGATGAGTTGTTTGTTCAGATCTTTTGCTCATTCTTTGGTTGGGTTGTTGATTTTCCCTAAGGATTTCTTGTTTTAATGTTTAAACTAGAAGCATGAGCTGTCGGACTCTCCCTTAACACAGAGACATTATAGATAAGACACTAGCCTTGAAAATACTAATTATCTATTTTTTAAAGAATTAGAACAATTGAGATAGGGGTTGCCTTGCCTATATGGATTGACAAGATGGTAACTAGAGACTATAATTTACTTTTCTTTGGGATACCATCCCAGACTTAATGGAATAGCAGATTTTAAGGCAGACCTAATTATCATAGACCTACCTGTGCAAAATAACTTGGTCATAAGGAATTTACTGAGTTTAAGCTGTGACCACCAAGAAAATATAGTATCCTGGAATTTCAATAGTAGTCAGGATCAGTTTCTAGACTCAAGATGTTAAGGGATCAGCAAACACCGCTTTTCCTTGGCCACAGAAACTGTATTTAAAAGCCTGTGAAATTATCTTCTCTACTCCAAAGATATCCTCTAGGTCTTGTCTTTCTACTCCTGTCCTGAACACTCATAGTAATCAGTTTAAAGCAGTCCATTTTGCTCTATTTGGATTTCATTAAAAGGCTTTGGAGAATTTACCTCAGCAACACTGACCTAGAAACTCTTCATAGTGTTCTGCTGTTGGTAATTGTTTCTAGTCTACGCTCTGTGACGCCGTGGAAGTTCGGCTCTGAATCAAGCTCAGCCTAAAGTTCTAGAACATGGTACCATTTCTGGTGCCACCAGCCTCCATTTCCTGATTGAGAATAGGCCAGTAAGAATCGGAGTCAGGGACAACACTACATTATTAACTTTTGACAACCAGAGTCAGCTTTTGGAGAATAAGTTACCTTTTTATGAAACTCAAATTAAAGTTGAACAACATCAGTAATGCCAACTTGACAGAGTTTAGCGATGGTCTGACGAAAAACACTCACTACTTTCAGAATACTTTTCATATTTAAATACCAGTACTATGATTGACTTGGTTAAAAATGATCAAAGGGTGTGTGTGTGTGTGTGTGTGTGTGGTGTATATAAATATAAACATAAAAAAGATAAATGCATATAACATTTATTTTTATGAAAATACATTTATTGTTTCCCATAGGTTCACTTTTCCTACAGAAAACTCAAACTCTTCAATAGCTAAAAAGGTTTATGTACTCTTGCTATCAACATGATCCATGTGTCTATACCTATGTTTAAGTATGAGAACAGTCAACTACGGAAACATTTTGGCCATCCCCGTCAGTGCAACGTGGAATCCCACATGGGCGCCTTCTGACAGTTCGCCCCCTGGTGGTAACACAAAATTCATTCATGAGCTATGGCACCATTTCTCCTTTGTGGTCCTCCCCGTTAACATCTGTCCGATACTACTCACTTTTCAAAGCACAACACCCATAAAGTTAGATATAAAAAGCTTGGAGGTCCAGAATTTCAGGAATCTCGGTTCTAATGTAAAGCAAAGTATGTCAAATGGAACATAATAGTACTTGCTGTTTCCCTCCTTTGATTCAAGTGAATTTAGTACAGGAATGCATAGGCAATCTCGTTAACAATTGTTCTAATTTTTCCTCAATATTATTTTTTTGGTGTTCTTATCTTTTTCTTTCCTGATTTTAAGTAACCCCTTCCGTTTTTACAAACTGGTTGAAACCTTTAATTATTTGTTATTTCCATAGCTACAGTTTTTCAAGCACCGCTGTCATGGATAAAAATGCCTAGTACAGATAGCAGTTTATTTAAAATAAAACCTTGATGAAGATGAAAAGCTTGAATTGTATGACACAGTTTGTATGAAGAGTTTGATGTGTTATCTTTAGGCCTTTCAGACATTTCATAATCAGATGCTCTTCTAATACTGAACACCCTCCCATGGCTATCTCCTCATCTGTCCTGTGAAAACTGGTTCCCTAAATGCTTCTGTTACCCAACTCTCTTGACATCAACTTCTGTTGTTAATTATTAGAGCAAATATTAAAAATTATATAGATATTCGTGATCCTGTCATTAGGCAAACCTTAGGCCATTCTCCCTCATCATGATTTCTTTCACATTTCAACAGAGATTAATTTTGCCTCTGTTACACCAGCTCATTTAAGGTCTATTTCTTGAATCAATATCAATCACTTAAACGTGGTGTGGTCCTGTGGGATTCAAATGAGTCCAAATGGTAATTGAGCTGCTCTATTTCCAGAATTTGGCACCCACCATCTTGTCTTTCTTCATCAGAGCAGAGACATAAGCAAAATCAGTGATAAAAAGCCATGACTATTCATACAGGCAGTTATAGGTCAACAGTGGTAAAGTAATAACTCTATTTTCACAAGCGTTTTCCAATAACTACATGATGGCTTATCAAGTTAGGCAATAATTGCCGGTAACAGGAAACATGCTTGTACTCAAACCTTTATTAAATAAGAATCTGTTTTTCCATCTCCTTTTATACTTAAACAAATTATAGTATTTTATCTACTTAAACATTTCTTTTGTTCCTGGCTCTCTTATAGAGATACCTGATCATTTACTAATAAACAATAAACACACAAAAGCAATTTCTTCTTTATATTGAAACTACCTGGAAAATATTTCACATTAGAAAGAGAAATAATAGTTGCTGATAAGAAAACATATCCACAAAAATCATTTTGTGCGTGTGGCTTATTGAACCATTACCATATGGCAATTTTCTTTTAATCATATGATGCATGTCTTTGTGCAAATTTAAAAAAAAGGAATACACAGACTATTGCTTTGAGTTGCTTTAATGAATATCTCTGTTCCCTCAAGATCAGCAGCGACAGTCACTTAGTGAAGTTACAGTGGTGACAGAAGTTATAAGTTGTCCTATAACAAAATAATGTGAACATATTTCTAGAAACTAGCCTTTTTCCACAATCTGCATTTGCTGAAGTTGTGACATTTAATAGGCTATTGCGCAAGCTTTTGCAGTGAGGTTCTAATTAACTCACGTTCCCCCAGTGATTCTGTTATTACAGATAGAAGTAATATTTCATGTAGTAATATCCAACTCTGTAGCCAGAGGTTGAGAAATCTAGACTATACATCAAAATTTTAGTTCAATATTCATGTGCCATTAAGTTGCTAAGGCAGGTGATGAAAAGGCATCAGATTCTCTGCCTGGTCAGCTACTAACATGTGCTCGTGCATGGTATTTCTTCTCTTGCTCCATGGAGAAATAAACACACTGATTTGAATAAACTGGAATTTTTGGAGCTATAAGAGACCTCAGGAATAGCCAAACTAGTTTAACTTAACCTTCTCCTTAGGAGGCAGTCTTACATAATGGATATTGGGAAGATTTAATGAGATCGTATACATAAAGTGCTTAGAACAATGTGGGCACAGGGTGAAGCCTCTGGACAGAGAGCTGTTTGATAGATGAGGAAGCAAGCAAGAACATGTGGGTGGTTTTCAAAAGTCATATAAATTAGTTAACAAAATCATCAAAGGTAGAACCCATTTTATCTACCTTCTAATATTCCTTTCACCATACCACAGAAAGATACATAAAAGTCCTCTCCTTAGTTCCATCTGCAGTAGTGAAATATTTCTTGAAAAAGCTATTGCGACATACTTGTGTGAATTTTATTAGCACATTACATTTAGAGGGAATGTAATTAATTTGATAAGTCATTTGATCTTTAGATTATAAATTAAATCTTAAAAACTTCAAATTCCATGATTAGGAATGCTCATGTTTCAGTTGTACCATATATTTTTTAAGAAAATGACTTATCTCTATTTGTAAGGCAAATGGCATTCCATTGATTATAATTGTTTAAAATATTCATTTTTACATATTTAAATTAAATCACCACCCATTATTTCAGAACACTTGATGTACACTTATTAATCACTTTCCAAGTGTTTTCTGAGTGACTGCTTTTGGCTCTAGTGTGCACACTAGGCATCATAAGAACTGGGAGGATTTCTCTTGATAAATAAGAGCAGTTTGATATCTAATGAGTAGATGATCAGTTGGATAGAAGAGTAAGACACGACATATTATAATCCTTACCATTGTTTGCTGTTATAACCCAACTTCTAGTTTTAGCCATCTCCATAATCACTGTTGGATGTCCATCACAATGATTCACCTAGTAGTATCTCTTACTCCATAAAACACATGATATGAGTAGGTTTCTTTCATATTAAGATAACATGGCTTTACTGCTATTTGGAAGAAAACAGCAAATTTCCTATAATTCTCCTTTTATGGTTTATATGGTACCTATAACACAATCAAGAGAACTCTACAGAAAAAGTGTTGGACACTGCTCCATGCCTGTTTCTGAGCCCCTCAGATAACATCTCAATGGATTCTACTTAACCATAGCTTACCTCTCAGTTTTCTTGTCAGGTGATTAGAATGGGGATGAAACTAGTTCAGGCACCACCAAGAAAGGACTGCTCAGTTTAAAAAAAAAAAAAAAATTACCTCTAAAAATATCTCCAATATAAGTAGGTCAGTGTGACAACTCCTTAATAGGTAAATTGACTTCAACATTCACTATGGTCTGGCTCCCCATTTCTTTCTATCTCAAAGCCTTCTAATCTCTCATTTGCTCAGGCTCTTCTAGTCACATGAATCTTCTTGCCTCTACATGCCAGGCACAAGGGGCTGTGTGCTTTCTGCTTTTTCTTATATTTGGAACCCTCTCCTTCAAATATGCACGTGGCTACTCTTCAGCTCTTTGTTTAAATGTCACCTTTCTGATGAAATTTTTCCTGACTATCCTTTATAAAATTATGTCATCATCAACACACATTACCATGCCTGTTCCCTGCTTTAACCCTCTTCAGAGTTCTTATCAGAAATTACTCTACTCTATTCTTTCTTATATATTTGATTGATTGATCTATGTGTATATTTATTATCATTAGAAAGTAAACTCCAAAGGGCAGATATTTTTCTGCTGATACCACAGGTAGTCCCTAAAAGAGTATACGGCATATACTAGGTGTTTAATAAATATTTAAATACAGTGTCTTTTCCTCCAGATTTCACTTGTTTCTGCAACACTCTTCCCTCAGTGGAGATTCAGATCAACAGGTAATACTTCCTATTAACCCCAACACATCAGTAAAACATGCTCAGAATAACAAGGGCTCATAAAATATTATGCTTCATGTATTATATTTTTATTCACCTATTTGTTTGTTATCAGTTTCCATTCCCTTCCCCAGCCCTGTTCCTAAATATACACATTAGAATGAACATTCCTTGAGAGGAAAGATCTAACTTGTTCAGCAATGAATGTTCAGTAGAGAATGTGACTGCATGCACTATGTTTTAAAAGGCATGTATTCAATTATTAAGTTAGTGCAAAAGTAATTGTGGTTTTTGACTAAACTTTTAATGACAAAAAAATGCAACAACCTTTGCACCAACCTAATAATAACAGACTGATATCTCTAGACTCCAGAAGGAAGTATGAGTAAGTTCCAGGAACTGAGATTCCGGGGCCAGGTTTACCATTTTATGCTGTTACTTCTCTGCACAAATTCTATGCTCTGAACATGTTGACCTTTTCCGAACATAATCCATGATTTTTATTCTCATGATTTTGCTTCTGTCATTCCACTTTCCAGGGAATTAAAACCTGACCTCAGATTAGCTTATGACAGTATTTCACATGCTTGTTGATCATCCCTCACGTGAATCCTTCTTCCGTCACCTTGTCATTGGGCATCACAGTGGTCTTTTCATTAATGAAACAAGTAGCATTTAAGTGACTTGCTTTTAAAAAAGGGATATGCGGAGGCATTGGTACAAAAGGATGATAATATGTACAAGAATGGGTGTCTCGTTCATTAACTAACCTCAGGAGTATACAGTTTGTCACTGTTTGTAAATATTGTGCTAGTATTCATTGGCCATATGTTGTTTGCCTGACCAATAAGCTCCAAAAAACATTGCCTTCACATGAAGAGACTCAGGAAAGGATCAGGAACGGGGTGTCGGCTGCTTCCGTCAGAGCAGAGCATCAGTTTCGGAACCCTATGCCAGCATCCATCTCTCGACAAACTATACCTTTAATCTCTCGTTTTAATGTTCTTTCTGCACTACTTGAACATAGTCAGAATGTCCCAGATGAAAAATTGTAACTTTCCAGGCAACCTTAAGGGATTGTCTTTCTCCAGAACTGATTCTCCTCTGAAAGTTGTGGGCTGTTGCTCTTTAGTCCCACAGAAAAATTAAGACCCCAGAATTCCAAAGAAGATTTCAGACTGGCCCATCGTGGGAATATTTATGTCACAGAATTCCAGCTGACAGAAACTACACTCTTTGATGTGCTTGGCAAGAAAAGATGGAACGCTCAAAAGGCACAATGGATACATACATCCTTCTTTCTACCCTGAGCAGTATAACTAAATATCATTTGTGTAAAAATGAATGGGACTGCTTCAAAACACATTAAATTTATACTTATTCTATTTTGGTAGGGGAGCCAAATAACTTAATCTATAGTTTATTATTGTTGACCATTGTGTATATGATTTTGAAATGCTCATTTATTTGTGTGAATATATATCGACATCTCTGTGTAGGAGGATAAAAATATTACATACTAATCATATATTGTGCACACACCCCCACAGGCACAGTCTCACATGATGCATAGGTATCACTTACGTAACTTTCACATATTATGGTTTTGAACTGTGACTAGTTGTCTGCACATACTAGCTTATAATTTTTCTATAAACAAGACAATGTTTTACAATCCTTTGATTTCTCCACTGAGATTAGCAGTGTTTGGCAGAGGGATGTTGGGTGAGTGATCAAGTTCAGCAAGCAGGTGAATAAAATAAGGCAACCAGAAAAACAGCCTTTGGAACTTGACATTCATAACCGTGTTTCCAATTTTTTGTTGTGCCTTGTAGTTCTGTGGTGTATTCAGGAAGGGTCAGTGAATGATTTTCAAACTATGCTTTTTCTTTCCAATTTAATCTCTTACTTTTCATTTAAATTAGAGAAATGTTGCTCTCTGAATGAGCACCATGATAAAAGTAGGACGATAATGTACACTTAAGAGAAACTAAAATTGGGATCACATACATTCACTGAGTACAGCATTCACTTTGACAAACCAATATTTTTCAAGTTCAGTGCAGCAGTCCTCAGGCTGTTGATCATACAATGAAATCCTCTACCCTAGAGGAGTAACAGGATATTGTACACATGTGTAATACCCTCAAAGAGCTTCAGCCAAGTGACATTTCTAATATAAGCCACGGGCAACATCTAGCGATGTGTGTGGAATTGCTTTGTAGCCAGAATTTCAGGAAAATCAAATCAGTTAACGTTTTGTGACCATAGAAATCTCATTAGTTATGCTTTTTTGCTGTTTCTCTACTTTATTTTTCAATAGAATGCAATTGAGGGCTGAACTGAAGTGGTCAACAGTTACTAAAGACTTAGAAATTTTTTAGAAACCCTTAGGAAAGACATGAATCTGGAAACATCTGATACAATTTTAGTGTATTTAGAGGCATCTTCTCTTTCTTCTTTTCAATTTGTTATTTGCCATTAAAGAACGTTTTGCTCTGAAACAACAATTCCAATTTAAGAAAAGAGAAGAGTTCTAAGAGAATCAAGCCGAATTAACTTGCATGCAAGAGTAGTTCTTCAACATTTTCATTTGCATGTAGATAGCATTGCGGTGAGTTTAGAGACATCTCTCATTCCAAAATGCAAGTATGGGCAGTTGGTGCAGTGGCATCTTCTAAATGGCATGATCACATCCAAATTGTACAGGCTAGAGGTCAGTTGCTCTTACAGCATGCTTTTAAAATTAAAAAGACACTGACCATTTAGCTTTGATCTATAATTTCAGTTTCACAGGAGAGTGGAGATTGAACAGCTGGAAAACCTAATAAGAATAAAATAACATTATGAGTTTATTTTTGGCATTAACTGAATACAGATTTTTGATTTATTTAAGCCTTTAAATGCCATCCCAGAGACCCACTGAGAATGGTTTTATGTTTATGCGAAGCATTAAAAAGTTAAAATTTAAAAATAATAAAATAAAAGACTGATTATACTGAGAAAGACCGGAGTGTTTTTATTGACAAAACTAAATGAAATGCAAAAAGTAAACACCACAAGGGATAAAAAAAAAAAAATGGATTTTATGATCTTGTTAGGTTTTAAGGAACCTAGACTTCTGTGGTATCACAGTAAAAAGACTAAGCAACATTCCTACAAGAACCTTAGCCCAGCGTTTGTTTTTTAAGTACCAAGGCACAAAAATTTGTTTATGTTTCTGCAGCCCTAAGAAAGTTGCGAACAGGCACAAAAGTGCAGCAAAATAATGAACTGTATTTTCAGCTGTTTAGGAATTATTTTCTACACATTCATAAGGGTAAGATTTATAGTTGTCGTACTTGCTTTTTGCATACTTGTAGCTTGTAATCATAAGAACTGTTTAGGGAACATTAGCACTTATCTAATAGTTGAAAAAGCAAAATATATATATTTAGTTGGTTTTAGTAAGTGTATGGGATGACTGATCAAAGATCTTTTTCAGCAAAAACAACTGTTTGAATATATAAAAATAAAATATAGTATTCAAAATGCAGTCAATTTTCAGTTACACACATTAAGACAATATACACTTCGTAAAAATCCTAGTTTTATTTTCCTATTGCTTATCCAGTCTGTGCTTTTAATGTAAGCCTAAGCAAGATATAATTAAGTTAAATCCAATGAAAAATGCTTTTAAAACCAAATTTTTAAAATTTGTAATGTATATTAATAAACTGAGATTATTGCTGCTGATAGTCCTTTTCATTAGCACAGAAAAAGGAAGTTGAATTTACAGTGTTGTCTTAGATACATAAAAACTTTGCATGCTATTTCTTCACATGTTCTGTGTCAACCAGATGTCAATGGAAGACATCCTGCTTTTGATATTTGTATCAAACTGTCTTCAGTCCTTTGAGCCATATTCTTGGAACAGCCTCATGTCCTCCACAGAACACCACTTCATCCACTGGTTTCTTCCTTTCTCTTTGCTCTGTTCCACACTAACCACATGTACAATCAACCCTATTCTTTGTTTCTCGTCAAAATCCAGACATCTGTGCATTTTACGGTCTTGTTTAAGATTTGTGGCCATGTTAAGGTATATAATCACAAAACCCAAACAAATCCAAATTAAACAATAGCTATTGTTATTCTTAGATGGCTTTGGCAACCTACTCAAATTGCTTTAGCCTCTTCTCCTGTTTAAAACTCCTATAAACCCCATCTCCCTTTCTCCTTTTTGCCTCACTGCTTAGCTTTCTATTGATCAGACCTCTGAGCCTATCTTTACCTTTCTGAAATGTTTTGAATAAAACTCACTTAAATTTGTTTTTTAGTTTTACAGCATTGAAGAAGTAGTAAAAGATTGCAGATTTAACCTTTCCTTTCTACTACCCACCAATCTCTTTGTACAGAGTAATACAAAATTATTTGCCAATGAAATAAATTTGACACCTTTCTTCCTTCCTCAAAAAGCAGAAAATGTCATTGGCAGTGTTAAATAAGAATTAATAGTACTCTATTACATACATATCCAAGGGCAGTTGAGAGGCATTTAGAATTTGTAGGATTAGTTGATAACTATGAAGATGACCAAAATAAATTGACTGACAGTTAAAAGAGCAGAACAAAATATTCTGAAACATAACCTTCCATCCCCTTGATCCATAATTATTTTACAGCAAAGGGTCCTACATGTGCTTAAAATATCCCCCACGCTAATTATCTTTAGTCCTAACTCTTTTTCAGATATTAAATTTCAGTGTAGCTGTCACTTCTCGTGGATGTTGCAAACGAACCCCAAAATTGGGGATTAGCCCAGGGAGGTTCTTGGCTATGCTGAGGAAAAAATTGAAGAGCAAGGTGACAATGAAAGAAAGTAAGTTTATTAGAGCAACAGAGGACAGCAAAATGGCTGCTCCAAGGACAGTTTAGGGCTAGCCCATATGCAGAATGACCCAGAATAGCACTCTTGGATTACTAGCTAGCTGCATGTATGCCACTCTTAATTATAAGCTAATTAGGGGGTGGATTTTTCACAAACTTTCTGGAAAAGGGTGGGGAGTTCCTGGAACCATACAAAGTGACTTCCAGATTGTTGACATGGCATTTATAAACTGTCATAGTGCTGGTAGGAGTGTCTTGAAGCATGCTAATCCATTATAATTCACATATAGTTAGCAATGAAGGCAACTAGAGGTTGCTTTCGTCACCTTTGGTCCTAGTTGGTTTTAACCTATTTCTTTGCTACATCCTGTTTTGTTCATCTGGGTTGTAACTGGGGATTGGAAAACAAGTAATGTTGATCTCCTACCTCATAGGGTATCATTCTTCATTTTCAAGTCTGTGTTAATTATTCTCCCTCTAGACTTCCATAAACAGTGTGCATTTCTCTCTTGGTATTGTTTTCACCATATTTTAAACACCCTGTTTTATTATAGTTAGTTCCCCTCCCTTAAAATGAGTTGCTGCTTGGCACATAATGGGTATTCAAAATAGTTGCTGTATAAATGAGTAAATAAAGGTGTAGAACAAAAATGTCAGAATGACAGAATAAGACAGACAATATATAAAACAGCCAAGAATAAAACTCATGCTGGGGCATTGTGGCTCAGGCCTGTAATCTCAGCACTTTCGAGGCCGACGCGGGTGGATTGCCTGAGGTCAGAAGTTTGAGAACAGCTTGGCCAAGGTGGTGAAACCCCATCTCTACTAAAAATACAAAATTAGCTGGGCATGGTGGCAGGCTCCTGTAATCCCAGCTACTCGGGAGGCTGAGGCAGGAGAATCGCTTGAGCCTGGGAGGCGGAGGTTGCAGTGAGCCAAGATTGCGCCATTGCACTCCAGCATGGGTTACAAGAGTGAGACTTCATCAAAATAAATAAAAACATAAAAACACCTCACATTAACCATTATTCATTATCTAGCATAGGACTTTGTATTAGTCCATTTCACACTGCCGATAAAGACATACTCGAGACTGGGCAATTTACAAAAGAAAGTAGTTTATTGGACTTACAGTTCCACATAGCCGGGGGGGCCTTAAAATCATGGTGGAAAGTGACAGGCATGTCTTACATGGCAATAGGCAAGAGAGAGAATGAGAGCCAAGCAAAACGAGTTTCCCCTTATCAAACCGTCAGATTCTGTGAGACTCATTTACTATCATGAGAACAATGCAGGAAAGACCCACCCCCATAATTCAATCTCACTGGGTTCCTCCCATGACAGATGGGAATTGTGGGAGTTGCAACTGAAGATTAGATTTGGGTGGGGACACAGCCAAACCATATCAGATTTTAAGTCAACACTGGCCATTTTCTTGGATAGTCTGTCTTGTCCTGTCTTTCAAAATATATGTCACCCTACTGTTCAAACCTCTTCAATAATTAAGTTAAAAAGTAGGCAGAGAATGGAAAACTCAGTTGTTTGTTTTAACTAGCATATCCACATCAAGTAATTTCAACAAGCTTCGTCTCTACATAACATCTTTATATACTTACTAACCAGTAATTTTGTCTGTCTTGATAATAAGGTCTATCATGGGGCTATTAAATTGCTATGCATGGGTATTTAAAAGTAACTTTCTGAAGAATATTCATTTACAGAGACTTAATGGTCAAGATCATCTGAAATATGTCCAAAAAACACAAGGAAAAAAGTGTATAATTGAGGAAAACAGTGCAGTGATATATTAAGGTCTGCCAAGTTTCCCATTATAGCACCAGGTGAAATGCTCCCTCGGGTATCACTTGGCATGAAAGAAATCAAACCAGAAGGGAAGTTAAACATTCAAATTGGTTCATGGTTTTATGAGTTATAGAAAGAAATTAAAGAAAAAAGATATGGAAAATTGCAATTTTTCTTTTTAAAATCCAATCTAACTCCTATTCTTTTAAAGAGTTTATTTTGATATAAGACATGAATCTAGTCTATTCTCTGACGTCATTAGAGTGTGCGTGGTCCAATGTGTTAGGTAAAAATAAAGCAGGCACTTAAATGGCCTGGATTTTGAGACCACCATGACTTGAGGACTGCAAAAGGATGGTGGAAAATCAACAAAAGCTTTTCAAAATATTTGTATGACAGAATTAAGTTTGGGGAAAGCAATATTTATGTATAAAAAGATACTTCTCACTTATAAACACACACCTTTATGGTATGTAATTTATAGAATATTTCAAGTCAAATGTGGAATTAAACACAAACTAGTGAATTATTTGGAGACTATTTCTGAGTTTGGAACTAAAATTCCTTCTAGCCATTAAAAATAAATGTCATAGACATGCTCTAACAATACTGCCATCTATCCAGTTCCTTGAAAGTTGCAGCATTGACATCTACTCTCTTGAGATTACTAACATGCTTTCTATACTTGAGGGTTTCAACATTTAAATGAACTATTTTCCTTTATTTTACCTTGATGGTTTTAGAACACTCTACTGAATTCACAGTCTCCTTCGCATATTATGGTGTATAATATTGAACTCATTTTGGCTCAATCATTAGAGTCCCTTTGCTTGTTTCCAACTTGTATTAAGTAAGACTTTTAATTTCTTTCCTATTTGTTTCTGAAGTAGTTATCAGTAGGAAAATAAGAGTGCTATAAAATATTTAATACATACATTATTCTTTCCAAGCACATCAGTAACATTTTACAAGGTATATATGTGATATATTGGCAAGTTAAACCTGTACATATAAATAATGCATTGAGGACACTGACGAATTATCAAGTAGTTAGGTAATAAAACCTGAAAATTGTTTCACGTGCTACATCCAGCACTGAATCTTTTGAGTTGCATGGAATGGCATCACATCTGTGCCTTAATTTCCTACCTAAAATCTGGTTTACTTTGAAAGGCTACTCAGCTTCATTCTTGATTACTAGCTCTGCAGGACTTCTTTTGAGCTGCTATAAGCTTCCAGGCACATTGTGAAAATTGCAATGTAAAGACTAACTCTTCTTTCCAAACTTTAATTCCACCTGACTCCTTTCTTCAGAGAACCAATTGCAGCATGCCACTGATACCTTCAAACCAAGGATTTGGGGAATTATCTGTGATGAGACCTCACAAACTTACAACCCATCAAAATAATAACAATATCCTTTCTATTTCAAGTAGCAGAGAATTAATACATTAGGTTTTGTTTTGTTTTGTTTTGTTTTCTGTTTTACTGTGCCCTGCTTCTTAGGACTATCTTTTTTGCTTCCCTCCCCCCACCTCCTGCCCCTGCCCTGGTTTCAGCTACTAGAATGGAGGAGAGGAAAAAAGCAAACTCCAGATGTGGAAAATTAAAGAGATCGATTTTTTTCAGGTTTCTCCTTCACCATCAGGTGTCAATTCTGAGAGTCCAGAAAAAGTTCATCATAACAACAATTCTGATCGTGGTGCTATAATTCGTCATAGATAGAAAGTGATGAGAAAGGCATATGCTTCCTCTTAGCAGAAACTACCTTTAGACCCTGTACTGAGGTTTACCCTATACTCTGTCAAAACTCATCCAAATCATCACCCACAAGGTATGTGTTTTTATTTCCACTTCGAAGTTTAGACTGTTTCAACATTTAGGGAGTCAGAAGTCTTTCTGGTTAAAAAGGCCCTTGTTTACTGAAGTGCTCCATAGTTCCATATTCCTGTAAGGCTTTCAAGTTTGTTCAGCTTGTATTCGTCATTAATTTTAAAAGTGTGCATTTAATGTATGTATTGTGAAACGTTCCACCTAATGCATAGATAAAAATTAAAGATAGAGTCCCACCCTCAAGGAACTGATATTGCAGTGGGATAAAAAAGAAACTACACATGTTGAAAACTTAATAATACTGTATTTCATTTTCTCTACTAATTTTAACATCTTTGAAGTTGGAATACTTTTTTTAAATCATGGTAGTCCAGGTGGTAGTGGTAATGTGTTATGACCTATGTATATGTTAGCTTGGCTGTTATTTTTGATGGCATAAAGAGACAACTTCAGTCCCTTGACATGTCAGTCCATGAATCATTAAAAAACCATTTAAAGAAGTAATATAAATCCCAGTTTATGTCTTAAAATCTTCTGTTGATGCCTTCTGGTAAGATTTTAAAAGCACCATTCTTAACATTTATAGAATGGTATTAGGGTTTTCAGAAAAAATCCCAGAGACAAGGGTGAAACCTTTTATAAAAAGAAATATTATATCCTTAATGCTGTAATGGCACAAGATGATAATATTTTCTGGAAATAAAGGTAAATATATATTTATTTTACTTATGTTATAAAACGTAATCAAATTGGATTTTTCAAAATAAAATTTAAAACAAATAATAAAACTATAATTTAATTGGTGATTTTAAGTGTACTCAAAATAAGGAAATGTCTTATAATTAAAGATGCTGCAAATTCAATGAAATTTTAATACAGTTTCAGTTGGTGGTTAAGTTCAACGGAGATAATGTAATAAAACGTGGGTAGTGGGAGGGAGGCTATGTGCTGAGGAGGGGAGTTGTTTCAGGTAAAATAGACCGTGGTAGTAGTGTCTGTATTAGGAGACTCAGACAAGCTTCCCTAAAACTCCATTGACTCACCGTGAATCTAAATAAGGTAAATTACAACCTGGCAGTGATTACACTTGTGTTGCATTTGATACTCCAGTTACTGTGCCTTTTCTGCTTCTCATTTTTCATATTTCTTAGTGCATTTGCAAGTGTTAAAATCCTAGTATTTGCTCACAAGGCAATGATAGGAATGTTTTTACTGCAAAAAAAAAAAAATTAAAAAAAACAAAAAAACACTATATTACTCATGAGCAACTACTCACTAATAAATTAATTCCAGATTTGTTCTCCATGGAAGTCGCACAAACAAGAACTTTGAGAAATACTAAATCAAAACAGCGAAAGATCTCTTACCAAAGCTCTCTGGTGCCTTGTTTTTGCCTTATGGTTTTGCCTTGTTTTCTTCTATATAAAGCTTGGGATGCAATGTCTGCATATTTTATTTGCACTGTTAACTTCTTGAAGAGGAACCCTATATCGATATCTGTATCTAGGCTCAGTACTGTCTTCTGCATATACGTGAAGCTCTGTAATTATTATTTATAGATTTCAAAGGTTCAGTCATTTTAGGAATGAGACCCCGAAACTAAATCCTGTAGTCAAACTAGTTCTTACCCCAACCCCAATTTTTCTTTTTTTCGACACGGGTCCAGCATTTAAAGTATTATGATGTGAAGAAAAAAATCACAGGCTTCTGTTCAAATCCCAGATCAGACTATCATAAACTAGGAATTGTGGTGAACATTAAAGGCACAATAGGTATAAAGGTGATTAAAGCTGTGCATGGGCCATAAGTGATACTCGGATATGGGTGTTATTACTATTAGCAACAAGAAACCAATAGTGATTGTAAGGTAACAAAGACAAACACAAAGGTCTTTAGACTCAAAACTTTGATTTCAGAGTCATGATTTTACTTGATCCTTAGAGAAAATCTTTTGATGGCAGAACACGTGTGATTGTCCTCACTTAGTAGAAAAGAAAACTGAGGTTCGGTGTGGGGAGGTGACACCCAGAGGCAAATTTCTGTCAAGTGGCAGAGTAAAATCTCCTACTGCAGCATTTTCCTACCAGCAGTTCCCAACGTACGACTTCTGAATTTTCCAGATCCACTTAGGGTGCCCACAATGTCAAAAACAATTGTAAAATAGTAGTATCTGTTATTTTCCTTTTTCATTGTGTTGACAGTTGCACCAGTGGTACAAAAATAATGGTGGATAAAGCTGCTGAGGCCCTGACACAGACGAAGGCAATGATGCCTAACTGCAGTGCTAGTCATTGCATCATTCACCACTATACAAACAGGGTAAAACTGAAAGCAAGTTTCACAAAATATCTTTCACAAACTAGTAAAAATTGTTAATATTATCAATTTTGGGCCTGTAAGTCATGTTTTTTTTTTTTTTTTTTTTTTTTTTTTTTTTTTGAGACGGAGTCTCGCTCTGTCACCCAGGCTGGAGTGCAGTGGCCGGATCTCAGCTCACTGCAAGCTCCGCCTCCCGGGTTTACGCCATTCTCCTGCCTCAGCCTCCCGAGTAACTGGGACTACAGGGGCCCGCCACCTCTCCCGGCTAGCTTTTTGTATTTTTTAGTAGAAACGGGGTTTCATCGTGTTAGCCAGGATGGTCTCTATTTCCTGACCTTGTGATCTGCCCGTCTTGGGCTCCCAAAGTGCTGGGATTGCAGGCTTGAGCCACCGCGCCCGGCCAAGTCATGTCTTTTCGTATTTTGTGTGAGGAAACGAGAAGCATGATGAAAGCATTTCTAGTGTCTACACCATCTGAAGCAGGAATGCTTATGTAATTTTTCACATTGCCAGCTAAACTAACCTCTGAAAAATCATGGTATGTCATTTTTACTTGAAAAATGATTGACAAATCATACTTATTCAGACTTAGGTATTTGGCAGATATTTTCTCAAAAGTGAATGAAGCCTCAACCTATCATTTAAAGGGAAATAATTGACAGCATTTGTTGTCAATGATAAAATTTGAGCTTAAAAAGTGAAAATTATTATAAGTTTTGAAAACTTGTATCTGTAACTGTGAACGTGACAACTGTGAGCTAAGACTGAGGGCGATATTCATAAATACTATTTTTGTCTTATTGCACAATAAAATGGGCCAAAATTTGTAAGATCTATGTAGTTCAATGAGCCAATGTTTTCCAAGGAACAATTCTTGTTGTTACAAAATCATGTATGGGTAAAGATTTATTCTAAGTGCAAGATACACTAATGGATTGAAATTCAATAGAATAAAAATGTTTATTAATATGGTATCAGGTTGCATATTATAATTAACCTCTAAGAAACTACCACATTGAGTTTTAGTATAATTTCAAATAAGAATATTCTGGTGACTCACGCCTGTCATCCGAGCACTTTGGGAGGCTGAGGTGGGTGGATCACGAGGTCAGGAGATCGAGACGATCCTGGCCAACACGGTGAAACCTCATCTCTACTAAAAAAAAAAAAAATACAAAAATCAGCCATGCTTGGTGGCATGTGCCTGTAGTCCCAGCTACTCAGGAGGCTAAGGCAGGAGAATTGCTTGAACCCGGAAGGCAGAGGTTGCAGTGAGCCGAGATCACGCCACTGCACTCCAGCCTGGGCCACAGAGCAAGACTCCATCTCAAAAAAAAAAAAAAGAATATTGAATATCTACTGTTTTCCGAACAGTAAAATACTTTGACTTTGTCCAACTACATATTTGTGGGAGGCCAGATATTCTTCAGATAACTCAACCAAAACAACATATTCCAACCTATTGAATGCAGAAGTAGACATGAGAGCCCAGCTGTCTTCTATTAAACTGGACAGTAAAGGTATTTGTGAAAGTGCAAAACAATGTAACTTTTCTTATACTTTTTAAAAACACAGTTATTTCTTATGAAAATATTTACATTAACAGGGAATGATTTTGCTATTGCGATTTTCAGGGCTGACTTCATAGGTGTGTAGCCAGGGAAGGGGCAGACGACCTTCTACTCAGAAAGGGTCCACGCTTTGTTTAATGCTCTCGTGTCGCCATCTTGAAATTCTTACTTTTGTCTTTGAATTTGTGTTTTATAAGTGAAGTCCAATAGGAAAACAGAGCATGTGCCTGAGCAGAGGACATACACGCAGTACACATGTTCACCATTCCTTGCAATTCTGTTGCTACAGAGCATTCACAATGCCCCTGAGAACAGAGCTCTGGTAGACCCAAAATGCATTGAGATTAAATTAGTTTCAAGGCAAGTTCAAGACAAGCTAACTACATCCAAGACTAAGACTGGTGTTGCGGGGTGGGAGATCTGTCAGTGACTTCCCTAAGAGGACAGGATTTCTCTTTCAACCAGAATTTCCTTTAAATGCAGACAAAAGACAGTAACATTTTACGAAACACTAATAGCCAAAGAGCCTCACCACATCCTTTGTTACTTCTATTACGTCCCTGTGTTCACCAAACACTTATGCTGAAATGATGACACAAAAGGAATACAAAAGATAGGGTAATTCCTTTTCCTTTCAATCCTTACTTACAAATCAGAAAGGCAAAGATAGAGAATGTTGGTAAAATATCAAGAGGTAAAATAAAAACAGTTATGAGTTAGTTTTGTGCCGTTTCTGCTGTTCTGGTAAGAATGAAAGATATATGTACATAAGAGCTATGAAATATACATTGTACAATTACACTTATTCTTTTATTTGCATTTAAAACTGACATTGCACAACATAAAGATGAATGGCAAAATTCATTTTCCCTTACTTATAATGACATTAAATGGCAAATTCAAAAGAAAAATAACCACAAAAGGAAAGAGGAGTTTTGATTTTAGTAGCTTTAATATATTTTTCTGCTTTTTGGACAAAGGCCTCTCTCTTCCGTTTTGGGCTAGGCTTCTCAGATGAGTACAGGAATAAATATTCTCACATTTGTTAATTTTAACTTATAATATGGAAACAGTTGTATTAATATATTGGAGCCAGCCCACGCTGGCTGGTAGAGCTGATTACATGAATCTCTTCACAATTTCTAGTTCAGTATCCTCAAGTTGGTGGCTCGAAGTCTGTCATTATAGCCCTATTTTAAGTACAGATAGGCAAATGCTACATATCAGTCCTTTTTTTTCTTCCTAGAGAGCGCATTGTTAAATATTTAGGATCCCCAATAACTTTTAAGAATGTGAAAACTCTCGAGATTGAAAAGTTTGAGAATCATAGTTTTATCCAATTTTTTTTTATTTTTTATTTATTTATTTTTTTGAGACAGAGTGTTGCCCTGTCACCCAGGCTGGAGCGCAGTGGCACGATCTTGGCTCACTGCAAACCTCTGCCTCCCAGGTTCAAGCGATATTCCTTCCTTGAGTATCTGGGATTACAGGCATATGACACCACACCCAGCTAATTTTTGTATTTTTGGTAGAGAGGGGGTTTCACCATGTTGGTTGTGCTGGTCTCGAACTCCTGACCTCATGATACGCCCATATATATATATGTTTTTCTTTTTTTTTTTTTTTTTTTCCTGAGACGGAGTCTCACTCTGTCGCCCAGGCTGGAGCGTAGTGGCCGGATCTCAGCTCACTGCAAGCTCCGCCTCCCGGGTTCACGCCATTC